>NC_058135.1:2942054-2985658 GCF_016433145.1 Gracilinanus agilis | reverse complement strand
GCACTCCCCCCACCCATGGCCGATGCACATTTCCACTAGTTTTGTCATGTGTCCTTGATCAAGACCAATTTCCAAATTGTTGGTAGTTGCATTGGTGTGGTAGTTTCGAGTCCACATCCTCAATCATGTCCACCCCGACCCATGCGTTCAAGCAGTTGATTTTCTTATATGTTTCCTCTCCTGCAGTCCTTCCTCTGAATGTGGGTAGCATCTTTACCATAAATCCCTCAGAATTGTCCTGTGTCATTGTATTCCTGCTGATACAGAGGTCCATTACATTCAATTTTACCACAGTATATCAGTCTCTGTGTACAGTGTTCTTCTGGCTCTGCTCCTTTCGCTCTGCATCAGTTCCCGGAGGTCTCTCCAGTTCGCCTGGAACTCCTCCAGTTTATTATTCCTTTTAGCACAATAGTATTCCATCACCCGCATATACCACAGTTTGTTCAGCCATTCCCCAATTGAAGGACATACCCTCCTTTTCCAATTTGTTGCCACCACAAAAAGCACAGCTATAAATATTTTCATACAAGTCTGTTTATCTATGATCTCTTTGGGGTACAAACCCAACAATGGTATAGCTGGATCAAAGGGCAGGCATTCTTTTATAGCCCTTTGAGCATGATTCCAAATTGCCAGCCAGAATGGCTGGATCAGTTCACAGCTCCACCAGCAATGCATTAATGTCCCAATTTTGCCACATCCCCTCCAACATTCATTACTCTCCCCTTCTTTCATTTTAGCCAATCTGCTAGGTGTGAGGTGATACCTCAGATTTGTTTTGATTTGCATTTCTCTAATTATTAGAGATTTGGAACACTTTCTCATGTGCTTATTGATACTTTTGATTTCATTACCTGAAAATTGCCTATTCATGTCTCTTGCCCATTTATCAATTGGGGAATGGCTTGATTTTTTATACAATGGCCTTAACTCCTTGTATATTTGAGTAATTAGACCCCTATCAGAGTTTTTCATTGTAAAGATTTTTCCCAATTTGTTGTTTCCCTTCTGATTTTGACTACATTGTTTTTGTTTGTACAAAAACTTTTTAGTTTAATATAATCAAAACCATTTAATTTATATTTTGTAATTTTCTCTAACTCTTACTTGGTTTTAAAGTCTTTCCTTTCCCACAGATCTGACAGGTAAACTATTCTGTGTTCACTTAACTTGTTTATAGTTTCCCTCTTTATATTCAAGTCCTTCACCCATTCTGAATTTATCTTGGTGTAGGGTGTGAGATGTTGATCTAGACCTAATCTCTCCCATATTGTTTTCCAAATTTCCCAGCAGTTTTTGTCAAATAGTGGATTCATGTCCCAAAAGTTGGGCTCTTTGGGTTTATCATACACTGTCTTGCTGATGTCATTACCCCCAAGTCTATTCCATTGATCCTCCTCTCTATCTCTTAGCCAGTACCATATTGTTTTGATGACTGCTGCTTTATAGTATAGTTTAATATCTGGTACTGCTAGGCCCCCTTCCCTCACATTTTTTTCATTATTTCCCTTGATATTCTTGATCTTTTGTTATTCCAAATGAAATTTGTTATAGTTTTTTCTAATTCAGTAAAGAAGTTTTTTGGTAGCTTGATAGGTATGGCGCTAAATAGGTAAATTAATTTGGGTAGAATTGTCATTTTTATTATGTTAGCTCGTCCTACCCATGAGCAATCAATGGCTTTCCAATTGTTTAGATCCAGTTTTATTTGTTTGGAAAGTGTTTTATAGTTGTTTTCATATAATTGCTGTGTTTGTTTTGGTAGGTAGATTCCTAAGTATTTTATATTGTCTAGGGTGATTTTGAATCGTGTTTCTCTTTCTACTTCTTGCTGCTCTAGTGTGTTGCAAATGTATAGAAATGTTGATGATTTATGTGCATTTATTTTGTATCCTGCAACTTTGCTAAAGTTGTTGATTATTTCTACAAGCTTCTTAGTTGATTCTCTAGGATTTTTAAAGTAGACCATCATATCATCTGCAAAGAGAGAAACTTCAGTTTTAAGATATTTTTGTAAGCCTTGAAGTCTAGCCAAAATATACTATAACATTTTCTACACATCAGAGCAACTTTGTATTGTGGTGAGAGAGCTAGCTTTTAGGTCAGGAAAACCTTAGTTCAAATCCCATTTCTGGGATTTGTGTTGACTCTATGACCCTGTACAATTAGCCACTGAATGCCTCTGCGACTCTCAATTATAAGGTGCAATGAAAAGTATTAATTTGTATTAATAGAGGAATTTTCCTCATCTAGGACTTCCCTATACCAATCGAAATTGTAAAAAAAGATATACATTGGGAATACATTGTGAGAGGATGGTGGAGTAAGGTATAAGCTTTCTTACCCTCCTAATACCCCACAAACAATCAACAATAACCCCACAGAATCAAAACTAAAAGTGGCAAAAAAAGAAAGAAACCAGACAGGAGTCTGGAGTGAAGCAGAACCATCTGGGAAAATTAGGGAGGAAGATTTCTAGCTTCCCTGACCTCAGTTCCACTGCCATAGGCCCTAGTAGCAAGAACAGAGAAAAGAGAATAGAATCAACAAGGTAGCCCCTGGTATCAGGATTAGCAACCTTAGCTAGTGCCCCTTCATCCCTGAGGATGCCACTAGAATCTTTAGGTGGAGAGCCCTGAGAGTGATTATGGCTGCTATGGCAGACCACTCCCACCATCCATTGGCCCACATCTGGAGATTTGAAGTGAACACACACAAGGGTTTCTAGGGAGGGAAAAGGGATGAAGAAGGGATGAAGGGTGAAGAGGGATAACTACCTTAGACAAATACAAATGGGCTATGACAATTTGAGTGAGTGGCAGTTGGGATCCAACTGACTCTCAGACATCAACCAGGGATACCTTACTTACTATGGGAAAGAAACAACAGGAACTTAAAAATCACTATTTAATAATGAATTTAAAGGGTAAGAGATGTAGGGAGAGGTCACCTTAACCTAATTATTCTAAGGACAAAACTAAGGGACTGGGAACTGGGTCAGGATCTACACTATTTTAACCCAGGCTGCCTGGATTAGCCTAAAGGCTGGAAGGTGATTCGATGTCTCACAACTTGAGTTCACTTTTGTTCCAGCAATGATCCAGCACAGGTCCTCAGCAAAATTAATCCACAAAGGTAAAGACAAAGAGCTTGAATCAGCCTGGGATGTCCATCACTCAAGTCTGATCTTCCTACTCAACTTGAATTTCCCACAGGCAGGTGTTTCTTCTGGGAGACAAATCCACTCTCCTGGGCTCTCCACTAGGGGCAATTTACCAGCTTCAACTGCTCTCGGCCAATAACAGAGTCTCTCAGGAATCACTTCTTTCCTTGCCACTATTCCATCATTGAAACCTTTAGGTCTTATCTGACAGCCTGGGTGCTAATTTCACTAAATGTCTAAACTCTTAATTTTTCCTCATAACAGATTAAAGGAGTGGATATTGTGGAGTATATGAGCACTAGGCCCTGAGGGCAGTAGCTCAAGCCTCACTGTTAGAAAGCAAGTGAATATGGAGGCCCAAGGAATGTCAATTGTTCACCTGCTGTGTCCTGTACTACAGCAGCAGGAGAGGAGGAGAGAGGAAAGTACACAAATCAGTAAGTGTGGTTATTAAGGGACTGGAAACTCCACAGTTGTGATTACTCCCAAGAGAGTAGAGTCCCTTGTCTTTGCCACAAGGACAGGTAGACTGGCTGCTTTCAGTAGTAGTGGCAGAACTGCCTATTGGTTCTGGTCAGAACATCTGAAATCAGTCTTGGACTAGGGCTTGAGCAAGGGACTCAGGATTATAATAGACCTGGACTATAAAAAGTAGAAAAACTAAATATGACTCAGATGAAAACAAACAAAAAATTCTTCAAACCTGAGGTAACATACTATAGCATAAAAGGAATACTGACAATCAACTAAAAAGCCAATAATTAAATCTATTTGCCTGACCACAAAAATTTAATAAATAAATAAATATGTACAAGTGGTGGGCGAAAGAACCTAACTATTGCTAGCTATTATGTGTACAGAAAAGATCATGGCTCAAACTCAAAGGGTAGTGAAGAAAAAGCACATACTTCAAAAACATAAAAGAAAAAAAAACAATAAATGGCCACAAGCTCAGAAATAACTTTTAGGAAAGTTTTAAAAAGACATCAAAAAACAAATGAGAGAAGTGGAGGAAAAATTAGAAAAAAAAATTAGAGCAATTGAAGAAAATCAAGAAAATTTTGAAAGAAAGATGACCCAAATGGACAAAGATATCCAGAAACTCACAGAAGAAAATAACATATTAAGAATTAGAATTGGGCAAGAAGATGCTAACAATTTTGTAAGACAAGAAATAATAAAGCAAAATCAAAAGAATTAAATAATAGAAGAGACTATGAAACTTCTTATTATAAAAATAACTGACCTGGAAAATGGATCAAAGAGAGACAATATAAGAATAGTTGGACACCAGGAATGATATGATCACAAAAAAAGCGTTTAGACACAATACTCTAAGACGGTGATGGGCAAACTTTTTAAAGAGGGGGGCCAAAGGAAAGGCTCATCTGTCAGTCTATTTCCAAGGCAATTCTTTCAAAATTTCATTGTATCGTATCCTACTCATTGTATTCATCAGAGTAGGAATAATCTCATGCAGCAGGACAGAATATTTCAGGAGGCCACATCTGGCCCATGGGCCATAGTTTGCCCATCACTGCTCTAAGAAATTATCAAGGAAAACTACCCCAAAATTTTAGAAATAGAGGATAAAATAGAAATAGAAAGAATACACCAATCACTACCTCAAAGAGACCAAAGATGAAAATACCCTGGAATATCATTGATAAGTTTCATAGCTCCCAGATTAAGGAGAAAATATTACAAGAAACAAGAAGGAAATAATTTAAACACTGTGGAGCTGCAGCCAAAATAACACAAGAGCTAGTATGTACAGCATTAGAGATGAAGGTCATGGGACACAGCATTTTGTAGAGGAAAAGAAATGGGCTTACAACCAACATTACCATATTCATTAAAGATAAGCATAATTTAAAAGGTAAAAACATGAATTAAAGGATTTTTGAATATTCTTTGATAAATACCCAGAACTCAGCTGAAAATCTGAAATGTACAAAACATACAAAAGTGATGAAAGGCTAATCATAAGCAACCTAAAAGGATGAATTGATTCATGTATGGGAAAATATCATCTATGGCCCCTGGGAATGGCATCATTGCCTGGGTATTTTGAAGAGGTATATATGGAGGGAACACTTGAAGGCTAGGTGAATGTAATGTAATGAACCAAAATGGTAGTGAAATAGACCGGGACAAAGTAGGGTAGAATGGCTATCTCAAAGAGAGGAGGAATGAGTAGAGGAACTGCCATGGAAAAGGGGAAGACAGGTGGAGGGTCAGAATACTAGATGCTTCTTTCATCCAATTTAGGATAAAGAGAGAACAACATAGAAAGATAAAATTTTCTTAATGTACAGAGAAATAGGAGGGAAGGGAAATATAATAAGGGGACTGGTTAGAGGAGTGCATATCAAAAGGAGGGAGAGTAAGTTAAGGAGATAGGGAGGGAATCTTAGGACAAAATAGCAGAAGGATTTAAAAAAAATTACTTTCTGCCTTAGAATCAGTGCTGTGTATTGGTTCTAAGACAGAAGAGCAGTAAGGGCTAGGCAATGGGAGTTAAGTGACTTGCCCAGGGTCACACTGCTAGAAAAAGTCTGAGGCCACATCTGAACCTAGGACCTGCCATCTCTAGACCTGGCTCTCAATCCCCTGAGCTACCCAGCTGTCCTGGGGAAGGATTTTTAGAATTAAACTCATATCAAGAAGTAGGAAGACATGGTTGGGGGGATAATGAAGGGATTTTTGGAAAGGTGGATAGAATAAGAATTAAAAGGTAAGAAGGAAAGCACATGGGAAGGACCTGTGAGGCAATTTGGACCTAGGAGGGCAAACGGATAGTGTAAAAGAGGATTTGGGGCAAAAGGATGTGAATTAGAAAAGTATTGATTAAGGGAAATTGGACATCTGAGGAAGGATATGGCAGAAAGAAAGGAAGAGGAGGTACAAACAGTGAGGAGAAACAGAGTAGATGGAAATGAACAGCCAGTAACTATGACATTGAGTGTAAATGGGATGAATTCATTCATGGAAAGAAAATGGATAGCTGGAAGGATCAAAAACCAGGACCTGACAATGTATTGTTTACAAGAAACACACTGAAGAGGTGAGACACATAGAGTGAAGGTGAGGAGCTGGCCCAGAATAAATTGTGCCTCAGCTGATCCAGAGAAGGCTGGAGTAGCAGTCATGATGTCTGACAGAGTTGAGACTAAAATGGATATAATTGGAAGAGATAAAGGGTAACTCTATGTATTGATTTTGCCCAGTGAGCTAAGCTAAAGGGTGATAAGTTGGATTTTTTCTAATGAAGTTATTAGGTAGATATAAGCAGTTTTAAGTAGTAATTATAGGTAGTTATGGGATAACTAGTACAGACATTAGGAAATTTTCTTTCTCTACCTCTTTCATATATTTCTCTCCTTTACTATATGCATTTTGCTATAGTTTTTTACTAACTAAATTGTTAATTGTTAAAAGGTGCTAGAAGTTTTCTTTACTCTGGCTTAAAGGGATAGTATTAATTTACAACTCTACTATATTCTCATTAACACTTAAATTATTAAAAGCTGCTCTCTTATTTTGTCAAAACCTCTATTTTAAGCCTTACAATACAAATGTAATTTACATATTTTAAACAAAATAATTATTAACAATGTAGATTTTGTGGTTTTGCACATGATTTTTCTATGCATTTGTTTAATTAATTTTTTTGGTTGTTTGTGGTGGTGGTGGCGATTTTACTAAGTATATATTAAAAACATTTTTAAAGCCCCCAAACTCCCAATAAATAATTTTTTGAGCAGTAGTCCAATGTAAATTAGTAGTGGTTAAAATTTTATGTTCCATTAGAATTGTTTCTACAAACAACCTACCTTAATTACGAAGCACAGCAGGAGATGGCTAGAGAAACTTATTCTTTTGTGCTAATTTCCAAAGATTTTTGAAATGATAAAGTTGTTTTATTAGGTAACTTTGTTCAAATAATCCATTATTGACAATAAATTCAAAAACTCACCAATAAGCAACATTTCCCCTAATTTAATCTCCTAAAATATAATTTATTTCATTATTATATCATTTAATGCTAGGTTTACTGCCTATTTAAAATTTTTTTCCAGACTACATGTTTATAAAAATGCTAGTAATGGTTTCAGACGTTTTGAAATCCGTATTCTCTCTCTTCTTCCTGCTCCTTCTCCCTTTCCAAGAGAGCAATGAATATGACATAGGTTGTCCATGTTATCATACTATATATTTCCATGTTCATCATATTGTGAAAGTAGACATATCACTTCCACTAGAGAAAACTTTATGGAGGAAGTAAAGTGAAGAATGGCAGGCTTCAATTTGTATTCAAATTCCACTGTTTATTTCTTTAGCAGTAGATAGTCTTTTTTTGTCTGGAGTCCCTTAGAGTTGTCTTGGATTCTTGTCTTGAATTGCTGATAATATTTAGGTCCACAGTTGATCACTATACAGTTCTCCTGGTTCTGCTCATTTCACTTTGCATTATTTCATATAAGTATTTCCAGGTGTTTTTGTGATCATTTTGTTCATAATTTCTTATAGTACAATAGTATTCTATTACAATCATAAACTGTGATTTGTTTAGCCATTCCCCAGCTGATGGACATGCTTCCATTTTTAGTTCTTCTCCACTACAAAAAGAGCTGCTATAAATATATTTCTACAAGTCCTTTTCCCTTATCTTTGATCTCTTTGGGAGGTAGACCTAGTAGTGGTATTTTTGGGTCAAAGGGTATACACAGTTGTATTCCTACTAATTAATTTCCTGAAGAGTATATTTATGAAGTGGGGGTGGGTTATAGGCTTCCACGTCCTCTCTCATTCTATATTCCTGCTCCATCTTTTCCAATATAATTCTCATCATTCTCAGCCATCTTCAATACAGTGAAGTGTCTAGAGGCAATACTTTGATGGATAAATAAAATGATATGGCTTTATCATTTGAAAATTAAAAGAAGATGCATTACTGTCTGCTTTGACAATTAACCCTATAAACCATCAGTTCTTTCCTTGGACTTGCCACCAAAAATTTCCATGCATGTTGCATCTCTTCAGTAGAATGTGAGTTTCTCTAGTGCAGTACTTGTCTTGCTTTGTTATTTGTATCTCCAGTGCTTAACATGGTGTTCTGCACATTGAAAATACCTAATAAAAACTTTTTCATTCATTCATCAAAGATTAGGGTACTCCATAAAGTGGTGCCATTCATACTTCATCTGTGCTTTTTCATTCTTTGTGTTCCTTGTCCATGTGTAAATCCTCCACCAAACCTTGGGGCTTCCTCTAAGACTTTGTGTTAATGAAAATGGAGTCTATACAATGATGGTCATTCTTCACTTTCTGAGATGATTAGTTCACCTCCATTTATGCTCCCACATATTTCTGATGAAAACCTTCATACCAATTCTCCTGTATAATTCATAATTAGCAATAAATCACAATCTGCTTTCATCTTTCATCATCTTTCATCATCATGTCCATCTCCAATGCTTCTTAAATGGGCTTCAGTTATACATCAAGCCCCATAATATTGCAGAGATAATTCAAATGAGATCTGTAGCTGCTTTAAAAACATTGGCCTAACTGTCCCCTTTGGATAAACCAAGTGGATAAAAAATAGCCATTTTCCAGACTACAATGTACAGCTGGTTGGACAACCCCCAAAACTGGCCAATTAATACAGGCATATTTATGTGGATGCATATAGAGGTATACAAACATATATGCATCTATCTATATCTCTCTCTCTCTCTCTCTATATATATATATATGCGTATGTACTTAAACACATAGGTGTGGGTGTTCTTATTATTGTTGTTATTGTTGAGTCATTTAAGATATGTCTGACTCTTCAAGATACCATTTGGGGTTTTCTTGCCTAAGATACTGGAGCAGTTTGCAATTTCTTTCTCCAGCTCATTTTACCGAGGCAAATAGATTTAAATGGCAGGTCCATAGTGATATAGCTAATAAGTGTTTGAAGCCAGATTTGAATTCAGGTCTTCCTGATTCAAGGTCTGGCATTCCTCCCACTGTACTACCTAGCTGTCCAAAATAAGTGTGTGCACCTAAATATGGAAATATATGTAGTTATAGATTTGATTGTTCATGTATATGTTTATCTGTGTGTTTCCATAAGTGTGTATGATGTGTACCTGTATATGGATATATTTTATATGGATATGTGTGGATACATAAATACATATATGTGCATATCCTCATGTAAATTGAGCATATATGTATTGAAGTATTGAAGAATACTTCTGGTGTGAGGGCAGAGCTGCTCATCTACACTGAAATGGGAATGGGAGGAGACAGGAATACTTGGTGTAACAGTTAAACACTTAATTTAGCCAGGGAAACTAACTTTTTGTAGTCCTTTGGGGTAATACTGAGACAGTAGGAAGTAACATTAAAGGATTTTAATAATAAAATGAGGTGGGCCAGTGGGAAATGGGGCAAACTACTCTTAACCACTATAGGAGGGAAGATACAGGGGTTTAGGTGGTCCAGGGAATCAGGGCAGGGGAGATAAAACTTACACTACACTATACTAGGCTAAATGCAAGCTTGACAGGGTTATGGGGATCTCACTGCTTGCTCCAACAATGTTCTTTGCTGACCCAGGGTCCAGGATGTTGGTATAGTCCACCAATTCCACTGGGTGACTCCAATAGGCTGTCACAGGCCTGAAGGTCCACCCTCCAAAGCTACTGATTCAGACCTATTTGTAGTTCCTCAAATGCAGTCCAAGTGGGGTTTCTCCAGTGAGATCAGGGCATAATCTCCTCTACCAGTGGCAAAAACTCTGAACTGTCCCAGAATTCAAAAGTCCTGTGACCTTTCAGCCACATTCCAAAAGCCCTTAGAATGTTCAACTGAAGCTTGCATTTTCCAATATGCTTTTCTAAATTTTTCACTTATCTTCCTTGACTTACTCCTTATTACAACCCTTAGTATCTACCTTTCACACAGCTCTCACCTGTGACTCCAAGAGCTGTAGCATGCATAGCAACCACATTGAAGTAAAACCATATTTGCAGGCAAGCTAAACTACATTGACAGTAACCAACAGGCCTCAAACCCATTAGTGAATTAGAGGATATCTACCATAAGCATGGGAAGACTTCTCCCAGAAGAAGGGGTAGATGGCATTTTCTTTTTCTTTTTTTTTTATTTATTTAGAATATTTTCCATGGTGACATGATTCATGATTTTTTCAACCCTCTTCCTTCCCCTCTCTTAGAACTGACAAGCAATTCCACTGAGTTATACATGTATCATTATTCAAAACCAATTTCCATGTTATTCATATTTGCAATAGAGTGATCTTTTAACATTAAAATCCCAATCATATCTCCATCGAACAATGTGATCAAGCATATGCTTTTCTTCTGTGTTTCTACTCCCACAGTTCTTTCTCTGGATTTGGATAGCACCCTTTCTCATAAGTTCCTCTAGATCATTGCATTGCTACTAGTAGAGAAGTCTGTTACATTTGATTTGCCATAATGTACCAGTCTCTGTGTACAATGTTCTCCTGTTTCTACTGCTTTCACTGCATCAATTCCTGGAGTTCTTTACAGTTTACATGGAAATCTTCCAGTTCATTATTCTTTTCAGCAAAATAGTATTCCATCACCATCAGATACCACAATTTGTTCAGCCATTCACCAATCGATGGACACTACCTCATTTTCTAATTTTTTGCCACAACAAAGAGCGCGGCTATAAATATTTTTGTATAAGTCTTTTTTCTTATTATCTCTTTGGGTAACAAGCTATTGTGAGGAAGATTAATAAATGAGTATTCATGAGACTTAGCAGGCAGGCTGAATGATTCTAAATGGAATGGGGAAGCAGAAGTGTGGGTGCTCTCTCTGAGACAGACTTCATGGTGGTTGGGGACAAGTTGTAACTAACTCCTGGGAGACCTCAGAGGAAGTGGAGTTTGTACCGTGATTTCCTGGGATCCAGAAGGAAGACTGTCATCTGTTTGTGGGAGATTTTTAGTAGAGACTATTAAATCCAACCTGAGTTGCTGGTTAACTTTGGCTGGGTTAGCTCCCAGATCCACCCCCTTGAAGGAGTACTGACTGTGGTCCTGGAAGAGCTGCAACATCGCTGGAGTGAGACAGGACTCTGCAGTGAGGATATTCCACGTTCCTTCCTGATCTCCATTGTGCCCTGCCCTGCTATAGTTTTAGCTTAGTGTAGACAAGTCCATTCCCTGTCCCTGAGGCTTGCCCATAAACTGGTAGAATAGAAACGCCTTCTCCCTTCTTTAGACTCTAGTTTCCTTAAATTAAACTTGTTTATAAGCCCTCTTGTCATTTACTTGCTGGTTTCACAGACTCCCTGTTTAGGTGGAGCAGGGTGACAGTTAAGGCCCAACTATCACAACTGTCAACTGCCATTTCCAAACAGCTAATCCCAGTTTCCTTAACTTATTTGGTCCCAGACTATTGTCCATTCCTGTCTCCTACTCACCTTTCTGAACCCAGATAAATATTTAAGTTAACTCCCCCTGTTTTCCCCATAAGAAAACCCAGTAGTAGTATCAAAGGGTAGGCATCAAAGGGCAGGCATTCTTTTAAAGCCCTTTGGGTATAGTTCCAAATGCCCTCCAGAAAGGTTGGATCAATTCACAACTCCACCAGCAATACACTAGTGTCCCAATTTTGCCAAATCACCTCCAACATTTATCACTTTCCTTTGCTATCATGTTAGCTAATCTGCAAGGTGTGAGGTAGTACCTCAGAGTTGTTCTGATTTGCAGTTCTTTAATCAGAAGGGATTTAGAACACCTTTTATGTGCTTATTGATAGCTTTGATTTCTTCATGTGAAAACTGCCTATTTATGGCCCTTGACCATTTGGGAAATTAGATTGCATTTTCTAAAAAGAATAAAGTCTTGAAAGCTTAAATCAAAGGCATAAAAGCAATGCTCTACTAGACTTCAGGCTCAAAACAGCTTTTGGCATCATATCACTTCTTTCTAAAATGATTCAATAAAAATATTTTATTTTTACGATATATGTATATATATATAATATTAATATATACTACCTACACCATAAAAGCATTATGCTAGCTGCTGGTAATCCAAAGTCAAAAGCAGAAGCAGACTTATTGCTTCAGGGGTTTCCATTTTATTGCAGGGATTCATTGTGTGCCCAGATGAGGAAAACTGTCATTTGGAAACAGAACTGTGTTCAGATCTCAGCTTTACCACCTATGACAAATGTAATTCATATTAGTTAACTTAACTGAGGCCCATTTGTGTGCCTCAGTTTCCTCACTAGAAAATGAGAAGAAAGATTAGATAATATTGAAGATACTTTCCTATTATAGTTTCACAATCCTTTGTGTAGGGGGAAGGGAACTTGGCAGCTAGTGGTCCTATTAAATTTGGATTCTCTTGAATGTAACCTTCAGAGCAACTGTTGTAACTTATGAAGGGCAATGGAGCTTCATACAAGGGCCCTGATCCCAAGAAATTGTGAGAATGAGCTTACTCTTCACAATGACCTAAACTATTTACATTAGTCCCAGTTACCACAGAATGCACCTGCCTAGTTGGAATCACCACATCAGAATCTTCTTTCTGTGCCATGTATTATAAGCACAAACATCCTTGTAGTCCTGCAAGTGACAGGCAGGGACTAGACTTGGTGTCCTTACCAGGTCATTTCACAGCAGTGGCTGATTCTTTTTTTTTAATTCTGTTCTTTTATTTTATGTTATTTTATTTATTTATTTTTAATTTTAAACATTTATTAATATTCATTTTTAACATGGTCACATGATTCATTCTCCTACTTTCCCCTTCACCCCCCGCACTCCCCCCACCCATGGCCAACGCATATTTCCACTGGTTTTATCATGTGTCCCTGATCAAGACCTATTTCCAAATTGTTGGTAGTTGCATTGGTGTGGTAGTTTCGAGTCCACATCCTCAATCATGTCCACCCCAAACCTTGCGTTCAAGCAGCTGTTTTTCTTATATGTTTCCTCTCCTGCAGTCCTTCCTCTGGATGTGGGTAGCATCTTTACCATAAATCCCTCAGAATTGTCCTGGGTTTTTGTATTGTTGCTGGTACAGAGGTCCATTACATTCGATTTTACCATAGTATATCAGTCTCTGTGTACAGTGTTCTTCTGGCTCTGCTCCTTTCACTCTGAATCAGTTCCTTAAGTTCTTTCCAATTCACCTGGAACTTCTCCAGTTTGTTATTCCTTTTAGCACAATAGTATTCCATCACCAGCATATACCACAATTTGTTCAGCCATTCCCCAATTGAAGGACATACCCTCCTTTTCCAGTTTGTTGCCACCACAAAAAGCTCAGCTATAAATATTTTCGTACAAGTCTGTTTATCTATGATCTCTTTGGGGTACAAACCCAACAATGGTATAGCTGGATCAAAGGGTAGGCAGTCTTTTATAGCCCTTTGAGCATAGTTCCAAATTGCCAGCCAGAATGGTTGGATCAGTTCACAACTCCACCAGCAATGCATTAATGTCCCAATTTTGCCACATCCCCTCCAGCATTCATTACTCTCCCCTTCTTTCATTTTAGCCAATCTGCTAGGTGGGAGGTAATACCTCAGAGTTATTTTGATTTGCATTTCTCTAATTATTAGAGATTTAGAGCACTTTCTCATGTGCTTATTGATACTTTTGATTTCTTTACCTGAAAATTGCCTATTCATGTCTCTTGCCCATTTATCAATTGGGGAATGGCTTGATTTTTTATGCAATTGCTTTAATTCCTTGTATATTTGAGTGATTAGACCCCTGTCCGAGTTTTTCATTATAAAGATTTTTTCCCAATTTGTTGTTTCCCTTTTGGTTTTGACTACATTGTTTTTGTTTGTACAAAAGCTTTTTAGCTTAATATAATCAAAACCATTTAATTTACATTTTGTAATTTTCTCTAACTCTTCCTTGGTTGTAAATTCTTTCCTTTCCCAAGGATCTGACAGGTAAACTATTCTGTGTTCACTTAACTTGTTTATAGTTTCCCTCTTTATATTCAAGTCATTCACCCATTCTGAATTTATCTTGGTTTTGGGTGTGAGATGTTGATCTAAACCTAATCTCACCCATATTGTTTTCCAGATTTCCCAGCAGTTTTTGTCAAATAGTGGATTCATGGCCCAAAAGTTGGGCTCTTTGGGTTTATCATACACTGTCTTGCTGATGTCATTTACCCCAAGTCTATTCCACTGATCCTCCTCTCTGTCTCTTAGCTAGTACCATATTGTTTTGATGACTGCTGCTTTATAGTATTGTTTAATATCTGGTACTGCTAGGCCCCCTTCCTTCACATTTTTTTCATGATTTCCCTTGATATTCTTGATCTTTTGTTATTCCAAATTAAATTTGTTATAGTTTTTTCTAATTCAATAAAGAAGTTTTTTTGGTAGTTTGATAGGTATGGCACTAAATAGGTAAATTAATTTGGGTAGAATGGTCATTTTTATATTATATTAGCTCATCCTACCCATGAGCAACCAATGGCTTTCCAGTTTTATTTGTTTGGAAAATGTTTTATAGTTGTTTTCGTATAATTCCTGTGTTTGTTTTGGTAGATAGATTCCTAAGTATCTTATATTGTCTAGGCTGATTTTGAATGGTGTTTCTCTTTCTACCTCTTGCTACTCTAATGTGTTGGAAATATATAGAAATGTTGATGATTTATGTTCTTTTATTTTGTATCCTGCAACTTTGCTAAAGTTGTTGATTATTTCTACAAACTTCTTAGTAGACTCTCTAGGATTTTTTAAGTATACCATCATATTGTCTGCAAAGACTGATAGGTTAGTCTCCTCCTTGCCTATTTTGATACCTTTGATTTCTTTTTCTTCTCTAATTGCTACTGCTAGAGTTTCTAGTACTATGTTGAATAGTAGAGGTGATAATGGGCATCCTTGTTTTGCACCTGATCTTATTGGGAAGGCTTCTAATTTATCCCCATTGCATATAATGCTTGTTGATGGTTTTAGGTATATACTGTTTATTATTTTTAGGAAAGGTCCTTCTATTCCTATACTTTTCAGTGTTTTCAATAGGAATGGATGCTGTATTTTGTCAAAGGCTTTTTCAGCATCTATTGAGATAATCATGTGATTTTTGTTTGATAGACTATTGATATGGTCAATTATGTGGATGGTTTTCCAAATGTTGAACCATCCTTGCATTCCTGGTATAAATCCCACCTGATCCTGGTGGGTGATCTTCTTAATTACATGCTGGAGTCTCTTTGCTAGTATTCTATTTAAGATTTTTGCATCTATGTTCATTAGGGATATTGGTCTGTAGTTTTCTTTCTCTGTTTTTGATCTCCCTGGCTTTGGAATCAGTACCATATTTGAGTCATGAAAGGAATTTGGTAGGACTCCTTCTTTGCTTATCATATCAAATAATTTGTATAGTATTGGGATCAGTTGCTCTTTGAATGTCTGATAGAATTCACTTGTGAATCCATCAGGCCCTGGTGATTTTTTTGTAGGGAGTTCCTTGATGGCTTGTTCAATTTCTTTTTCTGATATAGGATAATTTAGGTATTCTATTTCTTTTGCTGTTAATCTAGGCAGTTTATATTTTTGTAGATATTCATCCATATCTCCTAAATTGTTATATTTATTGCATTATAGTTGGGCAAAATAGTTTTTAATGGTTGCCTTAATTTACCCTTCATTAGAGGTGAGGTCTCCCTTTTCATCTTTGATACTGTCAATTTGGTTTTCTTCTTTCCTTTTTTTTATTAGATTGACCAGTACTTTGCCTATTTTATCTATTTTTTCAAAGTACCAGCTTCTAGTCTTATTTATTAATTCAATAGTTCTTTTACTTTTGATTTTATTGATTTCTCCCTTGATTTTTAGTATTTCTAATTTATTTTTCATCTGGGGATTTTTAATTTGCTTGCTTTCTAATTTTTTAAGTTGCATGCCCAATTCATTCATCTCTGCCCTTCTTAATTTGTTAATATATGCACTCAAGGATATAAATTTCCCCCTGAGTACTGCCTTGGCTGCATCCCACAGAGTTTGGTAGGATGTCTCATCATTGTCATTTTCTTCAATGAAATTGTTGATTGTTTCTGTGATTTCTTCTTTGACCAATTGGTTTTGGAGAATCATATTATTTAATTTCCAATTAGTTTTTGATTTGCTGGTCCAGGTGCCCTTACTATTTGTTATTTTTATTGCATTATGATCTGAGAAAGTTACATTTATTATTTCTGCTCTTTTGCATTTGTTTGCAATGATTCTATGCCCTATTACATGGTCAATCTTTGTGAATGTACCATGTGCAGCTGAAAAGAAGGTGCATTCCTTTTTGTTCCTATTTATTTTTCTCCACATATCAATTAAATCTAATTTTTCTAGGACTTCATTCACCTCTCTTACCTCTTTCTTATTTATTTTTTGGTTTGATTTTTCTAGATCAGAAAGAGGAATATTTAGATCTCCCACTATTATTGTTTTACTATCTATTTCCTTCTTGAGCTCTTCCAGTTTCTCCTTTATGAATTTGGATGCTATGCCACTTGGTGCATACATATTGAAGAGTGTTATTTCCTCATTGTTTATACTGCCTTTAATCAGGATGTAATGACCTTCCCTGTCTTTTTAAATCATTTCTATTTTTACTTTGGTTTTGTCAGAAATCACAATAGCCACTCCTGCCTTCTTTTTCTCATTTGATGGCCAAAACCTAAAACTTGTGTATGTCTCCCAGCCTCATATGTGTTTCTTGTAGACAACATATGGTGGGATTTTGGTTTCTAATCCACTCTGCTATTTGCTTCCGTTTTAATGTGAGAGTTCATCCCATTCACATTCAGCATTATAATTATCAGCTGTGCATTCACTGACATTTTTGTATTCTCCCCTATTCCTACCCCTTCTTCTTAACCTATTTCCTTTTAAATCAGTGTTTTCCTATTAAGCCGGTATCCCTTATCCCCTCCGTTGATTAACTTCCCTTTCTACCCCCTCCCTTGTTATTCACCTCTTTTTGTTTTGAAGGTCTAATAAATTACCTCCCCCTTCTTTTCCCCTCCCTTTTTTGACCTCCCCTCTCCCCTGCTCCCCTTGGTTTATCCCTTCTGACTTTCTCAGTAGGGTTAGATAGATTTTTATATCCCAATGGATAGTATAGCTACTCTTCCCTCTCCAAGTTGATTACACTGAGAGTAAGGTTTAAAAATTACGTCTTGATGCTCTCTTCCTCTCCTTCTTATAATAGTATTTGTCCCCTCCCCATTCCATGCCCTCTTTTTGTATAATATATTATCCTATTTTTCTTATTCTCTCGAGTTTCTCCTGGTGTCCCCCTCCATTCACCTTCCTCTTTCCCACCCCCCGTATCATCTTAGACCATTCAGCACTCCTCCCTCTCCCCATGAATCATTCTTCTGACCACTATAATAGTGAATACAGTTCACTACAGAGAATTATACATAGCATTTCTCCACATAGGAATACAGATAATTAGATCTTACTGAGGCCCTTAAAAAGGCAAATTTAAAAAAATTATGAGTTTTTTTTCTTTCCCCTCTTTTTCTTATTAACCTTTTCATGTTTCTCTCGATTTTTGTGGTTGGATATCAAACTTTCCATTTAGCCCTGGTCTTTTCTGTGCAAATACTTGGAAATCTTCAATTTTGTTGAATGCCCATACTTTCTCCTGGAAGTATATAGTCAATTTTGATGGGTTGTTGATCCGTGTTTGCAGGCCCAGCTCTCTTGCCTTTCTGAATATCATATTCCAAGCCTTGTGGTCTTCTAGTGTGGAGGCTGCCAGATCCTGTGTGATCCTGATTGGTGCTCCTTGGTATTTGAATTGTCTTTTTCTGGCTTCTTGTAAGATTTTTTCTTTTACTTGGAAGCTCTTGAATTTGGCAATGATATTCCTGGGCATTTTCTTTTCTGGATCGAATGTCGAGGGTGATCTATGGATCCTTTCAATGTCTATATTGCCCTCTTGTTGTAAAACTTCAGGGCAATTTTGCTGAATAATTTCTTTTAGTATGGAGTCCAAATTTCTATTAATTTCTCTCTTTTCAGGGAGACCAGTGATTCTCAAATTGTCTCTTCTAGACCGGTTTTCTTGGTCTGTCACTTTCTCATTGAGATATTTCATGTTTCCTTCTATTTTTTCAGTCTTTTGGCTTTGTTTTATTTGTTATTGTTGTCTTGAGAGATCATTAGCTTCTAATTGTTCAATTCTAGGCTTTAAGGACTGGTTTTCAGCTATAATCTTTTGGTTTTCCTTTTCAATCTGGTCATTTCTGGTCTTCAGTTGACTTGCCTCGCTTTCCAATTGCGAAATTCTGCCTTTTAAACTGTTATTTTCTTGCCTGATTTCCTTTTCAGCTACTTCCCATTTCTCTGACCAAATCTTTTCCAACTTCCTCTTCATCTCAGTTTTGAACATTTCAAGAGCTTGTGACCAGTTTTGATTATCTTGGGATGGTTCGGATGTGATTGCTTGTTTTTCCTCCTCTTCTGATTGCTCGGTAGTCTGGATTTTCTCTGTGTAAAAGTTGTTGAGTGTTAAAGATTTCTTTTTCTTGTTATTAATCATTTTCTCTCTCTTCTGGACTTCCTGGTTCTGGGTAGCCATTGTTAGCCCAGCAGCTTCTCAGCTTTATCCTCGCACTCTGGGTTTGTCTGTAGCCTTTTGTCTCCTGAGGTCTGAGGTCTGGTTTTTTTCCAAGGTCAAGCCCCCTGGTGTACCCTCTTGCTTGATCCTCTGCAGCAGGCTCCTTTACAAGTATCAGGGGGCTGCTTCCACAGTTGTATACCTGTCTGCACTGGTTCCCCACTCAGGGTTTCAGAGCCTTCACTCCCGCTTGTGTCTGCCTCTGCCCGCGTCTCCATCCTTGTCTGAGCTCCTCGTCCACGCTCAGAGTCCGTGTGCGTTCCTCAGCTTTTTGGGGTCCCACAATCTTGCCACTCCAGGAACAGGCCCTGGAGCTGCCAGTGACTCGATGGGTGGCCCAAACTTGTTCTATTTCTTTTGACCTGGCTTCGGAGCTGCAGGTGGTGTGTGTGTGTGTGGCGTGGGGGGTGATTGCTCAGCCCGCGATTTAGTGAGAGCTCTTTCACCCCTTTAAAGCATGGAAATGTCCTGATTCCATGTGCCTTCCACATTGCACCCTGTTGTGGGGTTCCCTCCGTTCGACTGGGTTTGTTTTTATGACCCCTTGAGAAGTCCTGTATGTTTTGGTCAGGAAAGGTTAAGCGCTGCTTTTTACTCTGCCGCCATCTTAACCCAGAAAAAAAAAAGTGGCTGATTCTTGATCCTTCCCTCACCCTCTAATGAGGTGATCCACAAGAGGAGGCAGAGATTGATTCTGTGTAGCCATGAGAGAAATGGAATGCAGAATTGATTGGGAGTGGGTGGGGGTTGTCAAAAGACACTGGCCAAAAAAAGTGCCACAGTAACCTCCTAGTAAAGAAAAGATATTTTGCTCAAAGGAGACTAGAAATCTAGCTAAGAACAACACATATCCTCAATAGTTTAGTGTGGGCATGGTCCTGAGATGGGATTCCTGAAGACCAGGCTTATCTATGAAGTAGTAAAGGAGAAGGTACAACAAAGATATAGGAAACCTGAGACAAGTTTGGAATTCAAATAAGAGAGATGAGCAAAAAGGACAAAGGGCAAGAAAGAAAATCAAAGAAATGATCTCACTTAGAAACAGATAAATCAAAAGAAAGACTCAAGAAGAAAGAAGGAAGGAGCAGATAAGTAGCATAATAGCTAGAGCAACAGGTCTGGAGACAGGGGGTTCTGGGTTCAAATATGACCTCAGACACCTAGATGTGTGACCTAAGGCAAGTCACCCAACCCCTACTGGCTAGACCCATAATGGTGAACCTATGGCACATGTGCCAAAGATGGCACTAGATGGGGGGGCAGGGCATGACACGCAGTCTTGGGGGTGGACAGGGCACAGCACACAGTCTCTAAAAGGTCCACCATAGAATTCAACAGAGAGTTCTAGTAAGATGGAGGTGTAGATGGAGCGAATCTTAAAACCTCCACACCCTTATGCACCAAGATAGAAAATAATGTGCTTCGAGAAGAAAGAGGACCAAATCTAATACTGGGCCAGAGCAGGGGGAACCCTACTGCAGCATAACTAAAGAGGTACGCCAAGAAAAAGGCTTCAATACATGAACT
This sequence comes from Gracilinanus agilis, assembly GCF_016433145.1. Taxonomy (NCBI): domain Eukaryota; kingdom Metazoa; phylum Chordata; class Mammalia; order Didelphimorphia; family Didelphidae; genus Gracilinanus; species Gracilinanus agilis. The sequence continues at coordinate 2,965,293 of NC_058135.1, read as the reverse complement.
GTTGGGACTGAGGGTGTAGAGGGGGAATCCCAGGATCCCAAGACGCCTCCCCCACTTGCTGTGTGGGGTCTCCAGCTGCCCAGGAAATCTCAGGGCTGGTGGGTGCACCAGTGGGGAGAGAGGGCTTTGCTGGAATAGGACTCAGGGAGTCAAACACAGACACTGGAGAGGTGACTGGAGGAGAAAACCAGAGAAACACAGCAAAAACGCCCAGAAGATGGTGGCTTAGAGAGAGCCAAACCCCAGAGCGCAGACAGCTTGGCTTCCTCATACCGAGAACGCAGAGTTTCAAGAGGAAAGAAAACCAGATCAAACACAGTGGATAGTGCAGGGGGATCCCACTGCTGGAGAGCTCAGTACAGCAAAAAAACACTCCTTCTTGTCACCTCACCTTTTTTGGGTTTTTTTTGTTTGTTTGTTTTTCCCTCCCCTCAAGGCTTTAAGGTTTTAGCCTCAGGGCAGACTAATCCAATCTATACAGTTTTAATCCCAACAATTGGATAGACAAGAAGTCTTCCAAGGGTAGAGAAAGTAACTTGCCCCTGGGGGGAAGATCTTTCATCAAAGATAATTAAATACATCTGCTCAAATTAGCAGAACAAGGAAGGGGGAAAAACATGAGCAAGCAACAGAAAAAGAGAAAAGAAATGACAATTGACAGTTTATTTCAAGGAAGTGAAAAAAGAGCAAATGAAACAGAAATAGAAAAAGAGGAAGTAGTTCCAGTGAACTGGACACAGGCTTTGGAAGATCTCAAAATTCAATTAACTCAAGAATTTAAAACTCAATTAATTCAAGAACTTCAGAAACTCAAAAAACAATCAAGAGAGGCTGAAGACAATTTGAAAAAGGAAATACATGAGCTAAAACAAGAAAATAAAGTATGAAAAGCCAGAATTGGCCAGCTTGAAAATGAAGCAAAGAAGGCAAAAGATGATCTACAAAGAAAATCAGACCAGAAAGAGAAGGATGACCAAAAAGCCAGGGATGAAATTCAGTCTTTAAAAAACAGAACTCAACAACTAGAAGAAAATGACTTCACAAGGCAGCAAGAATATATTAAACAAAATAAAAAACATGAAAAATTTGAGGAGAATATGAAACACCTCATTGGTTCAACCAAAGATCTGGAGAACAGAGCTAGAAGAGATAGCTTAAGAATTATTGGTTTACCAGAACATCATGATAAAAGAAAAAGTTTAGATAGCATTTTACAAGAAATTATCAGAGAAAATTTTCCAGAAATTCTTGAACAAGAAGGAAAAGTGGAAATTGACAGGATCCACAGATCACCTCCTACATTTAACCCACAACTGACAACTTCCACGAATATTATAGCCAAATTCAAAAACTACCAGACCAAGGAAAAAAATATTACAAGCTGCTAAAAAGAAGTCATTCAGATATCAGGGAACCACAGTTAGGATAACACAGCATCTGGCTGCATCTACATTGAAGGACTGGAAAGCATGGAACACAATATTCTGGAAAGCAAGAGAACTGGGGCTACAACCAAGAATCAACTATCCAGTAAGACTAACTATATTATTGCAGGGGAAAGTATGGTCATTCAATAAAATTGAGAACTTCCAAACATTCATCAAGAAAAAAATGGACTTAAACAGAGAGTTTGCTGCCCAAACCCAGAACTGAAGAGAATCAACATAAGGTAATTAAGAGAATGGGGGGGAGGAGAAAAAAATTCTTTTCTTTAAGGGATACAACAAATTCAATCAATTTATATCCCAAGAAGAAAAGAAGGTATTGGCAAATATTAAAAATTATTATTACCAACAGGGTAACTAGAAGAAGTTTACATAAAGGGAATAGGGACTAACTGTATAGGATGAAATGTCAAGAGATATATAAATATATAAAAGGTCCACCATAACTGGCCTACTCTTTACTGCTCTTCTCTCTTGGAACTAATATAAATACTGATTCTAAGACAGAAGATAAGATTCCTGTTTTGTTTTAAGACAGAAGGAAGAAGGAGCAAAAATTCAAAATAAAAATCTTGACAGCATAAATTGAAATTATTAAATAAATGAAAGCAACAGCTATACTAGGGAAACACTGGACACTTTTTCCAATCACATCCACAACAAAGCATTTTTGTCCACTGTCACCAATATTACTTGCTATAATTCTAGAAATATTAGCTATTGCATTTGTCAGAAAGATAGAACCCTACCCCCTTATACTTGATTGGATTTTAGTGATAGTGATAGGTTTAAGATAATCAGTATTGTGATTCTAAAGTGATTAGTATAATTGCATTATAATCTTAATTACAATTAGTAGATTCACGATTTTTATAAGGATCTCTCACTAAAGCATAAAACTGCTTCTAAGGGGACTTCCAACCCCTCCCTAAGTTAGCACTTCCCTTCTATCATAAGATGCTGACCATCTGAATTTCATGTCCCGATATGGTGCAAGTATGCACACCCTTCCCTATTTGGAAATAACCATCCTCTCTCCAGATCAGATGAGTCTGAGGTAATGGTCATTACTATTCTCTAAATAAGTGTATTGTCTTATGATTTGACATTTTAGACTAATATGGGTTTTCCTAAATGAACTAACCAATTAGCTGTGTAATAGTTTCTTAAAAAGGTGCACATGATGCTGTGTCTTATGATATGTCATAAATCTTGTTTGGAAATATTCACTTTGCTACTGTCCTAGTATATGAACCAGGCCTTTGCTGTCGGGCATTTGTTGTCTGCTGGTTTCTAGCTATGTAGTTATGCCAAGCTTATCAGGAGACTTGGCCCTCTTCCAATAAACTAACTTTCTACCTTGACTTGGAGAAATTTGGCTTTTTTACTTTATTTACATAAATTGTCTATATCAGGGTGGTGGGTAAATTTCTGCAACAGTTCATAATATGAAGAAATTAAGGAGGCAAAGGCAAATAAGGAAACATATCACATTTTTTTCAGAGGATATGATTGTTTTCATAATATATCCTGGATATTTGAAATGATTAGCATTTTCAAGAAATTAACTCACAAAAATCAATTTTTGTGTCCATAATAAATATTAACATTAGAAACTAAATTTTATAGAATGTTTACTCCATTCTAGACCCTGTACTAATTGATCTACAAATATTTCATTTCATCTTAACAACAACTTTGGGAGGTAGATGCTGCTATTTCCTCTATATTACAAGAATGAAGAAACAAAGGAAAACAGAAATTAAGCAACTTTCACATGGTGACAGAGCTAGCAGATATTCAGATCCCAAAGAATTAATCATCAAAATTATTGCATGCCATATAAAAATAGAAAAGTAGATTGGTGGAACAAACTATATAAGATAGCTTCAGAGGCAATTGACCTCAATGCAGGGTTTGATGATTCCATGAATATAAACATCTTGGGGGAGAATTCTGGTTTTGACAAGAACTTCTTGGAAAACCAAAAAAGCATTTGTTAGAAATTAGTTCACATGAACATTTCATACTGAACATCACAAAAAAGCTCAAAATGGATATGGAACACAAATGTTTTGTGATTATCAAATGCCACATCTACATAAATGGCTTTCCCCCATGCATTTTTACTATAAAATACAGCTCTGTTTCTTATGCAGAGGCTTCAGAAAATATCAATTTTTTTGTACAGATGCAAAAAATTTTCAGTTGTAAATAAAAATCCTATGGAGGAAGAGGATGAAAAGGAGGAAAGAGAAAGAAGGAGGATCAGGAGGAAGAAAAGGAGGAGAACAATAAGTATAGTAGGGAAATAATAAATAACTCATTGTAACCCAGCTTTGTTACACCAACAAGAGTCAATATAACAGAAAGTGATAGTATCTTTTTTGGAAGTCATACTTGGATTTCTTAAGGTACCTACAATCTTTCCCTTGACCTTGAATGCACTTTTGTAAGGAAAACAACAAAAACGCTATAGAGGAACCATCATATGAGCTGATGAAATGGAAATTTCTAGAAGATCTATGACTATGAGAAGAATATAAAAGTTAAGTGGAAAAACATCAGTGTGCAGAGGAGGTGGTGATAAAAGCACATCTGGTCCCAAACACCTTTTTTTTTTCCTTTTTCATTTACTAGTTCAAACTAATTTCATTGCCTTATTATAATTCTATGCCCCTTCATATTCATCACCCTCCCACAAGCAGCCACAGAGGGGATAAACAACTATTTCCCCTATCATTTGAAGCCATAGGCAGTTGAGCTTCAGACAATACTATCAGTACTTTAATTGGACTGTTCATTTTGATGTTTGCACTCTTTAAATGGTTATTATAAAAGCTTGATGACCATCTAATGGAGCTCTTTAGTGATTATTAAGTCCACAGTGAGATAGAAAGGAGGAAGGTAGAGTCCATGATCTCCTCAGCATAAACTGGGAGATAGGGGATGCCACAAGAGATAGTGCTTGATACTTTCATAAACATTCAGTGAAAAAGAATCTATTTTATATTCTGGAAGGTCAGAGTGGCTCATAGTCAAAGCCAAGGAAAAGATTCATTTGTGTAGGTCATTGGTGCTACAGTGACTGAGGTTAGAGAAGCTTCTTAGGAAGCTAAAACTATTGGAATATCTTCAAACTTAAGGCATAATGTCTTCTTTTAAACCTTGGGGCAACTAACCTGTGCCATTGATTGTATAGGCTTTCTGTACCTGTGAGCCTTGGGAGGACTAGAAATTCATGGATATGTTGCATGAACCCCTTCTCCCCTGTGAGCAATTATAATAAAAGTGAGAGGAGAGATTTAAAAAGATAAATGAGATTATTTCATTTATATAAAATTGAAATATTTTACATAAAATCAATACTGAAGAAACCATAGACAGGGGGAAATGTACTAATGATAACTGATGAGGGTTGGATTTGTCAGATACATAGATAATTTTAAAAATAATTTTATTTGGGGACAGCTAGGTGGGTCAGATTGAGAGTCAGACCTAGAGACAGAAGGTCTTAGGTTTAAAACTGGCCTCAGACACTTCCTAGCTTTGTGACCCTGGACAAGTCATTTAACTCCCATTGCCTAGCCCTTATCACTTTTCTGCCTTGGAACCAATACACACTATTGATTCTAAGAAGGAAAGTAAGGGTTTAAAAAATTAATAATTTTATTTATTTTTAAATATTTCCCAATTCCACATAAATTTTTAATAATCTTTTTTTCATTCTGAGTTCCAAATTATTTCCCTCTCTCTCTGTCCTCCCTCATATTTGAGAATGCAAGTTATTTGATACCAATTATACATATGAAGTGTAAGAATATAAATTTAGGTTTTTATGCTAATATTAAAGTTTTAAAGTAATATTTTGGTCACTGATTTAAAGATATTATAACTTAAGTCAAAATGATTTTAGTAGTTTTATTTACAAAGAGGTAGAAAGAGCGAAAATGGAAAAAGGCAGCTAAAGACAGAGGTTTTAACAAGCCTACTAGCCCTTCTCTGGTGAAGTGAGGCTCAGCCCCTCAAGGACTTCCCCATGTCTGGTGGTGTCTTCAGCTAGAGTTCTAACAATGCAGCCTCCTACAAAACCAAGGCAGGAATCTCTGGAACCAATCTCTCCAGAAGCCAGGAAATGAAGGCCAGCTACTCACCTGCCAAAGACAAACTCCAAAGGAAAAGACTGAAGGCCAAGTTCCAAGGTGAAGTCCTTCAAAACTGAAGTCCAAAGAAAATCCAGGAGTAGTCCTCCAAGAAGCAGTCAAGAGCCAAGGTCAAGGTGAAGGTTGAAGGTCCCTGGACAGGAAGTTCAGGACTTTTTATAGTCCTTTTTCCATGTTACTTCTTGTCCCTTCTTGCACTTTACAGAAACCAATTGTAGTTTTTCAATTTGCCTAGCACTGCCTAGGAGCAGGGCAGATGCCTCTGGAGTTGTCACCCCCTTTAGCAAGTGACTTGCGAACTCTCTTACTTAGTGTTAAGTAGAGGTGTTTAAGTTTTTGATAGATTAATTTAAAAGTTGCTGATTGATAGACAAAGAAAGTTTGATTCACTCTTCACAGAAGCCATGCAAAACATGTTTCAATATTGCAAAAGAAAACAAGCAAAAAAAGAAAAAAATGAAGAACTTTTTTTTAAAGGTGCTTCAACTGGAATGACCTCCAGGAACTGATGCAGAGTGAAAGGAGCAAAGCCAGAACATTGTACACAGAGACGGATACACTGTGGTAAAATCGAATGTAATGGACTTCTGTACTAGCAGCAATGCAATGACCCAGGACAATTCTGAGGAATTTATGGAAAAGAACATTACCAATATTCAGAGGAAGAACTACAGTAGTGGAAACACAGAAGAAAGACAACTGCTTGAACACATGGGTTGATGCAGACATGGTTGGGGATGTAGACTCGAAACAATCATACCAATGCAACTATCAATGATATGTAAATAAGTCTTGATTGATGACACATGTTAAAACCAGTGGAAATGTGCATTGGCTATGGGGGGATGAAGGGGGGTAAAAGGGAAAGTAAAAACATAAATCATGTAACCATGGAAAACTTTTCTAAAAAATAAAATATTTTTAAAAATATAAACAAATAAATACTTGAAAAATGCTGGTACACTTAAAAAAAATAAAAGGTGCTTCAATCCGCTTTAAGACTTCATCAGTTCTCTCTCTAGTTCAGAATATTGCTATTGCTGTATATAATGTTCTCCTGGTTCTACTCACTTCACTTCAATTTCCAGTTCTTTGCCAAAGAATATTTTTTGTACAAACAGGTCCTTTTCTCTTTTCTTAATCTCTTTGAGATATATATCCAGTAGTAGTATTGTTGGGTCAAAAGGTATGCACAATTTATAGATTTGGAGGCTTATTCCAAATTGTCTTCCATATTGGTTGGACTACTTCTCAACTCTACTAACAATATATTAGTATCTAAATTTTTCTACATTCCCTCCATTTCTCCTTTTATGTCATGTTAGATAATCTAATAGGTGTGAGTTTGTATCTGAAAGTTGATTTACTTTGAATTTCTCTAATCAGTAGTTTTAGAGCATTTTTCTATAGTTTTGATATCTTTTTTCCAAAACTGCCTGTTCATAATCCTTTAACCGTTTATCAACTGGGGAACAGGTCTTATTTTTATGAATGTAGTTCAGTTCTGTATATGTGAGAAATAAAGCCATCATAAATGAAACTTGCTGTAAATTTCCCCCCAGTTTCATGATTTCCTTCTAACTTTTACTGCATTAATTTTGTTTCTGTAATTTTTTTTTATTTTCATGTAATAAAAATTATTTTACTTCTTATACTCCCCTTTATCTCTTCTTTGCTTATAAACTTTTCCCTTATCCAAAGAACTGAGAGGTACGTTTTTCCCAGGCTCTGATAGTTTATTTATGGCATCCATCTCCTTTTGTATCTAAATTATTTATCCATTTTGACCTTATATTGGTATATACCACGTGATGTTGATTTATGCCTAATTTCTGGCAAAATGCTTTCCAATTTTCCCAAGATTTTGTTAAATGTCAAGTTCTTATCCCCAAAACTTGGATCTTTGAGTTTATCAAACTTTAGATTATTTTGGTCATTTATTACTGTGTATTTTATGCCTAATCTGTTACACTGATCTACAATACTATTTCTAAGTCAATATAAGACTTTATAATTTTTAATTAAAAATGTTTTTCCAGATGACATATATACAATTTTCAATAATTTTTTTCTGAAATTTTCTAATCAATCTTCTCTCTCTCCCTTTCCCCTCACTCCCAGATGGCAATTAATATTATATGAATGGTACATTTTATCACAATGTACATATTTCCATCTTCTTCATAATGTGGAAGAAGACACATAATAAGATCACATAATTCACAAAATTCCTGATATATATGTTTTATACCAATTACAATGAAAACTTCATGCAGAATTTTCCAGTATTAGGTTTTTACATCCAATCAATAAAACAACAAAATATACAATCCTTATCATGTCCCAGATTCTATGTTAAATAATTCATACTTGCCAAAGTGGTAGTCACACATGAAGTTTTAATCTAACCCAATTAGCCCACTTTTTAAGAGCACATAATTAAATTTATTTCAAATCTGACTTTCACAAAAAATTTATTGCTTTTAGGGCTGTGCTAACTCACTACAATTTCTACTTTGTAATAACTTTAAATCAAACTACAGTTTTTAATATTATTGCTACCAATAATATAAGCATAAGAAATTGCACACTTCCTAAAGGTAAAATTTCCACCAAATAGTCTCCTTTCAATATTTATTTCAATAGCATTTCAAAATAATAGATCTTCAATGTTTAGTTTACTCATTTCCTTCCCTAAGATATTATCATACAATTATTAAAGTTTTGAATTATTGTCATTTCTGCAAAATTCTTTAAGATGTCTTTTTTTAGCAAATACAAAAAAATGTAAATAAAAATTAAATTCTAAAAAATTACCAACTGTAGTAACAGAAAGAATTTCCCTTAAAAAATCATATATAGTTCCAGTTGTTTACCTGAATAAACTTCTCTCCTTCTAGAGAGATAAAAATTATTCTTGAGAATTTAAATATATAATAGCCATATAAATTACAATAAACTTTTTTTGAAAAAATACAGGAATAACTAATTTTTCACTTAAAAGTTTGGGAAATGTCAAATTAGAGGTCCTAATATATATATATTTTAATTTTAATCACTAATTTACAAAAGCTTTTAGTGAATATTTCTGCCACATTTGCTCTATTTAATCAGAGGAATGACCTTTTTTTCTCAGCTATTAAAATAGGAAATCGGCTATTCTGAGGGATACTCTTTATTTTCCTGTTAACTTGATTTCCTTTCATTTAGATTTTAAGGAATACCAGTTCAAAATTCATTACATGATAGCTCCAATTTTATAAAAGTAATTTAAAAGGCAACTTGGGAGTTTACAGTTTCACACATGAGTTCTTTTTAACTTCTTATTTTTGCTCTTACTCCCTTGTCCCCCAAACATCTTCAGCCTTTAAGAATGTAAGGGAGATACCGAAAAAATTCTAAAAAAGTGATCACAAAATACTCAGAGACTTCCTTTTTTAAAATCCTAGCTTGTGTATACAGACAGACCAAAACCCAGACTTACAAAGACAGACATGAAAATTAACATTTTTAAAAGTCCTACTTTCATGATTTTGTGTCTCTTAGAAACATTTCCTAAAGAAAAAGAAATTGAAGGGAGTAAAGTAGGCAATGAGGAAACTAAAATATCACTCTTTGTAGATGATATATGATGGTATTCTTAAAGAATCCTAGAAAATCAACTAAAAGACTAGTAGAAATAATTAACAACTTAGCAAAATTCTAGGATACAAAATAAACCGATACAAATCATGAGCATTTGTATATATTTCCAACAAAACTCAGCAGCAGGAGTTAGAGAGAGAAACTCATTTAAAATCATAATATAAAATGTTTAGGAATCTATCTACCAAGACAAACACAGGAATTACATGATCACAACTACAAAGCACTTCTCACACAATTATAACTGGATCTAAATAATTGGAAGAAAGCATTAATTTCTCATGGGTAAGATGAGCTAATATAATAAAAATGACAACCCCACCCAAATTAATCTACTTATTCATAATACCTATCAAACTACCAAAACACATTTTTTACACATTTAGAAAAATAGTATAACAAAGTTCATCTGGAAGAACAAAATATCAAGAATATCAAGGGAAATAATGAAAAAAATCTGAAGGAAGGTACCCTAGCAGTATCAGATCTTAAACTATGATCATCAAAATAATATGGTACTGGTGAAGAAACAGAAGGGTGGATAAATGGAATAGACTAAGGGTAAATGACCTTAGCAAGATAGTGTTTGATAAACCCAAAGATCCCAGCTTTTGGGACAAGAATTCACTATTTGATAAAAAAAAACCGCTGGGAAAATTGGAAAACAGTATGGGAAAAACCAGGTCTAGATCAATATCTCACACCCCATCCCAACATAAATTCAAAATGGATAAATGACAAATATAGGGAATGAAATCACAAATAAACTAGGTGAACAAAAAATAGTATGCTGTCATATCTGTGTGAAAGGAAGGGATTTAAGACCAAGCAAGAGATAGAGAACATTACAAAATATAAAAGAATGATTTTGATCACATCAAATTAAAAAGTTTTTCTACAAACAAAACCAACATAACCAAAATTAGTAGGAAAGCAACAAACTGGGGGGGGGATTCTTTATAACAAAATTCTCTGACAAAAGTTTAATTTCCCAAATATATAAGGAATTAAGTCAAATTTACAAAAAATCAAGCCATTCCCTGATCAACAAATGGTCAAGGGACATGAAAAGGGAGTTTTCACACAATGAAATCAAAACTATCAATAAGCACATGAAGAAATAGTCTAAATCCCTCCTTATTAGAGAAATGCAAATAAAAACAACTCTGAGGTACCTCCTTATACCTAACAGACTGGCCATATGGCAGCAAAGGAAAGTGATAAATGTTGGAGGGAATATAGCAAAATTGGGACACTATTATACTGCTGGTGGAGTTGTGAATTGTGGAGGATAATTTGGAACTGCGCCCAAAGGGCTTTAAAAGAATTCCTGCCCTTTGATCCAGTCGTACCACTGCTGGGTTTGTACCCCAAAGATGTAATATGGAAAAATACTTGTGCAAAAGTATTCATATCCATGCTCCTTGTGGTGGTAAAAAATTGGAAAATGAGGTGGTACCATCAATTGACGAATGGCTGAACAAATTGTGGCATCTGTTGGTGATGGAATACTATTGTGCTGAAAGGAATAATAAACTAGAGGAATTCCATGTGAACTGGAAAGACCTCCAGGAAGTGATGCAGAGTGAAAGGAGCAGAACCAGGAGAACATTGTACACAGAGTCTGATATACTGTGGTAAAATAAAATGTAATAGACTTTTCTACTAGCAGCAATGCAATGATCTAGGATAATCCAGAGAACCTTATGAGAAAGAACACTATTCACATTCAGAGAAAGGACTGTGGGAATAGAAATACAGCAGAACGTGGTTTGATGGAGATATGATTGGAGTTTTGGAGTTAAAAGAATACTCTATTGTAAATATCAGTAACATGGAAATAGATTGTGAACAATGATACATGTAAAAACCCAGTGGAATTTCTTGTCAGCTCTGGGAGAAGAGAGGGAAAATGTGTGAGGAAAATCATGAATCATGTAAATATGGAAAAATATTCTAAATAAATGGTAAATTATTGAAAAAAAGGAAAGAAAAAAAGAAAAAACTTTCCCCAGGCTGAAATAAGTTTACACACAGACACATAGATGCAGACAGACATGTAGAACTGATATTCAATTGCAGTTTTGTTTTTTATTTTGGGATCATTTTTTAAAAGATTCACTTTAGGAACTTAAATTAGATTGAAATTTAAAGCTGACTTTATTTTTAAAGAATTTCATCCTGATCAAAGATTCTCTTTTTTTTTTACCAATAATTATAGGAGTCATTTTTATTACCTATTATTAGACCATGAAAAATGAATAGCAAGTACCAATCAATCTATCAGGGAGTGAGAATCCTGGACCCTATAAGATGCACGTAGTGTCTAATAGCAGGGTGAATGAAAATGTTATTTATTTTCTCCATCTCCTCCTACACCTGCCTTATTTTGCTTTCTTTTTCCTATAAGGCCTATTATATGGCAGGGAAAAAAAGTCACTATGGCAGCTATTTTCTTTTTCCTCTTTACTTAATCTGGGATTTCTCACCTTGACTAAAGCCACTTCAATCCTGACAGCATTTTTGGAGATGTCTTCATACTCATGTGGAGGAAGCATGGCAATGTCATGCCATATTGAAGTCTAAGGCCATCCCTTTGGTTTAACCTTCCCAGTCACAGCACTATTCTTTTAGTATCCTGACAACTACACCAATTCTGTGATGACAGGAGGGGCTCAGAGAACAAATTCCCCCATAAGTCAAGATAAAAGAGATAACAAAGAAGGAAGCCGGACCAGCCAGTATGGTGAGTAAAAGAAAGAAGTTTATTAAAGACAACTCACACCTGTGTAGTATCTGATGGTCAATGGATGAAGTGGATCCCTATACCATCCTACTACCAGAAGCCCCCTTTTATTAGTAGGAGACAAACTGTGCATGCATAATAGGAACCAGGTGTGCACAAATATTTTCTTAGTAGTGTGTTGATAAGGATGTTCCCAAGGTCATCAAGGAGATTTCCCAAGGCCAGCAAGATATAGTAACCTGCCTGAAGGAAGAGCACGTGCACATACCTTCCCCCTATGTAACAGGGCGAATGGGAGGTCAGGTTTCCTCATGTGACCTGGCTATGCATTTAAAGCCCTGGCATCATACAAACATGGAAATCATACTGTTCCGCGGGGTCACTGATCTCGTGGGACCAGAAATGATACTGCCTTCATGGCTCCCATTCCCACTTGACCAAAAATTCTCCTCTCTGTCCTTCAGCTATTACCCAGAAATTGATATAGTCAATGGAGTTGCCAGGCAACATCTGGTCCTACATTCAGTGCTAGTTCATAAGTACCTGTAATCTCTTTCTGACCAGCTGCCTGATCTTTTTAACATCTCTAGCTTGAGAAAATCTTCAGTTGCTGCTTCTTCTTACACCATCACCTAATCCCACCACCAGTATTTCATCCATGTGGTCTACAGGCCAGACTCCTCCATGTGAAAGATCTTTCTTTCCTATCTCCTGTTGTCTTTGGCAGAAAGAATGTCTCACTCTGATCTTTTATTGATTCTTTTACTCCAGAATTTGATCTGAGTCATTATTTTAAAGGGATTTTTAAGCAGGGAATGTTGGAGAAGCTGAGCCTTGTGCTTTTCTCTGCTCCCAAGATACATAGATAATTAATACCTACATAATTATCTGTAAGACCAAGAGTCACTCCTTCAATGTCTGAGTTATCAAAAGATATCAAGAAGCAATTATAAAATAATTTCAAATTATTAGTGATCATGAAAGACTTCTGCTAAGTATTACATTAGTATTGCAGCATACAGTACTTCTGGGGCTTCACTTCACACTGACTAGATTGAAAAAGCTGACAAAACACGGAAATATTCCTTGTTGAAGTAGCTACAGGAAGAAAAACATGAATACTGAGGGAACTGTGTTTGGATCCAACTATTCAGGAAAGCAGTTTGGAATTTTGTGAAACAATGACTTTAAAAATAAAAATAACTAAAATGTTATTTGACCCATAGGGGTGCTATTTGTAGACTTGTACTTCAAGGTAATCAAAGATAGAAAGATCCTCTAACTGCAACAATTTTCATAGCAGCCCTTTTATTGGCATCAAAAAACTGAAGTACATGTCCATTTATATGAAAATTCATAAAAATTTTGATGTATGAATGTAATGGATTAATAGTTAATTCTAAGAAATGATAGATATGTAAAATTCAGCAAAACACAGTAAGACTTTTATGATTTATCAAAGTGAAACAAGTAGAACCAGGCAATATACACGGGAACTTAAATAATGTAAATAAAAGAACAAAACATTTCTATGTTTATGTGCAGATACATACATACATATGTATGAGTCTCTCTGTGTGATGTGCATTATAATTATAGTCCAAGCTTCACTAAGCAGAATAATTGACAAAATTCACTTCCTTCCCAAATTGCAGACATGGGATTCTATGAGCATGGAATATTGCACAAAAACTCAGACAGTGTTGATATATTGGCAAGTTCTCCTAAATAATTTGTGGATGTGTGTCTGTGTGTGAGAGAGAAAGAGAGACAGTTACAAGGGATGACTTGCTAAGGAGTGAAGAGAGGATATAAATATTGTGAAAGGAATGCAATGGAAAAATAAGCAGTCTCAATAAATTAATCTATGCATTTATCTATTCATTTAAAGAAAGTGTATATTGATACCCAAAGTGAAGGGGTAAGGCAAGAGATTTAACTTGGGAAATCTGGCTTAATGTCTAATTTGAAAAAAAAAAGTTTCTTATTTCTTTGTCTGGACTTCACTCTTCCTTGGCAAGACATTGAATATGATTAAGCAAAACAGTATGGAAAAGCAAAGACAAAATTCAGTGCTATGTTCAATGTGTGGAATTATGGGGAGGTATCAGATCACTCAGGTTACCAACTGATATAGACTAAAGATTACCAATGGGTTTCTTTCAGCTCACTTAAAAAAATTATTAGCACCTACCAAAGTACAGAGATTGATTGTGCTAGGACTCAGGAAAAATATAATCAAATAGTCCCTACCATCAGGCATTTGTATTCTTCTAGAGAGAACTAACATGTACCAATTTTTTGCCTCTCTTCTACAATTTCTATTCTTAGAGGGTTCTTAAGCCCTTCAGTAAGTTACCAAAGGCTGCAAATATCCAAAGCCATGATTAAACCTAGATGTTTCTGTCTCTAAAACTAGTTCTGTCAACTGCCATTCAGTCTCTCAAGTCAAAATAAATAATAATAGTAACTAACTTATAGAGAGAGCTTTTATGCTTACAAAATGCTTTATGTATGCTCTCTAATTTATCCCTCACAACACACCTGTAAGACAGATTATATTATTATCATTTTACCAATTAGGAAATTGAAGTTTAGAGAATTGCATTGGCTCAGTCACCTAGCTAGGAAGTGTCTGGGGCAGAATTCATATTCAGATCTTTCTGACTCAGGTTTCTGAATTCTATCCATACATTTCTTAGGTGCCCTAACCTTATTTATAAAGATAAATAAAATATCAAAATAGTTACACAATAAATACACAGAGATTTGGGGAAAGGAAATTAAGAACTGGGGTGATCAAGAAAGGCTTCTTATAGGAAGTGGTCATTGAACTAAGCCTGGAAGGGAGCTACTGGTTTCTAGGATATGGATGGAAAAGAGATAGTGTTCTCAACATGAGGGACAGTATGTGGAAAGATATAGAAATACAAAATGGAATGCCACATGGAGCCTAGAATATAGAGCCTATGAAAGGGAGTAATGTATGACTGTCACCTTTGAAATTTGTTAGAACAGGATTGTGAAAGGTTTCAAAGTGCCAACAAACAAAAAACCTTTGGATTTTCCTTTTGTCAATAAGCAAATAAGTGTTTGTGTCTATTTACATTTCCAAATGGATGGAAAGTCATAGGATCACTGATGATGATGAAGATGAGGAGGAGGAGAATGGTTTTGGTGGTGGTGATAGCTAACATTTATCCAGTACATTATAAATATTATCTCATTTTACCCTCACATGAACCCTTTGGAGGAAGTGTTCATTTTATCACCACTTTAAAGATAAGGAACTGAGATAGCTGGAGATTAAGTTACTTGCTGAGGGTCATGTAATTAATAAAATCTGAGACTAGATTTAAACTCAAATCTATTTGTCCAGACTATACTGACATGTTGACTCAAGAGTTAGGCTAAAAGTGACTTTGTAGGCTGTAATCTAGTCTATGTGTCTCATTTAATAGAGAAGGAAACTGGGACTTGAAAAAAATTAAACTTGGCCAAGCTGTCCCAGTAGTGGAGCTCAGTGATAGGACATGAATCCAGGTCTTCTGCCACTGAAATCAATGCCACTATTTCACCACTCTGATCTGCCCTTTGTCACAAGCAAAAAAAGATAATTTTCAAAAGAAGAATTAAGAAAAAATTCATACACCTCTGGAAAGTATACAAATAATCCTTGCTTATTACCTCCAGATCACACGGAAGCCCTGGTCTTCAATATGAGAATGGAATAGATGCCATTAAAGATGTTCCATAATTAAATATCAAATGATTGCTAAAAATGATAAATCCTTTAAGGAATTAGGTAAGACAACCAGAATGGTATAGTAAACACTGTTGAATTTGGAATCAAGAAGAACGGAGTTCAAATTCTGCCTCATAGCTACATTATCCTGGATAATTCCTGGATAAGTGATTCACAAACCTTGAACTACTAAGTAGATGTGAATTATTATTATTAGAGTACACTAAGACCTTATATTTGGAAGGGATCTCAGAAGCTATCTAAACTCATCCATTCCTAAAGAAGAATCACAAGAGGTGTTCATCCTCCCTCCTTTTCACAGATGAATTAGGAGAATGTCTAACCCAAGCATGTGAAGACTTATCTTGATGAAATGGGCAGAAGAAAACTATTTGTTCCAATGGCTGTGAAGGTGGCTGAAGCAAGTGCTATGGAGTGCTCAATGGTTAGTTAGATATCAAAGATGCCAAGGTCATACATTGCTTCCCCGACCATTGCCAGTTCTGACTTTTGTCTTTCCACTGAACTTTAATGACTCAAGAAGAGAGAGTGTGACTAGTGACTTTGTGCCATGCTGCTTCACTTAAATCCAGTTCATGTACAAGTCAAGACATTAATGATGATGTCATTGGTCTTCTTCAAAAATGAAGTATCAATAACATAACATTGAGAGAGGTTGAAATCCCTCACTTCTAAGGTAATTCTTTCTACTCTTGGACCATCTAGCTATTAGGAAGTTTTTCCTTGCATTAGGAATAGTCTATCCTTTATGTAAATTTTGTCCTCTAAAGGAAAGCAAAACAAATGCAACTATGGCCTAGGTCAGTCTGGGAAGGCTTATTAAGGAATGAGAGAGAGAAGAATGTAGGAAACTCTTGTGTGGACTTCTACCCACATTAGTTCCTAGAAGTCTAAATGAGTAATGCCATTAAGCCAATGATAGCAAAAGGAGTTAGGAGAGGGAGTGGGGTAGTAAGAGTCATAATCCCATGTTCCTGTGGAATCCTTGACTAAATAACAGTAATAGGTGGGAGGAGGGAACAACAGCTCTGAGTGACAAGAAATTGTTTAAAGAAAAAGGCCTTGCAAAGTTTTCCATTTGGTGTCAGAGGTTCTTCAATGTCTTTCTTTTACCCCTCTATTCTAGACTATTATTTTGTCATTAGACTGCATTTCCCATTTTCTTTCCTATTAAGCAATCACAGATGCAGTGCCTACTTCTCTAGCCAAGAGACAGATGGACCAAGTCTTCTCAGACTTTGGTAATTACACTAGAGAGTGGCCTCCAAAAGGAATGCCATAGAAAGCAAAGCAATGAAAATAAGTGGGGCTCATTCCCCTATTTGGCAGTCTCCCCAGAGGCAGAAACCATCACCTCTTTAGCAGTCCTTGGGTTGGGATGCACAAAGAGGAGAAGAGTGGTGGGGGAAGGAAACATTTGGATTGTTCCAGACTGTAATCCTTATTTTGTAGAAAATCATGCTGCCAGCCTGCCAGCAAGAGTTGGCTTGAATATCGAATGTAATCATTCCCATGTTTTGTTTTGTTTTGTTTTGTTTTGTTTTTGCTTTGAATATTTCTGAGTTTCTTCTTTGAGACCAATGCTCTGATTTGACATTGTGGTGAATTAGCAGGTGTTCCATTTAGGCTGTAGGGTAAAAGCATCTCGTTTAGTTTGAGAAAAGTGAAAGGGGTTTTGGGGGGAGGTTGTTTTTTAATGTATTCATTACTTCCCCTTACAAAATTCAGCTTATTCTCACAGCTGCACAGCAGTGATAAAAGCAACTCATGTTTTGCTAGCACTTCTACAGGAAGCTAGGAATTCTCAGAGGCAGAAATTAAGGGGGATTATAACCAGTTATAGTGAATAGCATGTGCAAATATATGGAGGTGGGAGATGGAATTCCTATTTTTGATGCAGCAAGTGGCTACACCATTTTTGCCTCAGTTAAACCAAATATGCCTTTTTGAGCCTAAGTTTCCTCAACTATAAAAATAAATACTATATTTTCTATAAAGGCCCTTCGAGTGATCCAGAATTGATATTACAGGGATTATAATCTCCAATTTACAAATGAGGGAGTTGAAGCCAAAAAAAAGAGATGGAAATTTCCATGACCATATTTCTAGTTAATGACAGTGCTGAAACTTGAATACTGATCAAGAAAGGGCTCTTGAACAATGAGCACACCTATGTACACCATAAGTATACTTATTAACAGGTATGTAAAAGGGTGCATGACACACACATTTGTGACCTCAGAGGAATCATTTTTCTTCCCTCAGTCCCATGCTCCAGTGATAGTAATATGCCTGAAGACAAGTCATCTTCCATCTCTAAGATGATTTTGTATGCTAAATTTTCCAATTCTAAATTAATTCTTTTTGCAAATTAGTTGAACGGAAAGGCCAAGTGCAGGGAAGAAAAAGTAAGCAGCTGGTACAAAATATTTTCCTGCTGGTTTGAGAAAATCATTTCAAGAAAACTCTCAGATTATTTTAAGAGAATAATTTTGCCTTTCTTTGTAAAACTAGCAGCTAATACAGAGTATGACACAAAGCAAATGCTAATAAATGTTTGTTGACTAAATAATTTAACTCCTAAGGATATGAAATTTAGCTAAATTGTGGATTGTTGCATTTTTTTTAATCTGGGAGAATCAATTTGTTTATTAAGGCAGACATGTAACATGAGAGAGAAGCTCTTGTTACTAATACTTTCAACCTTTGAAAATAATAAGATGCCATGTACATGTTCCATATGGAATGTTTCCTCTTTTTTTTCCTCCCTTTCTCTGAAACAGGGCAGACCAATAAAAATGTAACAAAAGTTTCATGGAAACTACCCCCCTAGCTCTGTGTACACATACAAAAGAAACAGACCAACAATAGAGCTACTGATGGGAAGGGTGAATGAGAATTTGGACGAGATCCTTTATCTCATTTCTGGCCAATAGTGGTTAAAGGTCATTGGCGTTTGGCATTTGCTCTATGGCATGTGGCCAGTGATTTAGTGGGCTTAGCTGAGTCCTCATAAAAAGGTGTCCAGCAAATGAATGATTCTTTTCGGTCTACTAGGGAGATAATTATTTGCAATCTCAGAAGAAAGGTCTGTGATTAAAGAAAAAGAGGCTGAATTCCCTGAATAAAACTGAAGACAGGTCTCCAAGTCAAGGTACTGTGTACTTCCCTCAGAGACTTTTCACTATTTTTAAAAAAGCACATATTCATTTAGTAAATATTGTACAATTTACACAATAACAACAATATTGTTTCAACAAACTGCCTTGAAAGATTTCAGAATTTTGATCAACACAATGATCATCCTTAATTCCAGAGGTTCAAAAATGTTCAGGAATGCTATTTACTTTATTATGGACTTGAAATAGAGAATATATGATACATTTATGGATAAAGTCAATTTGGGAATGTATTTTTCTTAACTATATACAGTTGCTACAAGTATTTTGTTTTCCTTTTCTTTTTCCAAAGAAAGAATAGGGGAACAAAACTGATGCTTGTTACTTTAAAAAAATAAATATAAAATGTAATATCTGTTAATTCAGTAAATTTATTATTGCTAAAAATATTTCATTGAGTTAGGAAAAAATAATAAATTCATTTAGAGGAACAAAAGGTCAAGATATGGAGGAAATTAATAAAAGAATATAAAGGAATTAAGTTTATCAGTATCAGATATTAAACTGTACTATAAAGCATTAATTATCAAAACTGTCTGATACTAGCTAAGAAATAGTGCAACAAAACAAACATGCAACAGACAGTAATAAATGATTGTAAGTAACCTTGTGTTTGGCAAAAATAATGACCCAAGATTTGGGGATAAGAATTCACTATTTTTCAAAAAATTGTTGAGAAACTAGAAAGCAGCTGGGCAGAAACTTAATATAGAACCATATCTTACACCATTTACCAAGATCAAAATGGATATATGACAGACCGAAAGGGGTATATCATAAGCAAATTAGAAGAACATAGAAGATATTACCTACCAGATTCAATGGATAGGAAAAAAAACTTATTAATAAACAAGAGATAGAGCATTGTGAGATTTAAATGGATAATTTTAATTTCATTAAATTAAAATGGGGTTGTACAAACAAAATTAATATAGTCAAAATTAGAAGGAAAGCAGAAACTTTTGTATATATGTATATGCATATATCATATGATCAAATGATATCTTCTCTAGAAAAAGTATGAAACTGTAATGTAAAAATAAAATAATTAAACAAATAAAGAATAAGATGGTGACTTGCTCCCCATTAGACCATGTTTGGAGGGCATAAATCGGTTGTGTTTATTTCTGATTCTTTCTCTGACCACATAGCTTCAGCTTTCCCATTAATATATTAGAGCAGTGATGAACAAATTTTTTAAACATTTATTAATATTCATTTTTAACATAGTTACATGATTCATGTTCCTACTTTCCCCTTCACCCCCCTTCCCCCCCATAGCCGACTCGCATTTCCACTGGTTTTATCATGTGTCCCTGATCAAGACCTATTTCCAAATTGTTGTTAGTTGCATTGGTGTGGTGGTTTCGAGTCTACATCCCCATTCATGTCCATCCCAACCCATACGTTCAAGCAGTTGTTTTTCTTATATGTTTCCTCTCCTGCAGTCCTTCCTCTGAATGTGGGTAGCGTTCCTTTCCATACATCCCTTAGAGCTGTCCTGTATCATTGCATTGCTGCTAGTATGGAAGTCCATTACATTCGATTTTACCATAGTATATCAGTCTCTGTGTACAATGTTCTTCTGGCTCTGCTCTTTTCACTCTGCATCAGTTCCTGGAGGTCTTTCCAGTTCACCTGGAACTTCTCCAGTTTGTTATTCCTTTTAGCACAATAGTATTCCATCACCAGAATATACCACAATTTGTTCAGCCATTCCCCAATTGAAGGGCATGCCCTCCTTTTCCAGTTTTTTGCCACCACAAAAAGCACAGCTATATAATATTTTTGTACAAGTCTGTTTATTTATGATCTCTTTGGGGTACAAACCCAACAATGCTATGGCTGGATCAAAGGGCAGGCAATTTTTTATAGCCCTTTGAGCATAGTTCCAAATTGCCAGCCAGAATGGTTGGATCAGTTCACAACTCCACCAGCAATGCATTAATGTCCCAATTTTGCCACATCCCCTCCAACATTCATTACTCTCCCCTTCTTTCATTTTAGCCAATCTGCTAGGTGTGAGGTGATACCTCAGAGTTATTTTGATTTGCATTTCTCTAATTATTAGAGATTTAGAACAATTTCTCATGTGCTTATTGATACTTTTGATTTCTTTACCTGAAAATTGCCTATTCATGTCTCTTGCCCATTTTTCAATTGGGGAATGGCTTGATTTTTTATACAATTGCTTTAACTCCTTGTATATTTGAGTAATTAGACCTCTGTCAGAGTTTTTCGTTATAAAGATTTTTTCCCAATTTGTTATTTCCCTTCTGATTTTGACTACATTGTTTTTGTTTGTACAAAAGCTTTTTAGTTTAATATAATCAAAACCATTTAATTTACATTTTGTAATTTTCTCTAACTCTTGCTTGGTTTTAAAATCTTTCCTTTCCCAGAGATCTGACAAGTATACTATTTATAGCTTCCTTCTTTATATTCAAGTCATTCACCCATTCTGAATTTATCTTGGTGTAGGGTGTGAGGTGTGGATCTAAACCTAATCTCTCCCAGATTGTTTTCCAAATTTCCCAGCAGTTTTTGTCAAATAGTGGATTCTTGTCCCAAAAGTTGGGCTCTTTGGGTTTATTATACACTGTCTTGCTGATGTCATTACCCCAAGTCTATTCCACTGATCCTCCCTTCTGTCTCCTAGCCAGGACCATATTGTTTTGATGACTGCTGCTTTATAGTATAGTTTAATATCTGGTACTGCTAGGCCCCCTTCCTTCACATTTTTTTCATTATTTCCCTTGATATTCTTGATCTTTTGTTATTCCAAATGAAATTTGTTATAGTTTTTTCTAATTCAGTAAAGAAGTTTTTTGGTAGTTTGATAGGTATGGTGCTAAATAGGTAAAATAATTTGGGTGGAATGGTCATTTTTATTATGTTAGCTCATCCTACCCATGAGCAATCAATGTTTTTCCATAAATCAATTAAATCTAAATTTTCTAGGACTTCATTCACCTCTCTTACTTCTTTCTTATTTATTTTTTGGTTTGATTTATCTAGATCAGAAAGAGGAATATTTAGATCTCCCACTATTATGGTTTTACTATCTATTTCCTTCTTGAGCTCTGCCAGTTTCTCCTTTATGAATTTGGATGCTATGCCACTTGGTGCACACATACATTGTTTATACTGCCTTTAATCAGGATGTAATGACCTTCCCTGTCTTTTTTAATCATATCTATTTTTACTTTGGCTTTGTCAGAAATCACAATAGCCACTCCTGCCTTCTTTTTCTCATTTGATGCCCAAAAGATTTTGCTCAAGCCCTTAACTTTAAACTTGTGTACGTCTACCCACCTCATATGTGTTTCTTGTAGACAACATATGGTAGAGTTTTGGTTTCTAATCCACTCTGCTATTTGCTTCCGTTTTATGAGCAAGTTCATCCCATTCACATTCAGAGTTACAATTATCAGTTGTGCATTCGCTGACATTTTCATATCCTCACCTATTCCTACCCCTTCTTCTTAAACTATTTCCTTTTAAACCAGGGATTTGCTTTAAGCCAGTATCCCTTATCCCCTCCCTTGATTAACTTCCCCTTCTACCCCCTCCCTTATTATTCCCCTGTTTTTATTTTTAGAGGCCTAATAAGTTCCCTCCCCCTTCTTCTCCCCTCCCTTTTTTGACCTCCTCACTCCCCTGCTCCCCTTGGTTTTTCCCTTCTGACTTTCTCAGTAGGGTTAGATAGAGTTTTATATCCCAACGGATAATATAGCTACTCTTCCCTCTCCGGGTTGATTACACTGAGAGTAAGGTTTAAATATTACCTCTTAATGCTCTCTTCCTCTCCTTCTTATACTAGTATTTGTCCCCTCCCCTTCCCATGCCCTCTTTGTGTGTAATAGAATGTCCTATTTTTCTCATTCTCTCAAGTTTCTCTTGGTGTCCCCTGCTATTCACCTCCCTCTTTCCCACCCCCCATATCATCTTAGACCATTTAGTATTCCACCCTCTCCCTATGAATTATTCTTCTGATTACTATAATAGTGAATACTATAATAGTGAATACAGTTCACTACAGAGAATTATACATAGCATTTCTCCACATAGGAATACAGATAATTAGATCTTACTGAGGCCCTTAAAAAGGCAAATTTACCCTACACCAATATAAATTCAGAATGGGTGAACAACTTGAATATAAAGAGGGAAACTATAAACAAGTTAAGTGAACACAGAATAGTTTACTTGTCAGATCTGTGGGAAAGGAAAGACTTTAAAACCAAGCAAGAGTTAGAGAAAATTACAAAATGTAAATTAAATGGTTTTGATTA
>NC_058135.1:2908467-2941918 GCF_016433145.1 Gracilinanus agilis | reverse complement strand
AAGAAAAACAACTGCTTGAACGCATGGGTCGGGGTGGACATGATTGAGGGTGTGGACTCGAAACTACCACACCAATGCAACTACCAACAATTTGGAAATTGGTCTTGATCAAGGACACATGACAAAACTAGTGGAAATGTGCATCGGCCATGGGTGGGGGGAGTGCGGGGGGGGTGAAGGGGAAAGTAGGAGCATGAATCATGTAACCATGTTAAAAATGAATATTAATAAATGTTTAAAAAAATGCAAAAAAAGGCAAATTTAAAAATTATGAGTTTTCTTTCTTTCCCCTCTGTTTCTTATTTACCTTTTCATGTTTCTCTTGATTTTTGTAGTTGGATAACAAACCTTGCATTTAATCCTGGTCTTTTCTGTGCAAATACTTGGAAATCTTCAATTTTGTTGAATGCCCATACTTTCCCCTGGAAGGATATAGTCAGTTTCGATGGGTAGTTGATCCGTGGCTGAAGGCCCAGCTCTTTTGCCTTTCTGAATATCATATTCCAAGCCTTGTGGTCTTTTAGCGTGGAGGCTGCCAGATCCTGTATGATCCTGATTGGTGCTCCTTCATATTTGAATTGTCTCTTTCTGGCTTCTTGTAAGATTTTTTCTTTTATTTGAAAGCTCTTGCATTTGGCTATTATATTCCTTGGTGTTGCCCTTTCTGAGTCTAGTGTAGAGGGTGATTCATGAATCCTTTGAATGTCTATATTGCCCTCTTGTTGTAGAACTTCAGGACTATTTTGCTGAATAATTTCTTTTAGTATGGAGTCCAAGTTTCTATTAATTTCTGTTTTTTCTGGAAGACTAATGATTCTCAAATTGTCTCTTCTAGACCAGTTTTTTCTTGGTCTGTCACTTTCTCATTGAGATATTTCATGTTTCCTTCTATTTTATCTGTCCTTTTACTTTGTTTTATTTGTTCATTGTCTTGAGAGGTCATTATCTTCTAATTGCTCAATTCTAGCCTTTAGGGACTGGTTTTCGGCTATAATCTTTTGGTTTTCGGCTATGATCTTTTGGTTTTCCTTTTCAATCTGGTCATTTCTGGTGTTCAATTTGCTTATCAGTTCATTTGATTTCTTAGCCTCACTTTCCAATTGCAAAATTCTGCCTTTTAAACTGTTATTTTCTTGCCTGATTTCCTTTTGAGCTATTTCCCATTTCTCTAGCCAAATCTTTTCCAACTTTTTCATCATCTCATATTTGAACTCTTCAAGAGCTTGTGACCAGTTTTCATTATTTTGGGAGGGTCTGGATGCTTGTTTGTTCTCTTCTTCTGTTTGCTCGGTTGTCTGGATTTTCTCTGTGTAAAAGTTGTCGAGTGTTAAAGATTTCTTCTTCTTGTTGTTAATCTTTCTCTTTTGGCCTTCCTGATTCTGGGTTGTCATTGTTAGGGCAGCCCATTCTCAGGTTTATCCTCACGCTGACTCAGGTCTGGTTTTTCTGAAGGTCAAGCCCCCTGATGGACCCCCTTGATTTATCTTCTGTCGGAGGTTCCTTTACAAGTCTCAGGGTGCTGCTTCCACAGTTGTATACCTGTCTGCACTGGTTCCCCACTCAGGGTTTCAGAGCCTTCAGTCACGCACGCCTGTGTGCACCTGCGCTCGAGCCTGCGCTTTGTATCCACGCTCAAACTCCGTGCGCATTCTTTAGTCTTTTGGGGTCATAAGTCTTGCTGCTCTCAGGAACAGGCCCTGGAGCTGCCAGTGACTCAATGGGTGCCCCAACTTGCTCTATTTCTCTTGAGCTGGCTTTGGTGTTGTAGGTGGTGTGGTGTGGGGGGAGGTTGCTCAGCCTGCGATTTATTGAGAGCTGTTTCACCCCTTTATAGCATGGAAATGCCCCAATTCCATGTACCTTCCACATTGCGCCCTGTTGTGGGGTCCCTCCATTCCTCTGGATTAGTTTTTATGTCCCCTTGAGGAGTCCTGTATGTTTCAGTTAGGAGAGGTTAAGCGTTGGTTTTTACTCTGCTGCCATTTTAACCAGGAAGTCTGAACAAACTTTTTAAAGAGGCGCCAAAGGAAGGGAAATGCTCATCTCTCAGTCTGTTTCTAAGGCAACCCTTTCGAAGTTTCATTGTATAGTGTCCTACTCAATGTATTTGTCAGATAAGGAATAATGTCACGCTGCTCGATAGAACATTTCAAGGAGCTGCATCTGGCCCAAGGGCTATAGTTTGCCCATCAATCTATTAGAGAGTATAATGTTTTTATCAAGATAAAGTGATAAATACAGATGATTATCCTTAAAAGGGACCTCATGTCTTATCTAAACTGGTTCTTTTACCAAACAATTGAGAAAACTAAGGCCCAAATACATAAATGTGTTGCAAAGGACTTTCAATTTTGCCATTGCAATATATATATATATATATATATATATATAAATATATATATTTTTTTTAATTTTTATTTTTCATGTTCTTACTTTCCCCTTCACCCCTCCCATAGCCAACACACATTTCCCCTGGTTTTAACATGCGTCATCGATCAAGACCTATTTCCATATTTTTGATAGTTGCTTTGTGTGATCATTTTGAGTCCACATCCCCAATCATTTCTGCATCAACCCAGGTGTTCAAGCAGTTGTTTTCTTCTGTGTTTCCACTCCTGCAGTTCTTCCTCTGAATGTGGGTAGCGTTCTTTTCCATAAGTCCCTCAGAATTGTCCTGGGTCATCATTGCAATATATTTTGAACACTGTCTTTCCTTGACACTGTCAGCACTCTAGTGTAAGATCTCATCACCTCACTTTGGGGCTACTAAGCCAGCTGGTGAATTGACTTACCTCTAGGCTCTCCTCACTCCAATCCATCCTCTATTCAGTTACTTTAGTGATTTTCCTCAAGTGTCAGTTCAACCATGTCGACCCCTCCTATATAATTTCCAGGGCCTCCCTACTATATCCAGTTTCAAATATAAAATTCCCTGTTTTATGTTCAAAGTCTTTTATACTCCTACCCACCTCCAACTTTTTTTTTCTTCTCCTCATATCAATCTACTGGTTTTCCTGGTTTCCTTTAAATCCTAACTACAATTCAGTCTTCTCCAGGAATTCTAAATTCTGTTCTGTTCTTTAATATTTCCAATTTATTCCATATATAAGTTAATTGTAGGGTATATGGGATATTCAAGGAGGAGTAGTACCTCTGGCATGAGAGCCTGCTGAGATGTTTTCAGGGATGATTAGCTACCTTTGGTATCCACTTATCAGCCTATTCTCCTCTAATACTCCAAGAAGGTATAGCATGCACAACAGCCATACCCCAGTAAATTTTTCTTGGGAAATGGGTTAAACCAAGAGAAGTATAACCGACAGGCCTCAAACCCATTGGTGTTTTAGGGAATGTCTATATTTAGCAGGTGAGGACTTTTCCCAATGGAATAGGCAGATGAGAATATTTTTTCCAAATAAACTAGAAAAAGTAATTTTAAATGGAGCAAATACTTTCAATGGCAAGAAGACAAAAATAGAAAGAAACTGCCCAAAGATAGGAGGAAACAGGCAGACAGAAGAAGGAATGAAAGAGATACGGAGGAGAAAAAAGCAATTGCAATGATTCCTCAGGGTCATGAGCATTGTCTCAGGAAGAATCTCTTTAATGCCATCGCATCCAGAACTCCTGGGATAAACCCAAATGTTGAAGAAAATGGATGCCAGAAGTGGTAAAGGCAGAATCAGAAGAGGAGTAGAAAAACTTGGTGAAAACAAATAAGCATGGTGGCTTATTGAAGACCCACTGGGAGAGTATCCTGAAGGATTACCCTCAGCCCTCTAATGCCATTGATTTCATCCAATTCCTTAAATATGAGAGAACATGGAAGAAGTAACAAGGGAAAGGAAAGAACTTAAATATTATAGGGACCTCAGAAGTTGAGTCCATTTGAGTCAACAAGCATTTATCATGTCCAATATTTCCCAGACACTTTACTGAATACAAAGGATACAGAGGAACAAAAATAAACAAAACAAAAACAGTTCCTGTTCTAAAGAAGCTCACTGTCTAATGGGAGATATAATATGCAAGCAATTATGTACAGTACAAACAAGTTATAAACAAGATAAATTAGAGATAATCTCAGAGGGAATGTACTAAGTTTAATGAGGACAGGCGAAGTTTTCCTGAAGAAGTTGGGATCTTAGCTGAAACTTGAAGGAAACCAGAGAAGCCATGAGTGAGAGATAAGGGAAATTCATGGGATATTGAGATTCACTGGTGAAAATGGCCAGATTTGTGAGATGGTGAATTGTCTGTGAAGAAAAAAATGCCACTGAAATACAAAGGACAAGGAATATAGTTGTAAAAAGATTGGAAAGGTAAAAAAGATTGAGTTCTGAAGGGCTTTAAATACCAAATAATGTATTTTATATTTGAACCTTGTAAACAATAGGGAGTCACTGGATTTTATTAAATGAGGGCAACATAGTCAGATCTGTGCTTCTGGAAGTTCACTTTGCCAGCAGAATGGAGGACAGATTGAAACAGAGAGAGACTTGATACAGAGAGACCTCAATCAGGAAGTTATTGAAATAGTCCAAGTCTGAGGCAATTATAAAAATATGATTAACTCTCCCTTTGCCTATTTTTAGCCAATCAAATCAAGAACTTAAAGTACCCCTATTTAACATTAAGTACAGAGTTGCAAGTCACTTACTAAATTAAGCTCACACCTCCAAAGGCTATTGCACTCCCCCCCCCCCTTGGGCAATGATAGGCAAATTGAAAGACTGCCATTAGTTTCTGTGATAAAGGGGAAATGATAGGAAGTGATAGGAAGTGATAGGAAGTGACATGGAAAATAGGAGCATAAAAGGAAAAGACCAGATTGGTCTAGATTTATTCCTTCCTTGGCTTCTAGAGAAATTGGCTCTGGAGAGTCATTCTCTTCCTGGCATTTGGAGAGATTAGTTCCAGAGATCCCTGCCTTGGCTTAGGAGGAGACCTTTCCCCTCGATCCTGCATCAGTTTGCTGGGTGAGTAGCTGAGATTCTGAGTAGCTGAGATTCCTGTCTTGGCTTTGGAGGAGGCTGTGATGGTGAAAATCTGGCTAAAGATATGAGAGAGACCTCTGGCTAAGGATTTCCAAGAAATCCACATGGAGATTGAACTTGGGGAGGCCCTGCCAGGGCTGAGCCTGGCTTCTCAGGAGAAGAGCTAATATGTTTTCTTTTTTTTTGCATTTCTATTCCCATAGTCCTTTTTCTAGATGTGGATAGCATTCTTTTTCCTAAGTTCCACAGGATTGTTCTTGATCATTGCATTGCTATTAGTAGCAAAGTCCATTACATTTGATTGTTCCACAGTGTTTCACTTTCTGTGTACAATGTTCTCCTGGCTCTGTTCATTACACTCTGCATCAATTCATGGAGGTCTTTCCAATTCATATAGAAATCAAGCAGTTCATCACTCCTTATAGCACAATAGTATTCCATCACCTTCATATACCACATATTCCCCCAAATCCTCATTTTCCAATTTTTTGCCACCCCAAAAAGCACAGCTATAAATATTTTTGTACAAACATTTTTTTCTCTTTGGGGTACAAAGCTAGTTGTGGTATAGCTGGATCAAAGGGTATACAATATTTTAAAGCTCTTTGGGCATAATATGAACTATATTTACCGAATGTGACATACATTTTATGGCACTCTTGTTCTTCACATTTCTGTTTTTTAATTGTATTTAAATAGAAGCATTCACATGATAACAAAGCAGCTATTTTTTTGCAATTAGAGTGATACTGTTAACAGAACAACAATTATTTCATATTCTGCATCAGATATCTAAGATAAAAATTAACAATATCCCAATATATAACTAATTTCTACTGTCTACCAACAAGAATTTGCTTTAAATTTCCACATCAGTTTTTACCCCCATCCTGTACCAGGCAAGTTAGTGGCTATCTATTTCTAAATTTTATGACACCAAGAAACCAAGTAATGTAAAAACTCAATGAACTAACAATAGAACTCTAACCTCTAAAATACTCAGTTGGTACTCGCTCTTTCAATGCCCTATACTATGTCCCATCAATGCTATAAAATTTGGACCACAGGATTGCATTGAAATTCAACTCCATTTCTTCTTATTCCCAGAGATACCAAAAAAAGCAATTCATTTGGCCTGGAATAGATATGGGACAATGTTCTGTGTTGCAACTAAACACAAATAGAAAACTGAGGAATAGATAGAAAATCCACTAAGTTTGATGGAAAGAGACCACCATTGAGATGGGGCCTTTTATATAGACCCAGACATCTCCTGAAAAAGAGACTGAAGCTAGTGAAATGTGAATTGCTTACCTTAAGAGGAAGCTGAGGCAGTTATGAATTCAATCCCCAAGGGGAAAAAAAAGGGAAGGAGTCAAAAAGTGAATAATAGAGGAAAATAAAAGGTGAGAGAACACTGATATAGCCAAAGATCTGAAGAGAAAGAAAACTAAGTTAGAAGAACTAAGCATAAGTAGATAAAATATAAGGAAAACCATTAATAAGAGAAAAGTTTGTGACCTCTAGATTAGATAAATAAGTCCAAATATCTATGAATAAACATTGAAAAGCAAAGGAAAACGACACAGAGGACTCTGGATTTCTAAAAGGCCATAGAAACACAACAGGATATTCCTAAATCATTTAAAGGAGAAATAAGAAGTTTGAAAGCAGAATTTAAAAGCTAAGCAGCAGAAATAATTGACATAATGGAGGGGGTGACTTTCAATTCACAGTTCTAAATTTCACTAAAAGAAAAAAAAGAATAACTGGGAGTATAAAAAAGAAGGAAGAATAGGACTATCTGGAATAAGAAAAGCAAAAATCAGTAACATTAAAAGAAGAAAAAAAAATCCTTTGCTGTATGTAAAATACATTGAGAATTTTTAAAACCCTTACCTTCTGTCTTAGAATCAATACTTTGTATTGGTTCCAAGGCCGAAGAGTGGTAAGGGATAGGCAATGGGGGTTCACTGACTTGCCCAGGATCATACAGCCAGGAAGAATCTGAGGCCAGATTTGAACCTAAGACCTCCCATCTTTAGGTCTGGCTCTCAATCCAATGAGGTACCCAGGTTCCCCCACATTGAAAATTTTTAAAGTAGCCTTTCTAGTCTTCACAAAATTTTCCAAAAACAAGTCTTGTTTGGTTTCATTTTATTCCATGAGGAGAGTGGTGTAGAAAACATTATAGTATAACTATATATGTAAGGATAACCCTAATCCTGCTCATAAAAAAGAGAATGCTTTATATTTAAATACACACACATATATTCCCCACTTATTATCCAGAATTCTACAAATTTCTCTCTCTCTCTTTCTCTGTCTCTCTGTCTCTCTGACTCTCTTTCTGTTTTTCTCTCTCTCCAAGTTTGCTATGTGAAAACAATTATGTATGATGTATCTTGTTGGGATTTGGGGACCAGCATGACTTATGTTCAATAATATTTGGATATTTTGTATTTTTCTTGGACTTACCTATGCATTTGTATTGCTGCCAGGAAGAGAAGGGGAGAAAAGAAATCCTTTCTCTTGAATGTTTTCAGTTATAAGTATGCTTGTTCTCTCCTTTGTTGTTGCAAGCCAGAAAAAATACAGGCCAACTATGTTCACATGGATCCAACATTGTATCTTCTGTCTCAAAAAATGAAAGATCAATTGAATAATGCACAAGAGGTCACAGTAGAGCTACAGTGCTGATGGTAGTACTTTTGGCTGATAATGGAGTGAGGAGATAGTCAGTCATTCTTTGATTTAGTTGCTCTCCACCCCTAAACATCAGGGTGAACATTTTTTTTTCAGCATTCACAAATACATTGTATAAAGAAATATGCCTAGTGCCTTCTGAGCTCTAGACATTGTAGTACCTATATATAAAATGTTCTGAAAATATTGTTCAAAATGTAGAAAAGAGGATGACATCCCTCCCTTTCCCTTCCCTTCTCTTCACATCTTCCAGACTGGAATGGCAGATGTCAAAAGCCATTCATGGGCCCTTTTTCACTTCTCATAAGCATGATTTGTCAAACTTGAATTGGCTTATACTTCCTTAATTAGCCTTGTGTAAGATTAAAAATTAATATCCAATACTCCAAGTGTTATATTTTATAAGATTTATTAATAATCACTTGAAGTAGAAGAAAGTGATAGCCTGAGTAAAGAGCAGTTTCCTGGACCATAATAGTGGGAGACGAGGGAGAGGCTGGAGTTACAGAAACGTTTATCTACAAAATGTAAGGATGCAATGTGGGAATGAAGGAGGAATGCTGGGAAATGTTGTTCAAGGGCACACAATTATAATTACACACTTGTGGTCTTCCTTTCCCAGAGTCTTATCAATTGAGACTAGACTCAGTATGCTTTAATACTTCAAAACCAAGCAATCTACAATCTATATTTCACTCTACACATTCATTTGAAAGGGAAATTAGGAGACTAAGAATTTAATTACATGAAAACAACAACCCCTGAGTTGTTTGGTAATTATTTAGCCCTAATTTATATAAATGGCATTTTATCTGATATAATGCTAGTCTGAAGAATTTGAAAACTGGGAGGTTTTTAAAAATACCATAAGTTAGGGTAAAATCTCCAACAGAGAGAGCCAAGGCCCTTGTCTATGGGAAGGAGTACAAAGAAATGACTAAACATAAAGGCATTAGCAAGTACTCTACTCTCTTTTTCCAAAAAGCTCAATACCTAGGGCTCAAAATCTCCTGTTCTGAGCTGTGAGAAACCTTAAAGTCAAAATATTGAGGGGAAAAGCCAGTAGAGTGGTCTTATTTTGGTCGTTGATTCCAGGCAAAGGTATATGCTTTTTAAAAGAAAGAAATCCATAAAAGGCCTATAGGAATTGATCTAACACAACCTGGCAGCACTCACTTTTACTAAGGAAAAGAGAGCCAAGGATATTCATTGATTCCGAAGCAATGTGGCACCCAGCAGAGAAACATCTGGTGGACCAGCAGCCAATAGAGCAATGTCTGCCACATCCAAAGGAGGTAAATAACTGTGAGGTAAAGAACAGCCCTGATGGGTGCAATGTAAAGAAATTACCAGACATTATCAGGAACCCTATATCACTGGATGCATCAGCTGCCTGCACACGAAGATCTGAACATATGTATGAACCCTCCGAATTTGAATCCTGGATACATGTGTTACCTATATATGCATCCATATATAATTCTGCCCTCGCCACACATGTTCCTTATATATTTCTCTCCACATGTGTTCATTTTTCCCACTGATGCCACATTCATTTGAAGAATATGGGAGAGATGTGTTATTGCTACTTACCTACCTTAACTAGTCATATACTTGGGAACATGCCATAACACACATATATATCACATATGTATGAAAGACTGAAACTTAACTGTCTTCAAACCTGTAGTGGTATGGAAGATACCAGTTTCATTTAAAGTAGATAAAAGGAGAAAAAAAATTGATCCATGGTATTCAAAGCCACAATGACAATGAAATAATATGTCTGAAATATCCAAGTGTCAAATGGCATCACTACCAAAATTATGAAAGAAAAATTAAATAAATTATAAAAATAATTAGTTATAAAAGCTATTGCTGAGAAATGTCAATACCTAATGAACAGCTTATTAATGAATACCAGCTAGAGTTGCTAAGCTGATCTCTGTCATCATGGATTGATCCCTAATGACAAAGGAAAATGAGAAGGACCAAAGATGGACTTCAGAGCCAGGCAGCCAACATGCAAGGTTGACAAGAGGAGTGTGGATGAGACTGCTTTAGGTACTTCCCCCTCTGTGAAATTTCCTAGGGGCTTGAGAAACACTATAACTTGCCAAGTCAACTTACTTTATCTTTTCCCTAATAAGGAGTAAGTGGAGGAATAGCCAGCTCTACTGCCTCTGTTGCCCCGGACCCCTCCTGTGGTAGCACTCTGTGGCTATTTATATAAATAGGAGGACTTTAATCATTTCTCAGTAATATGTGATAATGTGTTAAAACTTGTATAGTCATTCAAATCTGTGCTTATTCTGCTTCCTTAAATGTTAGTACAAAACTGAGAATTTAGGGAAGACAAAACCTAGAAAGGAAATGATTTTGAAATATTGTTTTTCCAAATGCAGTTCGAAGTTTGTCAGTTCAAAAACAAATTGTAGGATGTTTGAGCCACAAACTTAATTAGGAATATTATATAAGTCGCTCCAGGAGGAGGGAGATAAAAGAAAATCATTATACTCTTAGAAGAGGGAGATGCAACAAATTTTCTGAGCATATCCATTGGCTCTCTGTACTTAATAAATGACTCATAGCTCAAGTACCTAGTTTGCTAGTGTCTGCAGCTATCATATCAAAATAAAACATCATATCAATTGTAAATACATTTAAACCTCTTTGAAAATAAAACAATCTATTAATTTTAAATTCTTACTTCATTACTTTCTAGTTATGTGACTTTGGCCAAGTAATTTCTTGTCTCTGGGCAATAATCAATCAACACATATTTATTAATTGCTCACTATATGACAGGCACTATGGTTGGCAGTAGAGATACAAAAATAAAAAGAAACGAGCCTTGCACCTAGAGAGCATTTGCTATATTAGGGAAAATGGTACCCATACAAGTAGATACTTGATAATCTAACTATTGTAGTTAGAAGACCTTTGTGGTATAAGATGTTTGTGTAACATGATCACTTGGGGTGACTAGGCACCCAATATGATCATCAGGGGGGATTGTGTAAATAGAATTAGCTCGAGCCCATTAATAGTCAAAAATCTACTCAACCTAGGCATGCTAATGATGTCACCCTAACCTCCCTTAGTGGGGAGGGGAGACGAGTTACCCACACGTGACAATAAGTAACAAATCAAGAATAAGGGACTGCCCTTTGGGCAGTCCAAATCAATGTAGAACCTGCCATTTGTCCATTTGAATTAGAGGTGGACCACAGGAAGTGATGAAAGACACGATCTCTTTAAGTAAGTTAGTGAACTTCCTGTGGGGCAGTTGCCGTCTCGAACTGGGAACAGAAGCATCTCCTGAGACCACAAAGAGCTTACACTCTATATTGTCAGGTGTGTAAGTTAGGCAGACTTCCTTGGCCTAGCTGGGCCAATTCTAAACTCTGCCTATCTGGCTGTTGGGCCTTATGGCTTACAGCTTCATTTATTTAGCCTTTTAACCTTCTCTCTCCGTCCAGGTCTTTGGCCTGGACTAGCCTCTCCCTTTCTCTTTATTCCTACTTTTTACCTACCAGATTGTAAATAAACTCCTCAACCCGATGCTGACTTGGGTCTTATTTAATTACGGAATCAACCTGAATTGTTGATTCCTGGCGGCCACACATTTTAATATATATCTATAAATACTTAAATTTTCCTTCTTACAATTATAAAGGCAAAGTGAGGGAATTGCAAGGCAGATGATTTGCTAGCAACTAGAGATGACTCTGAAGTTGAATACTTGGGTCACTGCAGAGGAGAATGATCTTCTTGACAGAGACAAGGTTAAAAAGAGGGATGAATTTTAGTGGCAAGAAAATGAATTATCTTGACATATTGAAATTTTGAATGTCTATGCAGCACCAAGTTGGAAATGTCAAATTGGTGATGTGAGATTAGGTGCCTGGAAAGAGAATAAAGCTGGATATATAGATCTGGGAATAGTTGCCTGACAGGTGAAAACATGTGAGGTAATGACATCACCAAGAGAGGAGCCATAGAGAAAGAAGAGAAGACCCAGCACAAAGTTTTGGTGTACATCAGTAGATAAGATGGCAAAATAGAGATGATTATTCAGAAAACAAGACTGACAAGTAGAAATCTGAAAGGTAGGAAGAGAAACACAGGAAAGGAATTTCATCTAAATCAAGGAGAAAGTATATACAGAGAGCAGATAGTCAATTGTGGACAGAGGTGAATAAAAAAGGACATTAGATTTATGAGATCATTGATATTCTAGAAATAGCAATCAGGATTAATTGATGGGGTTGGAAATCAGATTGCAAGAAATTTATAAGCTAGTTAAAGAAAAGGAATTAGAGGTAATAAGTGAAGAATTCCCCCCTCTCCCCAATTGCCTTCCCCCGTGAAGGGGAGGAGAGACAAAAGACAATAGCTAGAAAGATTAGTAGAGTTTAATGACATCTTCTATAATGGAGGAAATTTAGGAAGACTTGTAGACAGCAGAAAGGAAGGGAAAGAGGCAGAAATTGAAGATTAGATGGAGATGGGGTTCTTATGGGAGGTGGGAGAAGATAGGTTCAAGGGTACAAATAGAATGGCTGACAAAGGCAAGGAAAAAGGTCATTATTTCAAGAGACTGAATTAAAAGAGAGAATAAAGAGACTAAGGCATCACAGTAATGAATTTTGTGATGAAGGTCATGAGACAAGAGGGAACAAATTGTAAACAGGAAAGGGCTTCTATTTTCTCAATAAAATTCCTTTGTCATAGATCAGGGAAACACTGATTTTGAACTATAAGGGACCACAGAGACCACCCGTTCCAACCTTCCCATTTTATAAATGAGGACACTAAGGCCCAGGTCAATTAAGTGACTTGCCCAGGTCACAGAATAAGCATCAGAGGTAAGTTGTAAAAGAATAAGTAAAGTAAGCACAGAATCATGGGATATTAGAGAACTTTGAAAGAGAACTTATCTAGTTCAATTCTTCTCTGACCTTGAAATTCCTATGCAGTTTACTATAAAAGAAATCATCCAGCCTTTGCCTAAAGACTTCTAGGTCTTTATAAATGGGAAGCTATTATTTACAAGGTAGCCTCATGTATTTTATGATTTGTCTTATGCACATGTATATAGAGACAATGCTATTCTGTGACTTTCTGCATCTCACGTATGCTCAATGAGATGCTGATTGGGCTAGTCTCCTAGCAATTTATGATTCTATGTTCCTCCTAATTTGGGGATGAAGGATAGAAGGCTCAAGTTGATGATTTACTTTGGACTCTTGCCACTTCTGTTACATATATATCAGAAGGAAGTTTCTTACATTCCCAAATTAGCTTTCCCTGGGAAATATCTGAAATAAATTAGCAGAAAGATAAGGTTTGTGTTGGGAAAGACTTTAACAGATTTTTTTTTCCCCCTGTACTCATTTTCTTGCTGGAGCTGGCAAAAGAATGACAGAAGGCAGGCAGATCAGCCCAGATGAATGCCTTTCAGTGATCTCTCACCATTTACTTTAAAATTAATTCAAAGTGAATCCTGTGGGAGTGAATACTTTTCAAAACACTAAAAAAAGGGGAGGGGGGAATATTGACAGCAGTATCTTGAAAGGGAATCAAGTTCATTGTATATGTTTATTGATTTATAGAGCTGAATCAGAGAAATATTTTTTCTCAATCTGTGTAGCTATCACCATGCCAAAAGAGCATTTACCTCTGCAAACATTAAATAATGGTGGATAGGTTACCTGAAAACTTTGAGGAAGTACTATTCAGACAGCATTTCATGAGAGGTATATCATTATTTGCTAATGGATCACCAGTTAGACTGTGTGGTCTACAAAGTATAATCTTTCTCCTAGCTCTCTTCCTAAACTGAAACTAGCTTTCTTACCCCAACTATGCCCACTATTGCAGGTTAATTTGTTTCCTTGGAGTGATTGTCACACAATTACAACTCATTCACGGGATGCTAGGTGTAACATTGATATGAGAGAACAGATGGCTATCTATGGTCATAATTGTAGCCCGTGAACTCCACATCCATTTAAACAAATCAGTCACAACAATACTATTAACTGTGAAATATGAATATTTACCCAACAAGAAGCCAAAATCTGTAATATTTATATAATAGGCCATCCCTGAGGCTAGGCCACATTTTTAAAAATTTCTCTTTCTTTTTTTTAAAGTGTATTTATTTAATTAATTTGTTTAGAATATTTCTCCATGTTTACATGAATCATGTTCTTTCCTTCCTCTTTTCTCTTCCGCTCTCCCATAGCAATTCCCCCGAGTTTTACATGTATCATTGATCCAGACCTATTTCCATATTTTTAACATTTTGGGCCACATTTTAAAAAACTTACCTAGTACTCAGGATGCAAAGGTAGAGGCAGCCAGAAGAATGAGTACAAAATTTACCAAAACTTTGAATGGAGGCACATGTGAAAGAAAACCCACATGTATGGGGTAACTTATGATTCTGTAATACAGTCCTGCATGACAGTGATCTCTTTTAGAAACTGACTATTCCACACATCTGTTGGGCAGGACTTCTGCTGGACAAATTCGTTGCTCTTCAATGAAGCAGTCTTAAGCTCTTTTAACAAACATCTTAAGTATGGGATGAGAAAAGATTACCAAAATTGTTCCCTTGCCTGCTTGCTGAGGCAGCACAATATTCTGTCAGTGAAAATCTGTTTCCTTTAAGTTTGGGATGCACAAAACCATTTATATTATCTCCCTATAGGCTTTCAGGAATTTTCCTCACTAGAGCCACAGAGGACAATAGAGAGAAAGATAAACAAGTTCTTCAGGGTTTCCCCTTCCTCAAGCTCTAGGCCCACAATTGTGAACCTATGGCACACATGCCAAATATGGCATGTAGAGACCTTTCTGTGGGCACATGCACCCTCCCCAAGAGAGTTAGTTATTAGAGGGACTTGGGCAGAGCTGCTCCCTTCCCTCTCTCCACTGTGCCTCCTTGCCCCTGAGCAGGGGCCACTCCCTCCCAATCTGTGGTAAGGCAGTAAGAGGATGAACCAGGGGCACTCAGGCTCAGGGGGAGGGGCAGGACATGGCATGCAATCTGAGAGGGCATAGCAGTGCACATGATCTCTGAAAGGTTTGCCATCACTGTAGGTGGTAGTAAAAAACAAGGCAGCCTTTCCCCATTCAAATCTTCATGCAATATCAGATGTTGCTTTCTCAATCAGTTCCCAGCAGCAAAACTTTCCTCTAGTCACAATCGGCTCCCTATACCAACTGCAGAATCTATCA
Organism: Gracilinanus agilis; assembly: GCF_016433145.1. Lineage (NCBI taxonomy): Eukaryota > Metazoa > Chordata > Mammalia > Didelphimorphia > Didelphidae > Gracilinanus > Gracilinanus agilis. Next base: position 2,926,964 of record NC_058135.1, on the reverse strand, counting down.
GGCTCTAATCAAATGGTTTCAACTATCTTCAGTTCCTGCTAGCTTCTCAACTCTGTTAGCGTTTGTGTTCAGTGTTCTTGCATCTGTCTTCTTTAGTTTCTCTTTGATTTCATAAGCTTACTTCTCATATCAGCTCTACCACCTCAAGTTATGAGCTTTCCATGCTTAGTGACCCATATCTCTATCCCAGGTTGAAAAATGGAATATCTATATTTTCATCAGATAAAGGCTCAAATAAAATATAATTCTCAGTCCCAAAACATTTCGTTAGTTCAATTTCCAAGCCATTAAATTCCAAGTCATAAAAACAGTCATGTGTAAGTTGGTTTCTAGGAAATAATATACCAGATTCATCTTTACAATCAATTAGAATTTTTGCCTATGAGGGAGAAGTTTTCCAATTGTTCCAGAACTTTTATCTGAGGGGTAGCTTATTCTCAAGTTCTCTTTGTTCATCTTTGTTTCTCTCGAATGCTGTTTTCTCTGTGTTTCTCATACAAATTTCTTTTTCTTTCCCCTTTCATTAAATGAAATGTCCACATAACATTTTTCAAAAGTATCACTAACTCTTAGAAGATTTTATTGTCATCTCTGCAATATCATATCTCCAAGAGTTGTATAGATATTGCATGTAGAACTTATATGAGGACATAGGTGCAAGTTGAATAAAATGAAAGATAGCATAGCTAGAGAGAACTTTCATTGATGACATTATATATATATATATATAGACATAAATACATACATGTATATATGTATCTCAGAATATTGGAAAGGACTTATGATTTTATTGGTATAGGGATCTCCTTAGTCAAAAGAGGAAATTCTTTACAATGCTCTGAGATTTATAAAATACTTTCCCCAGCATAACTCAATGAGCTATATATTATATAATTTTATAAACAGAAGCTCACAACCATTATATACCCATAGTGAAACAGCTAATAAGTGTTAGAGATGAGACTTCTGACTTAAAGACATATTTCTACTATGCCAACCAAGATCTCTCCGTCACTAGGCGTCCATACTGACCTCTGACCTTAAGGAGATGTGATTCCTTGTCTGTATTTACTCCTAGCTGAACTTATTCAACTGTTTATAATATGCAGATTGGTAGGGTGGGAATGAGAAGTCCCAGGTTTGCTCTCACTCAGCTTGCTAGCTGAGTGACTATGAGAACTTCATTTTGCTTCTCTGGACTTCAGTTTCCTCACATATAAAATGTAGGAGTTTGATTATATGACCTTCAAAGTTTAGTTCAAACCTAAATTTATTTTATTATTATTATTATTTGTTGCTGTTGATCCTCAATTTTTGAAAAAGACCAATGGCATCATGGGATGATGTCTTGACATGTCCATGAATTAGGTTTAAGTGAGGCAGAATTGCATAAAGTCATTAGTCTCCCTTTCTCCTCCAGAGTCCTCAAAGTCTAAGGTCAAGATAAAAGTTAGGATTACTGGCAATGGACAAGAATACCCTCATGCCCTTCTCAAACTGAACTTATGTGTCTGTGATCTTAATAACCCAAGATCATGGGTTTGGAATTAGAAAGGCTCTCAGAAGACAGCTACTAGAAGTCCTTATGTTTACAGGTGTGAAAAATTTAGATCCAATCAATCCATTAACTTTATTAAATACTTGCTATGCACCAGGCACTGTGCTAGATATGGAATCATCAAAACAAAATAGTCCCTACCCCATGGTTTTTATTCAATTAGAGAAAATTATCACACATTCTTATAAAAATATATGGCAGAAAAATTGAAAAGGGACAGTTGGATGCAGTAGTTCAGTCATTCCCAGGCTTGTCTGATTCTTCATTACTCCATTCGGGTTTTTCTTGGCATTGACATTAGAGTGGTTGGCTATTTCCTTCTCTAGCTCATTTTACAGATCAGGAAACTGAGGCAATGTTTAAGTGATTTGCCCAGGGTCAGACAGATAGTAAGTAGCTGAAGCCAGATTTGAATTTAGAAAGATAATTCTTCCTGACTTCAGACCCAACACTCTTTCTATCCTCTATGAAGGGTAAAGAATATTTTCATGTAGAAAATGTCACTTGAGTTGACCTTCAGAGGAAATTGTTATGTGTGAGACAAAGAAAGAAGGCCAGGAGACCACAGAGAATATGAGGAGTAATCATATATAATAACCATGGAAAGGAATATTGGAACCAGCTTGTGAATGGCTTCAAATGACAAAGAGAAGTTTGAATTTAATCTTAGAGGAAAAAGAGAGCCAGTAGAATTTATTGAACAGTGTAGATGCATGACCAAACCTAAGCTTTAGGAAAATTATTTTGGCATCCATAGGAAAGATGGATTAGAAAGTAAAGACAAGGAAAGACCAATTAGGAGTCAGTGTGATATTTCAAGAGAGAAATGATCAGGACTTGAAGTAGGATGATGGTAGTTGTATGACTGGAGAGAAGGTGATATTCATGAAACCTATTGTAGAGGTCACATATCAAAACTAAATAGAGAACTTTGTCAAATTTAAAGAAAGGTCATCCCTCAACTTATCAAAGGGCAAAAGAAATGAACAGAGAATTTTTAAATGAAGAAATCAAAGTCATATACAGGTTTGTTAAAAAAAAATTGCCCTAAATCACTAGTGATTAAAGAAATTGAAACCAAACCACTTCTAAAGTATCATTTTACACCCACTGGATTGGCTAAAATGGCAAAGGGAAAAATACAAATGTTGGAGGGGATGTGGAAAAATGAGGACACTAACATACTAATTCAAATATTTTGGAGAGCAATTTGGATTTATACCTGGAGAGTTACAGAACTGTGTATACCTTTAGACCTAGCCTTACCTTTGGAGGGTCTATTTCCCAAGGAGATCAGGGGAAAAGAAAAAGAACCTCTATGTTCCAAAATATTTATAACATCTCTTTGTAGTGACAAAGAAACAGAATATATATATAATTTATATATACATATCTATCCTCTGGATGGTGCCTTCTATGATGGAGGGAGGTTAGAAAGGAACTGAATCATTTGTAAATAAATTCTACTAATAATGTTTATTTTTTAAACCCTTAACTTCTGTGTATTGGCTCCTAGGTGGAAGAGTGGTAAGGGCTAGGCAATGGGGGTCAAGTGACTTGCCCAGGGTCACACAGCTGGGAAGTGTCTGAGGCCAGATTTGAACCTAGGACCTCCCGTCTCTAAGCCTGACTCTCAATCCACTGAGCTACCCAGCTGCCCCTACTAATAATGTTTTAAGAGAATTAATATCCCCATTTTAGATGAGGAAATTGAAGCAAACAAAATTTAAGTGACTTTCTCAGGGTCACATAAATATTAAATGATTGGGGTTCTATTTGAACTCAGACCTTTCTGACTTCAGGTACAGCACTCTATCCATTGGGCACCTAACTGCCTCTCATCCATCACTGCACAACCTAGCTACCTACATAAAAATAGCAAGAATAGAAGCAGACTCCTAAGAAGAACCCAGAACACATTGTGGAGTATCCCTCTCCATCTCTCTAGTCCCAATGCAGATGCTACCAGATCAGTAACAGTAACACCCCATGAAGACCAAGAGTCTGAAGAGCTAATCCCGAGTCCATTTATATGGTGCCTCTTATGTTCCCTTAGGACGTTTAAGCAATTAATGAAACGGGATTCTAATTTGGAACTTTAATAGAATGTGTCTCTAAAAATGATGATGATGATGATGATGATGATGATGATGATGATGATGATGATGATACCATCTTGTAGTTCTACCTCTATGCTCATTCAGGATTCTGAGACTAGTCTAGATTCAAATTTCTAGCACATGTCTAGAGGTTACATATATGTCTTGAATTTCAAATTGTACCATGGAGTCCAGTTAGCTCCTTAAGTGCAAAGGCTTGACAAGGGTTATATGGTACTGAGCCCAAGGGGTGTTTTGGTAAAGATCATGAACCATGTTTTGGACATGTTTCATTTGAGCTGTTTTGGGGACCTGGAGTTGGAAATGTCCAGTAGGTAATTCGTGGTTTAGGATTAGAGCTCAGGAGAGAGACTAGATATGTAGAGACTGCCTATATAGATTGGGCAGTCCCAATATAAAGGAGGAAATCTGGCACACAAGCTATTCATGTCCCACTTTTACCTAAGGCCATGCAACAATTCCATTTTGTAATCCAGCACCCAGCCTTAGGGATTTCCTTTATTATTCATTACTCCTCAAAGCTGACATTTCACAATGCTGTCTTTTAACAATTGGTGGGTTTCCAGAGACTACAAAATTCTTACCTCAAAGTTCTGTTGTGGGGATTATTTTTCCCCCTGGCTAGGCCCTCCACATCGAAAACCAGGGCAGTGCTACCCTGATCTCCCCATGAGAAGTTTCATATTTCAGAGCAAATGACTCCAACAGCATTAAAAGTAGCAGGTGAAAAATGTTGAGATTATGGGAGCTGAGCCCAGCTCGGAATAAGCAATATTCCAAATCTCACTGCTTGGGTTTCTGAGAGAGCCAGTGAATGAGAAAGAATAGGAGCTCTGCAGGCTGAAGCATTCATGTCACGGCCCTTGTCATTTTAAGTCCTAGTCAAAGCTCGCCTGGGAAGCTTTCTGTGGTGTCCTGCTTTTGCGATAAGGATTACAATACACACATTGAATTTGCACACATTTTTTAAAGAATTGATTTATCTCCTCCTCCCCCACCACACACATGCACACAGTACAGGCCTACATATAATGTTTCTCTTTGGGTTCAAGCCACGGGATCACTTCCAACAATCAATCGACAAGTATTTATTAAGCCCTTACTATGTACCGAGTCTACTATGTGTCTAATACATACACACTAGACATACAAGTACAGATGAAGCTATCTTCCAGTGGAGTCTATTTGATACTTTATCCACTAAGTCTCCCTGGATAGAGTCCAGCGTGAACCTTTCTGTACTAAATGCTCGTATGGTTACGGTCAGATGGCAACGCCTTTCTCACTTCTCCCTCTGCAGCAATATACTTGTCCTAAGATTCAGGTAGCCTAGACTCTGTCTCCTACAAACATGTACTCTGAGCAGAAAACTTCAAACATCTTACGATTGATTAATATCTTCAAATACGTAATCTTTTCCTTTTATCCAGAAAAATCTGAAAAGCATTTCTGGCAGCGAGTTACCGAATTTGGAGAACAAATATGCAATTAGCAAATTCTGGCAGATTTTCCTTTTGGACCCTTTGTAGGGGAGTGGAGTATTTTCATATCCTTAACCAGTTCATGATTGTAAATATGTCTACCCACATGTCTCAAGTCTCCAATTGAAGGTGGAATTGAGAAAGAAGGGAGGGAGCTGTCACTGGATCTCTGATGTGCAGATAACATGGAAGGAACTTCTTTTCTTTCACACAATCTATAGCATATTTTAGACAAAATGAGCAATTCCTACCAATGAAACTTCTTGCCGACCATTATGAAATTAACCATGATTGGAGAAAGAGCTATCAGCCAGCCCTCTTTAAAGGTCATGTCTAATAAAAATGCCATTTGGCTCCTAAGCCAGGGTAGCCCATGTAGGGTCCAAGAAACCGGATTTCAAATAGATATTCTTCTTTTCACATTGTTTTTAGCCCTGTAAAAGCCAGATGGTGCCTTTATTGGATCTCATTCTTTGTTTGTGTCAGCATTTCCTCCATAAACTTTTATGATGGATATATTAATTTGCACATAAAAATTCATCACAGACCAAAAAAGTGATGACTAAGATCTCCAGTTAATATTATTTCATGCTTTCTCATATTCTTTCATGTGTTTGCACATGTGCATATGTATGTGAGTTTGTGTGTAAGACAGGTTGGTGATATAGAGAGAGACTTGTCTTGGGGACAAGAAGACCTAAGTTCAAGTCCTACATCTGACACATATTGCCTGCATGAGCTTGGGAAAGCCATTTTTCTCTCTCAGTACTACAGGCAGCTCTTTCAGACATAAAGTTGCAGAGAAGGTATACCCACCTGGTTGAGTAAAGGGAGTTTCCTCATCTGGGAGTTCCTTGAACCAATGAAATCACAGCTCCGGTTCTATCCAAAGGCTCTCTGTTCCAAAGTTTCAATGTGAGGATTTCTCCTTCAGAAGTCAGCAGAGGCTACAAACCAGGGCTTGGCTTATTGTTTTGTTGATTGTCTAGACTTCAGGAAAGCGTTTATAAATGTGACGTTTTATGTATTAGTATGATATAATATAATGATCTGCACCATATGCAGATCAAATTTAAAAGAATTTTGTTAAAACAAATTTTATTTTTTTTCCAGAGAGACAGCTGTTAAACATTTTCAAGCATACCTCTAGTTATAACAGATACAGAGTGAGTTGTTGTTCAGTTGTTCTGGTAGAATCCAACTCTTCAAGACCTCATTTGAACCTTTCTTGGCAAGGATACCAGAGTGGCTTGCCATTTCCTTCTATAGCTCATTTTACAGATGAGAAACTGAGGCAAACAGAATGAAGTGACTTGACCAGGGTCACATAGCTAGTAAGTGTCTGAGGCTGGGTCAAGTGTCTGAAACTAAGGAAGAGTCTTCCTGGCTCCAGGCCTGGCCCCCTAGCCACTGTTCTACCTAGATGCCCCATGAGAAGGTGAAAGGAACCTATAAAGAAAACAACATTACTCCAAATGTCTGTCTTGCTCAAAATATCTGCTGGATTTTCCTTTCTTTCATCTCGGCACTGAGATGGCCCAGATCTTTATTTAGAAGAGAATGGTCATCAGCATGCTCTCAGCTAATGCTGTTTTCTAATTTTATGAATCATTTTCCTTGAGCATTCCTGGCATTCTAGGAGAACAAATGAGCCCAGCAGAGGCGCGGGCAGCACAGGAGTGATTCTAGGCAGGAACCTCCAGTGTTTATATCTTCAGCAGACCATCAAACACAGGCAGCCTTCTGGTCAGAGGGGTATGTCTTTAGGAGAACAGAAGCACAGAAGCATAGCTTCCTGAGCAAAGAGATGGGCATTAGCCTTTCAAATGAGAACAATCAGGCCCTTGGGGGACAGGCCCTGGCACCCTGCTCTACTCCTCCTGATGGACTTTGTGAGGATCTCCAGCTCCTGACTTCTTGGTCCTTTTCTTTTTAATCACCACATCTATAGAATTACATACCAATGGCAGGCTCCATGACTACTTAGAAGTCTTTATACTTGCTCTAGTTCCATGATAACTTCAAATTGGATGCACACACACATACATAGGTATATGTAAGTATATTCATATATGCATATGTATAGCATGCTGTATTGTGTTATGTTGTATTGTTATGCTGTTGCCCTACAATATGTTAGATAGTGTTATATCATGCCATCTCATACCATATCATACCATATTGTTATTTACTATGAACATACTTCTATCTTTATATGCTAGGTTTTACACATAGGTATATATGTGTTTAGAAGCATGTGTACATACGTGAACATACATGTATATTTTATACATAGGAAAACAGGGTATGGTGACGATTGTACAGGGATGTTCTGATAAATACTGAATAATCACCTCTCCGGGGGAAACAATGCATACATACAGAATGTATTTTTAAAGTTCAATCTACATTTTCTCCATCACTTTTGTGACATGCACATGAATGTATATATACACAGAAACATACATATATGTGAAAACAAAGTGTGAGGGGCATTGTGCAGCAGTGTGCCAATAAATGCTTCACAACCAGTTCCACAAAAATATCCATGCACATATGCATGTGTGTATGCTTACAGGCATACATCCACATAGCCATGCATGCGCTCATATACCCACCACACTCTTTTAAAGTACCATTGGAATTCTTAACATTTCGCCATCACTTTCCTCCATCTACATAATGGACCAAGACATGACTTATAGCACTTATTTCCAAGGTTGCAAATATTCATACTGAAAACTTAACAATTGGGTCTCGCAGGCTAGCTCGAGCTAACTCCAGTACCCTTCTGCAGTCTTAGTGCATGCATAAATAGAGGTGTCTACACACCTATTTATTTATGTATACATCTTTATATGTGGATTTCCCCAAACATCTTAGGGCATTTTTATCTTTAATAGGTGAAAACTTCACCAGACTCTTGGGATATCATATATTTATTTCATATGTGAAGTTCATATAATTCCTACTACTTTGTTTTCATTCTCTTTATTTCTTGAGTCATTCTTATAAGTAGGCAAACCATGAATTAATTTTTATATTAACATGGAAATTAAGTGCCAATTAATTCTTCTTCCCCTGAAGAATAACAGCATGATGACTCTGTTCCCTAGTGACTTGGCAATAAAGGTCTGTGAATCACAAAATCTCAGAAGGGCCCTCCCTCAAAGGCATTCATTAAGGGCTAAACAAGAATACTCTACAAATCTTTTTAGAGTTCATATCCAGTCACTCTTTGAAGATCTCCAATGATGTGTCTCCTAGGTTAACTTCCCTGTACCTCAGATTCCTCATATAAAAGATATAGATAGATCACAAGATGGGATCAGTGGTCTTTTATAGTAGTAATAACATCAAACCCATATCAACTAGGCTATTTTTTCCCCTGAAAAAGCAATGAAATCATCTCTGAGATTTAATTGGTCCAGGTAAGTAATTCTCACTATTGTCATAGCTAAATTCCAATATCCAATGCATAGGAAACAACAAATTCACTGGAGAAAGGAATTGTTTTCACCTTAATTAATGTTATATCCTAATTGAATATCAATTCTGTGGTATTATTAAACAAGTTCTTGTTGTACAATATTATATAGGTTCATCAACTACCACATTCCATTCTAAGCCCTTACAGAGACCATCAAATCTATTTGGGTCAGGCCTCACCAGGAACAGATTCTTAATGGCTTTAGATGTGTGTTCTCATGATCCAATGAACTAAGTACTTTACTATGAGGCCTAGTCAATACTTGGACACTTACCATTGTTAACATTTTATTTTCCTGTTCTATAACTAAAATTTTGTTCTGTAACTAAAATTTCCAACCATTTGTTCTTTTACTGCCTTTGGGGGCCAAATTGAAAATGGCTGGTCACTCTTCCATACTTCAACTTTAAAAGTGCTCAAAAATAATTATCCTTCCTTGCCTCCCTACAATGCCAAACTTCCTTTTCAATCTAAATTTCCTCAGTTCCTTCAGTCAGTATTCATATCAATTGAAGTTGATTGCCCAGTTTACTTTGCTAATGCACAGGTCTTATCATGTTATTCCTGTGCTCAATAAATACCAATGAATTCCTATTACTTCTAGGGTTTAAAACAAACAAAACTAAAAATTCTCTATTTGGCAATTAATATACTTTTCAACTTGTCTCTAACCTACTTTTCCATAGCTATTACATATTACTCCCCTTAAAATCTTTTAAAGCCCAGCCAACATGACCTCATTGTTCCTCATACACAAAATCCCATTCCTTATCTCTATGCCTTTTGAACAAACTAGCTTACATACATAGAATTCACAGCTATGTGTCTTAGAATTCCAGATTTCCTTCCAAGTTTTACTCATGTAATTTTTACATGAATCTTTTACATGCTTTCCAAATTTTTAATATCTTTCCCCAAAATTACTTTGTACTTATTTATTTAGTATATTCCTTTTTATTTTTTCAGTTACATGTAGAAAAAAGTTTTAAACAATTGTTTTCTGACCTCTTTGCAATGCAAATTCCTTGGTTCTTCCCTCCTCTTGCCCCCTCCTCAGATGGTAAACATTCAGATATAGGTTATTCTAGTGTTGTCTTGCAATACAAATGTCCATATTCCTCATGTCATGAAAGAAGACGTATAGTGCATATGCAAAAAAAACAAACTCATGAACCAAATAAGGTGAGAAATGGTAGATATGGTTCAATCTTCATTCACACTCTGACAATTCCTCTTATGGCTGTGAATAGCATTTTCCATCATGAGACCCTTGAGATTATCTTGGAATTTTGTTTTCCTAATAATAGTTTAGTCCTTCACAACTGATTATCACACAATTTTATTATTATAGACAGTGATCTCCAGTTTCTGCTCACTTCACTTTACATCAGTTCATCCAAGGCTTTCCAAGTTTTTCTAAAATCATCCTGTCCATCATTTATTACGGCACAAGAGTATTCCATTACAACAATATAAATCAACTTGTCCAGCCATTCCCCAGTTGATTGGCATCCCTTCAGTTTCTAATTTTTTGGTGAGGCAGTATTTTAGATTTCCATAACCTCAAGTCTACATAACTACAATGACATTTTAATGGTTCCCTTTGCTTCCTGAACTACTACCAACTTAATTTTCCAAAAACATTGATTATTTCACTAATTTCTGCTTGGAAACTCTAATGCCAGGTGGCTAACAGAAATTTTTCCTTCTGTAATTTCTAATGGTCACAAAAAGTCAGTTAAACATCTTAGAATCTTCAGAAAGTCAGTTGGAACTTGAAGCTATAAATAGAGGTGAAGTTCCAACTGATGGGGCTTTTGCCTTCTGGCTTTTGCTGTGGCTGGAGGCTTTTGCTTTGGCTTAACCTGTTGGCTTTGGCCTAATTGCTTCGGCCTTGGCCTGTGCTTATCTTGTCTTGGGGAGATTGAAACCTATCTCATTTCTCTGGACCTCTCCCTGATCTCTCCATCTACATTCCCTTCCCTTCCCCTGAATTTCCTTTGGTCCATGGGTGGAAGGAAGGGCTTGGTGATTGAACATTGTGGGTTTTAGTTTCTATAGACAAGTAGAGTATCCTCAAGTAAGTTACCCCTAGATTTAATAAGAACTATGCTTAAAAGGCAGTCAAATCTCCCGACTGGGAGAGCAGGCTCTCTCAGTCTAAACCTCTCCGCGACCCATCCCCCACCATCACCCTCTCCCTAGCAGCAGTTAGAAATCTGAACCTCTTCCCTCTGACTAACCTGAGATTAATAAATCCCTTTGTTACCTACTCAAAGCCTCTGGTGAATCATTGTATTGAAAATTCAGGCAAGGGCTAAAGAGGGAAGGACTCATTTTCTTTTATTTCTTGAAAGAACTGGGAGCATCCATTTTGGCAGGAAGTACTTACCCGAGACTTCCTCCAGCCATCAGTTTGACTGGCAGGGTGGGGCCCTCTCGACTCCTCCCTCAAGAGACTTTAGAAACTAACAAGAGAAACCCTCCAGTCAAAGCTAAACATTTCTTACTGGCCCTAGTTTCCTCCCTGTATCCTCTGTCTCAAGCCTCTGGGAATAAACCTATTTGAGCTGCCCTCTCCTACATACCCCATTTCCTTTATCTCCTACACACCTTCCCTTACCTTCATTCCTCCTCCAATCACCTTATAATCACCTATACCCCATTATCCTTCCTCACACCCAAATTGCCTCATTGACCCACTCAGATTACCTTATTTACATCTTGATAACAAAACCCGCAATTACCCTACTGTTTCCTTTTCAATAAAGTTCAGAATCCTTGTAGTGATATTCAAAATCCTGTATTAACTAGTATCACCTTCTTCTTTGCTGCACTTATTTTTATACTGTTAAGCAGGGACATGATGGTTAAAGTTTAACAACTGATGAGGGAGGGAATTTAAGTTTAATCTGCATTATTTCCATCAGTTCCTTAAGTATAAATTATACACAATAAACCGAGCCCTGATTTGTAAATGCTGACATCTGAACATTTTAAAGTATTCATTTAAATGGTAGCTTTCATTATTAAGTACCTCTTTTATGTCATTTACTGAGGATTCAGAGGACAAAAGGGTGCCTTTCTTAGTAACAGGGGAGACAGTGCAAATGTATAGGTAGATACAAGAGAGACTTGAAATATATACAAGGTTGGTATTTCAGATCCTTTATACTTCAGGTATAGTATATATATTCATATCTGGTCTCAGTTGTTTGGCCCTGGACACGTTACTTAAACTTTCTCTGTCTCAGTTTCTTTAATTGTAAAATGAGAGAAAAGAGCATTTACTTCCTAGGGTTGTTGTGAAGAATAGATGAGAATGAGAAGCAGAATGGAGATTGTGAAGTGTTTTAAATGCCAGACAAATGGGATATTTATTTGATTTTAGAGGTAATAAGGAACCACTGAAATGAGTAAAGGGGTGACATAATTAGGTTTATGCTTTAGGAATGTCATTTTGCCAACTGTATGGATAATGGAATGGAGAGTAGAGAGATAAGGCAAATAAACCTTTTAAAACCAAAACCCCAAATCCTATGCCTATATAAACAAGTGGTAAATCATATGTTTTTCTTGTATGTTTCTTCTCTTACAGTTCTTTCTCTTGACGTGTATAGCATTCTTTATCATAAGTACCTCGGGATTGTCCTGTATCATTGAATTGCTATTAGTAGCAAAGTCAATTAAATTTTATTGTTCCATAATGTTTCCCATTCTGTGTACAACATTCTCCTGGTTCTGCTCATTTCATTCTGCATCAGTTCTTGGAGGTCTTTCTAGTTCATATAGAAGTCCTCCAGTTCATCATTTCTTACAGCACAATACCATCACCATCATATACCACAATTTGTTCAGCCATTCCCCAATCAAGGGACATCTTCTAATTTTCCAATTTTTGCCACCATAAAGAGCGTGGCTATGAATATTTTTGTACAAACATTTTTAATTATTATCTCATCGGTGTACAAAAAGCAGTAGAATCGCTGGATCAAAGGGCATATATAGAATTAATTTAAGACTTTTTTTTAACCCTTACCTTCCGTCTTGGAGTCAATACTGTGGTAAGTGTAGGTATTGGTGGTCAAGTGACTTGCCCAGGATCACACAGCCGGGAAGTGTCTGAGGCCAGATTTGAACCCAGGACCTCCCATCTCTAGGTCTAGCTCTCAATCCACTGAGCTACCCAGATGCCCCCTAAAGACTTTTTTTAAAAAAAAAAACTAGGAAAATCTTGAATTAAAGGATGTTTCATGTTTTCATGCCCTGTGTCGCTTTTGGCCACACATCATGGCTGTCTTTTTGACCTATCCTGAGTTACAACAACTCTTATAATTAACTGTACCCACATACTAAAGCCAAACTATAAAAATGAAGTGTGAACTCTGCAATTTTTCCCAATTACAAAGAAATTATTTGGCTTTGGCTTAGAGTAAGGTAAGGTCATTGGGTTTTATAGATTTTGTGGGTATATAGAATGCATGAGTAGAGGAGGGGAAAGACTTCTATGCTCAAAGAACAAATGATCTAATTTGGGTATTCTTTATTGGGAATAATATCAACAATTTCACTGAAATATTCTCAGAAGAACAGTCAGTCAGAGGATGTTTTGTTTTGAAATTGAAATTGAAATTTGAAATCTATGATTTGTAATGGATAATCTTAAATATCTTGCCAAATTTAGATACTTAAAATGAATTTCTTTATACTGGAAATCTTTCTAAATTTGTCTCTCCCAAGAGACTTAAAGTACACTTTGGTTTGAACTTGACTGGGATTTCCAGTACAATAACCTTTCTTGTGGGAACTTGGAACCTTTTATTTTGTGTGTGGCTTATGCCAGGAAATGGGCAGGATAAAGAAACAAATAGTACTCTCACCCTCTTGGAGTCTTTCTCCAAAAGAAAGAAAAAGAGAGGAAAAAAGAATTGAGAAAGAAAATAAGTGGGGGAGGATCAGAGGATGAAGGGAAGAAAGGGAGGGAGGAAGAGATACAGAGAGAGAGAGAGAAAGTGAGAAAGAGAGAAAGAAAGAAAGGTTTTTAGAAAGAGATTATAATGTACTCAGTGGGCACAAGTTATTGTTCCTATATTTTTCATGTATTTTCCTCCTAGTTCCCTCAATGGCAAGTGTCCACCATTTTGCCAAAGCTTAACACAGACTAAATGAATGTAAATTGTAATCCATTGTTTGCAAATTAGGGACTTTCAAAAGTATATTATTTATTTTAGTAATCATGTAATCATTTTTGTAGATTACTTAAATAGTAATCTACTATTTAAATTTATTTAAATAATACCCAAATTGATTTACTGGCTTGAAAGAGGTTCTCAATTGTCTGTCCTAAAAAATAGAAAGTTTTCTGACATGCAAGGCCCTTCACAAACTGATTGCAGAATACTTTCCCAAATTTTGCACATTACACTTTCAGGGATTTTGTGCTAAACTAACCTGTTTGATATTCTCTGCATTCCTTTTCTTGCATCCATGATTTTATATAGTCTTGGAATTCACTTACTGTCCACTTCTGCCTCTTAGAATTTCTAACAAATTTTAAAGCTCAGCTGAAGTGTTCCCTTCTACATGAGACCTGTCTTGATCTCCATTTCCCCTCAGTTTGTGTTTTCATATCTGTGTGCATTATGGATTCCCCTAATAGAAACTGAAGTTCTTTATGTCAGGGGCTGGCTCACTTTTGTTATTGTTGGATAATTGCCTCAAATTTCTCCACTTTCTATTCCATTATCCATACATACTGCCAAAGTGATATTTCTAAAACATAAACCTAACCATGTCACCCCTCCACTCAGTCTAGCTGTTCCCTGTTACCTCTACTATCAAATAAGAATTCCTCTGGCATTGAAAACTCTTCACAAATACCATTCTGTTTTTTTATTTATTCCTCACAATAAGCCTAGGAAGTAGGTGATGTTATTCTGTCCAATATTCAGTTGAGGAAGCTGAGGTACATAGAGGTTAAGTAACTCACCCAGGGCCAAATGACTGGGAAGTGTCTTAGATTAGATTTGAACTCAGATCTTTCAAAAGCTAGATCCAGTTTTCTAGCTATCATTTCATCTAACTGACTCCAAAGGATAAGGTCAAAGATCAAGAAAACAATACAAAATAAAAAATAGAAAGCATACAATTGTATATAAAATCAGTATCTGAAAAGGGAATTTGCAGTACTAGACAATGATTTAATATAAAAGGCTCTAATAAAGAAGATTTATTCTTTTACCAAAAAAGGGATCTCCTGCAACTGAAAAGCTTTTGAAAAAGCAAATTTGTTATATTTAAGATAACAAAGGAAGCAGTTTAGTGTGGAAAAAATTCCCAATATCAAATTTCTCAGATAAAGATCTATATCTAAAATATATGGAAACTAATAGACATAAATATCATATATAGGGAATAACTTTTAGTTTTATACACATACATACATACATACCCAGAGACATATACAGACATATACATGCATACATACCTATATAGATACATATGTACATGCATACACACATATGTATATGTTTATCTGTTATATGTATATCCAGATATGTAAATATGCATGTATTTATGTCTACATGTGGCTATTCCCTAATAGGGAATAGATAAGTAATCAAATGATGTAAACAAAGTTCACAAAAGAAAAGTGACAAAATATTAACATATGAAATGATGCTTCAAAACATTTATAATAAGAGAAATGTAAGCTAAAACAACCTTGATATTTCATTTGCATCCAGAAAATTTTGATAAATATAACAAATGATGAAAATAGCTAATGTTGAAGGGGTAGTAGGTACACTAGTACTTTGTTGGTGGAGTTGTCAATCTAGACAACTATTTTGGAAGTAAAATGTCAATAATCTTTCACCCTGAAATTTCATTCTGAGGTTTAGATATCCAACAAGGACAATGATCATTTGAAAATCCTCATATTCACCATAATATTCATAGCAGCATGTTTTTAATAGCAAATATAACCAATGATTGCAAAATGGTTAAACAAATTGGGATATATGAATATAACAGAATATTATTGTGCTCCAAGAAATTATAAATGTAATAAATATAGATAGGCATAGAGAAAATTTAAAAATTCTGATGCAAACTGAAATAAGCAGAATTAGAAAATGTGTATGGAAAGAATAACAACAAAAAAAAACTTGAAAGAGAATATTGCAAAATTCAAAGAACAAATGTACCACCAAAGAAGAGAGATGAGAAAATATCTCCTATTTTCTCCTTGAAGAAACAGTGTTACATTGTTTATATTTTTGTACTTTTTGATATGTTGATTAGTTTTACTGATTTTTTTCTCCTTAAAAACATTATCGATTACATTGAATAGTTCTCTATGAAAAGGAGGGATAGGGATATTAGAAGGAATTTTGATGGTATAAAACAAAAGATGTTAATATTAAATTTTCAAATAAAGCCCTTAGGGATTACCTGGAAAGCTCTCTCGTGGAAGATAAGCTACCAAAAAGAAAGGAAAATATGTATATAATAGCATGGAATAGTGTATAAAGAACTGGCTTTTAAATTAGGATGACCTACATCTAAGACTCTTCTCTGTCGTTTACCAGCTATGTGACCTGATCAAATCACAACTTTTCAGCTCTACCTGAAACTCTCTGACATAGAGTCAGAGGAATTACCAATCTATATCAGTGGAGGGAGTTTCCATAGTTTGAATTCATACCAGTAATGAAATCACTAATCTTTTTCTCTCCAAACCAACCCTCTTCTCAAAAAACTTTTGAAGGCAATTGAAAGGTCAGCTATCTACTAAAAACCATATGTTTATTTTCCCAGCTTTACAAAATATTTATAAGGCTAATCTATGAGTGATATCCTGCCTGAGATTGTATAAAGGTCAGAATCAGGTTTTTTCAAATAATTTTCTGTAATAAATCACATATTTTCAATCCTGCTGAAATGTTCAATGAATCTAGATTCCCATTGTATTTATTATTTGATGAGTATACCTAAAAGTATTTCATTCAATAAACCTCAACTTGAAAGATTTCCCTCTAAAGTGGACTATTTTATGTAGATATTAAAATTTTACATGATTTAATGATAAGTACAACCACAAACATAATTCTGCTCAACAACCCATATAATTATTAACATCAGCCAATACAGAAAATAGTAAGATATAGCTTCACCAAAGGTATTGAACTTCCTTAATAAAGGTTATTACAAAGAATCTAAATAAAAGTCTCTTGAAAAACAGGACTTCTCAACTTTTTTTTTGGAAGGAGGGAGGTCATGTACCTTTGGTAGCCTAGTGAAGCCTATGGATTCCTTGTATTAATGTCTTTTTTAGTGGCAAAAAATAAAATTAAAGGGATTGCAAATAAAATAAATTACATTGAAGTAGTTATCAAAATATTTTTAAACAAGCTAAAAACCTCTAAATTTTATGTCAATAAACCTCAATGTAAGTGACAAAGTCCTCTGACAGATTGCATCAAGACCCAAGGCATTAAAGTGCAATCCATGATTCTTCCAAAGAAGGTGGCCAAATAAAAACTAAATAAATGAAAATACTGATTGTCGTAACTTATGGTCTGTAGTTCTAATGACCATTGTAATGTTAGTTCATTCTCATGTGTGTCTTAAACAAACCATGCAGACAATGGTTTGTCAAAATTGAATTAAAATAGGAGAATGACTTAGATTGATTGTTTTAGAAACGTGTACTGTTATTTCAATGTTGCCTACTTTCTCTTTGGTTAAAAAGAAACAGTGATTTTATTTAATACAAATGTTCCACAAATGACATAGTAATTGCTTGTAGTAATTACAATAGAGAAGGCTAAAGAGGAAAATAAAGAGAAGGAAAAAGTTAAAAGAAATGTGAGGATTAACAAGAGTAGAAGGAGAAGGAAGAAAAAGGAAAAAAGGAGAAAAAGAAAGATAATGAGGAGGAGGAAAAGGAAGAGAAAAAGAAGGAAAAGACCTGACCACTGGAAAATGATCAAGCTGGGTTCAGAAATCCATTCCTCAGACATTTATTAGCTATGTGATGCTGGGCAATTCACTTGAGGTTTCTTAGTCTCAGTTTCTTCTATTAGTTGTAAATAATATTTCCTACCTGTGAGAGTAATTGTGAGGATCAAATCAGATAATTTACTTCAAACGCTCTGCAATTCTAAAGGTACTATGAATATTAGCTACAATTATTACCAAGTTAACAACAATGTTCTTATTGTTTTCTTTTTGTTTTTTATAATAGTAAATTAAGATTAATAAAATTAAAATTAAAATTAACTCAGAGAAGTTTGAAATCTGAATTAATGGAAAAAGTATACACATCAATAAAAATAGAAATTCTGTTTGAATAATTAAGAGTAAATATGCATGTTTCAAGCTTGCAGAAAAATGGGATTTTTGAGTTAAGGGAACTCAGCAGGCTGTCAGTAGGCAACTTGTTTTAAGGGGAAATTTGCTATATTTGGAATCAGAAGACCTTGCCTAGAAGATGGGCTCTACCAACACTACCTTGGACAAGTCACTTAACCCTTTGGGCCCCATTTGCTTATCTGTTAAATGAAATGAGAGATTTGGAGGTCTCTTCTAACTCTTGTTTTCCAATCCTGTGATGCTGTGACTTTCTTGTCTCTAATGTTCCTTTCAGTTCTACATCTATGACCCTATGATTATTTTAATAAATAAAAAACATATACAGATAGATATTATTTCCCAAAAGGCACCATCTGATATACTACCGATATCTGGTCTATGCTTGAGTATCTTTAATCACCCTCTCAAGGCATCTCATTGTTCTTTTTTTTTTTTTTTTTTTTTTTTTTTTTTTTTTTTTTTTTTTTTTT
>NC_058135.1:2857884-2908457 GCF_016433145.1 Gracilinanus agilis | reverse complement strand
TTTTTTTTTTTTTTTTTTTTTTTTTTTTTTTTTTTTTTTTTTTTTTTAAACCCTTAACTTCTGTGTATTGACTTATAGGTGGAGGAGTGGTAAGGGTAGGCAATGGGGGTCAAGTGACTTGCCCAGGGTCACACAGCTGGGAAGTGTCTGAGGCCGGATTTGAACCTGGGACCTCCCGTCTCTAGGCCTGGCTCTCAATCCACTGAGCTACCCAGCTGCCCCTCATTGTTCTTTTAGATAACATTAATTATTATATGACTTTTTTTCTTTACATCAAGCCTAAATTTGTTTTTTTCAAACTTCTGACCTTTTCTTCTTGTTCTTTTTAGGTACAAAAAAGTAAATCTAATTCCCCCTTCCCTCTGAGATTATTTGCAATCTACTCTGTATATATTTTGTATGTACATGATATTTGCATGTTGTATCCTACATTAGAATATGAGGTCCCTCATTGTTGGATTGTTTTTGCCTTAAAAAACCCCTGTGTTTAGCACAGTGCCTAGCACATAGTAAATACTTAATAAATATTTGTCTTTGATTGACTGACTTCCAAGCTTAAATCTGTATTCCTATGATCTGTGATACTCTGATTCTACTCTGGAGGTCCTATGTGCTCAGTAAAGTAAATTCACGTGAGTCCAAATTGATCTGAATTATGGCTTTTCAAATATGTTTGCCACCTGCCTTTTCACCCAGTTCCATACATATGTCCCTGATGAACAAGATTCCCCCAGTGGACTTGGCAAAGAGAGAAACAAAATGACAAATGGGATTCAGGCGTAGCTCTGAGTGTCCTCTGATGGGTTTCCAATAAGTCAGGCACTTTTCTTTAAAAGAAGGGTCTGTGGTTTCATGAAACATCTGCAGGATTCAAATTTTAGAATATCTTTTAAAAAAGGTTTCAAAACAAAACAAAGCTCAGATTGAGCTTTAAGGATTTCTAGAATGCTAGTGCTTTCCTTGGACTGACTCTCCCCTTTCCCTGGCACTGGCTGCTAAGTATATTGTTTTGTCATTTAAAACAAAGAGAGAGATGAAAACATACCCTCCATTGATTTAGAATGATGGCATTCCCTATTATCATTCTGAAACAAAAGAGAAGCAAGACTTTCTCCCAATAAAAAATTGAAAAACCAAAAATGTAATATATCCCTTTTTACATTTTTAAAAATATAGTGTCAGCTGGATTATGTCAGAGTCCTTTTCTGTATCAATTGCGAAGGTGATATTATTGTCTTGTCATTAATATGGCCTTTTACATTTAAAGTTCTCCTAATATTTAACCAATCCCAAATTCTTAAACAAAGTTGGCATTTTTTCACCTTGTTATAAGTCCAACTTGCTTCAAGTCCAACTGTATCAACCTTTTTAAAAAGCTGCTATGATCACTTTGTTATATTTTATTAAATTTTTGCTTAGACATTCATTAAAGCTAACAATATACAGATTTACATCTTTCTTCTACATATTCAGAATTTAGGTTAACAAGGCCATATCTGTCTCAGAAAAAGTGTGATAGTAAATTGTTTTTAAAAAATAGAGAAAACAGGATGTAAGTTTTTAGGAACATGTACCTTAAGTAGCCAATGAACTACTCAGAAAAAGGCAGTACATTTTTTAAAACTTTTCAATAAATGAGAAAGCTATAGGGAAAGGAGAGAATGTGGAAGTGAAAATAAATGGAATTGAATAAAAAGGAAGAAAGAGCAACTAATACAAATAAATTGAATTAAACCAAAACACAATAACATTAAATGTATATGAGTGGTATGCAAACAACACACTTTGATCACTAAGACAGGATGCAGAGAAATAACTTAATCATTTGCAGCTAGTAGATCAAGGACTGGTCCTGAAGTTTAGAAAAACTGAGTTCAAATCCTGACTGAAATGCTTACAAGTTGTGTGATCCCAGGCAAATCACTTGATCTCTCTCTGTATCTTTTGGTTTCTTCATCTAAAAAAGGCAAATACTAATTACACCTACCTCTAATGGTTGTTGCTATGATAAAATGATACATTGATAAAGCACTTTAAAAATCTTAAAGCACTATATAAATAAAAATGAAAATGTGGCCAATTATCTAAGAAAATACGTATACATTTTTTAAACCCTTACCTTCCATCTTAGAGTCAATACTACATATTGGCTCCAAGGCAGAAGAGTGGTAAGAGTAGACAATGGGGGTCAAGTGACTTTCCCAGGGTCACACAGCTGGGAAGTGTCTGAGGCCATATTTGAACCTAGGACCTCCCATCTCTAGGCCTGATTCTCAATCCACTGAGCGACCCAGCTGCCCCCTGTATACATTTTTAAATAGGTATTTGAAACATTCTTCCCCCAAGATGTGTATTTAATTTGCAGAAAACTCAAATAACAGAAAAAACACGGAAAACACATTAATATAGCTTCCAGGAAAAGTGAAAAAAAATTATCCTATTTTTAGAGATCATTAAAAGGGGAAAAAATACAAAGAGAATATAAACCTCAGTTAAAGAAAGAAAAAGGAGATAATAATACAGGTACTATCAAGAGAGTCAATTTTAAAAGTGTAATAGATCTCCCTATTTTCAGTTGAAGTTATCCACTGTCAACCTGCAGCTCTGGAGATCCACCTGCTAAGTGCTGGAAGTCTGTCAGAAATCAGCCTCTGCCAGGGGTCTGTCCCCAAACAGAAGTCACTTCTACTTCCACTGCCACTATATTTTTTAGATTTGGGGGGTGGGGAGGACGGTGGCTTGGAGATCCCTAGCCAAGGGACAGAAGCCAGGAGAAGGAGGAAATATATTTGGCTATCAGGAGGTATTTGCTTATATATGCAACTTCAGCCATCCACAGGAGATCTTAGAACATATTCCCTGCTGATATAGGGTCCTACTGTACACATGAAAGTAGAATTTAAAGAAATAGAAGTGATGGCAAAAGAAGAAGGCTGAAACACCATGGACTAAACTTGTATACCCCTACCATAGATGAATACATGATGGGAGGTTATATAATAGGGAAATAGAGTAAAAGACAGAGGGGAATTGGTATTGCACCTTAATGGAGTCCATGAGAAATAATGAAGGGAAAATAAGAGCTTAAGTTTCAGAAAGAAGAATTGTGACAGAAGAAGTGAGTTAGCACAGGGAGGGATTGAAACAAAAGGAAAGAAGGGGCTAAATCTTATTTCATTAGTGGGAAGTAGTCTCATTGACAAACTCTCCCACTGAGAGGATATATTCTATAATAGGAGGTAAGAAACAATGGATATAACCCGAAGGGATTAATTGTTAAAGAGAAAACAAAAAAAACTATTGCTTCTGAAAGAATTTGGGGATTCCGTGACCAAATTCCAGCTTTAGGACAGGAGGAATCAGAACTTCAGGGCTTCTGGAATCTAAAATGATAAAAGGACAAATGAGAATGGCAAGAGAATCTATGAGAAGAAGGTTTAAGGTAGCTTGAAGAAAACAACTGGAGACAAATTATTGCTTTAAAAGAAGAAGATAAACTAAAAAATTTCTAATTCAATAAAAATATAGAAAGAAATGAAGAAAAAGATAAGCCTTACTCTCATATTAACATTAAATGAAAATGTATTAAATAATAGAATAAAAAAGAGAAAATAAATAAGAAAACAATTACTTACAAGGAATATACCTAAGAAGCAAAGACATAAATAAAATTAAAAATGAAAGATTAGAGCTAAATTCATCATACAACTAAAATTTTCAACAAAAAAATTTCCTTTTTCATCTTTATATTGTTATTAGACAAATATATAAAATGAATGTCAAGATGAACAAGGAAATATGTTAAAATGAACAATAATCAACATATGAAAATCTACATTAAACTTTTATGCTACTAATTTTATTTTAATTCATAAAGGAAAAAATAACTGGATTATTAGAAGACATGGACTATAACAATAGTATTAGAAGACATTTATCTCTTTCAGATTTGAATGAATCTCATGCAAATATAAAGAAAATGGTGAATATAGAATTGAACAAATTGCTGGAGAATGTAGAGCTAAAATAGTCATGGCATCTTATGAATGTATTGCTCGAGAATAAATGTATTCCTCAATACAAAATGGAACTGTTATCAAAAATGGCCATGCAGTAGAGTGCAAAGTTAAGGTTAAAAAAATGGTGGGGGAATGGTGCAAAAATAAATAGTATATAATTAATAAATGATCCTCCAATAAAATAGTCAACAGTTTGGCATAAAAAAATAGACCTAAACCAACATTTAAAAATGAAAAGCTAAATAAGTGGGTCAATGAAGAAATCATATAAACTAATAATGATAGATAAAACAATGATAATTATAAAACAACACACTAAAATTTAAGGGATATGTCTAAAGTAAGCCTCAGGACATATGTGTGTGTATTTGTATATGTGGCTCTGAGTATGTATGTATGTATAAATCCCAAATCTCCCATGAAAAAATAAAAGAAAATTTATAAAATTAATTATACTTAAAGAAGACAGCAATTAAGAATCCTAAATAAACAAAGCAAAAGAGATATCAAGAAATTAAAGAAAACCAACAAAGTAGAAATCAAAAAGAGTATAGAAATGATAAAAAATAAAAGACTAGTTGTTTGAAAATTCGAAAAAACTGACAAACTTTAAGATCACCGTATTGAAAAAGAGCAGAAAATCACATCAACAAATATCAAATGAACAAGATAAAATCACAAAAAAACCATTAGTAATTAAATATATATCACATCTTAATATGCATAATTATATGGCAACAAAACTGAGAATACAAAAGAAATCAAGGAATAACTTCAAAGATTAAAATGCTTAAATTGATAGTACCCAAATAGGGATCTAAAGTAATCTAGTCTCAGTAAAGGAAATATATAAGAAATATTAAATCATATATAAGAAAAGTACCAAAGGGGACATCTAGGTGGCTCATTGGATTTAGACCCAGTCCAAGAGGCAGAACATCCTGGGTTCAAATTTGCCTCAGTTTAACTCCAATTGCCTATCCTTTTACAACTCTTCTGCCTTGGAATCAATACACAGTATTGATTCTTAGACAGAAGGTAAGGGGAAAGAAAAAGAAACAAATGAGCAAACAAACAAACAAGAACTAGGGAAGGGAGAAATTTCCTGGTCCTAACAGTTTTAAAGGATGATTAATAACAATCCAATTAAATTATTCTCAAAATTCGAGAAAGTATTCTGTCAGTGTTTGTTGATGACACAACTATTGTTCTACTACCTAAACCAGGAAAACAAATAGAGAACTACAGACCAAAATGAAAGATTCATAAATGTCATTTCAAAAATTTTAATTAAATTACTGTCAAACTGAGCATGAAATTCTTCCAATAAATTATTTATAATGGACAAATTGGACGTATGTCAAGAATACAAAGATGATTCAACATTTGGAAAACAGTATAGTAAATCATTAAAAACAGTTATCCCAAACAAAATAATTATCTCGATAGCTGCAGAAAATAATACTCTGTCAAAGTAAAATATAAAATATCTTTTAAAAGTAGTCAAAAAAGAACTTTTTTAAAATGTCATAAAAAGTATCTACCTAAAACCTAAAGCAGGATAAGATGCGAATAGGTTTCACTTGAAGGTTTCCCAGTAAAATACTGGAGTAAAATGAGGATTCCATTCTCCCCAGTATTATATGATATAGTTCTAGAAATGCTACTGATAGAAATAAGATAAGAAAAAAAAGAAAGGTGAATAGATATGAAATGAGGAACTAAAACTGTCCCTATTTGTTGATAACATGATGGCTTCTTTAAAAATACTATTTGAGACTAGCAAAGTTTCAGTCTAAAATGTCTAGCCATATAAATCAATACTATTCTAAATATAATATCTAATACAGGATATGTGCACATAAATCCTGCATTACAAATAATAACAAATTGCAGTTGAAATAATCACGTAGATGAATAGATTATTTAGGGATCAATCTACCAATGCACAAAAAATACTTGGAGAGATTTGATTACAAAGGGCTCCTTACAAAAAAATAAAAAGAAGAACTTAAGTAACTAAAGAAATACTAAGAGTCAATGGCAGGGCCACACTGATAAAACAAAAACAGCAACAATGATAATAGCATTTATATAACATTTTAAAGTTTGTAAAACATTTTACAAATATTTTCTCATTTTTATCCTCATAAAACCCTGTGAAATAAGGGTTACTATCATTCACATTTATAGATAAGGGAACTTAGACCCAGAATCACACAGCTGTTGTGTCTAAGGTCATATTTGAACTCAGATCTTCTTTACTCTATCCAGTACTCTATCTCAGCTATACCCTTTGCCTTCTAGAGCCAAAGAGAATAAGCCCACACATCTTCCACATGACAGATTATCAAATGTTTGAAGACAATCATTGCACATAACTAGTTTTTTTTTTCTTTTAGTTAAATATCTCCTGTTACTTCAACAGATTCTTCTCTGATATGAAACTCAAACTCAAATCCTGGTTGCCTTCCTCTAGATGGGTACTAGTTTATCAACATACTTCTTATACTGTGGTGCTCATCACTGAACACAATACATTAGTTGTGGTCTAATCAGAGCAGTGTACAGAAGCTTTGTTGCTCAGTCAAGTTTCAGTAGGGTCCAACTCTTCATGACTGCTTTTGGAGTTTTTGTGGCAAAGATGCATACATGGTTTGCCATTTCCTTCTCCAGCTCATTTTACAGATGAAGAACTGAAGCAAACAGAATTAAGTGACTTGCCCAGAGTCACACACCTGCTAAGTGTCTGATGTCATACTTGAACTGAGTAATATGTATTTTCTTGATTCCAGATTTGGTGTTCTATCCACTCTGCTTACCTTATAGGAGGCCATATCACTTCCTAGTACTGGAATCAAGAGTAACATATGTAGTCAGCCCATACTGACTCTCCTATAAGCTTACTGTTAAATTTGCATTGTGAGCATTGACACCCAATGTTATAAATTGGGCTAAAATTAAGAAAAGATAGAGAAAATGTCAATAATTCAGGTTAAATGTAAAAGTCCATCTTGCATACATTAATTTTTGGAGAATCATGCCAGGAATTATTACTAAATTGCAAATGATTTTTCTAGTAGTATATTTATAAATGGAGAAAGAGTGAAAGTAAAAAAAAAATCAGAGAGAGTAGATATTTACTCTGGCTTAGTCCAAACCAGGCAGGGCTTAAGAGACCTCAGCAAAAGGGGCCCAGAGGTAAATTAAACAAGGGTTTTAGCCACAAGGCCTCCTCCAAGAGGAGAGGCCTCTCTGGAGGCTAGTACCTCCAGAACAAGCCAGGGAAAGGAAGTCAGCCTTTTCACTCATTCATGTGGTAGTCCTAATAGAAAGCAGTCCTCAGCAGGAGCACCTCCAGGGTCAAGTTGAAGGCCAAAGACTCTCCCCAGTTAGAAGGCTATCTCCAAAAGATAATCTCTTTAGGCAATCTTCTCCAAGACCATTTCTCCAGAGTGAGTTCAGGGTTTGCTTTTATGGTGACTTCTTGTCTCCTCCTCTCTTAACAGGGGCCAATCACAGTTTCCAAATTGTCTAGCAAAGCCTAGGTGGAAGTCCCAACTTCTGAAGGCAAATTTCTCATCAAAAGGGTTCACAGTTTCCTGACTGAACAATTTCTGAGGGTGTGAACACTTAAAAGAATCCACAAGTTTCTGATTGTTTAAGTTAGAAAAAAGGTGGCACTTTCCAAGTATCTTTCTGACTTCTCAACTAGCACTAAGTAGGGTGTGAATTCACTAAGTGGTTTTTGAGCTCTTCCACCTAGTTCAAGCTTGTACTTAAGTTAGTGTTACTCAGGATAGATAATAGAGTAAAGAATTATCTTTCCCACAGTAGCTCTTTTTTGGAATTTATGCCTTTTGATACAACTCAAGATTATCTTAACTTTTTTTGCCTATCCCATCACACTGCTGAATCATATTGAATTCAAAATCCACTAAAATTCATATATGAATATATTTTATAATTTTAATTTTTTCCAAATTACAGGTCAATACAATTTTTTTAAGCCCTTGTACTTTGGTGTATTGTCTCATAGGTGGAAGAGTGGTAAGGGTGGGCAATGGGGGTCAAGTGACTTGCCCAGGGTCACACAGCTGGGAAGTGGCTGAGGCTGGGTTTGAACCTAGGACCTCCTGTCTGTAGGCCTGACTCTCACTCCACTGAGCTACCCAGCTGCCCCAAGTCAATACAATTTTAAATAATGTCCCTCCTACCCAGACATTCCCCTTCTCCAAAAAGGCAGGTAATATGATAACAGTTGTACATATCTTATCATATAATACACATTTGCATGTTTATCATGTAAAATGAAACAAGATACATATTGCTTACACTAGAAGAAAATTCATAGAGGAAACAAAGTGAAGAATGGTAACTCCAAAATTTTTTTGATAAACTGCTATTTAATCGTGGCTCCCTAATTATGTAATTATGACATTGATTATTTTGAAACCTAGTGACAGATTTCACATTTATCCTTACTGAATATCATCTTATTATATTCAAACCATTTATCTTTTTTGGGGGATGGAGGAGGATCCTGACTCTGGTATCCAGTGCATTAGCTGTACTTAGCTGTTCTTTCTAGCTCCATATTTCCTGCAAATTTGATAACCACGTCATTTAGAACTTAATTCAAATCATGTTAAAAAAAAGTTTGAGTGTAGTTTCAAATCTAGATTCCCAGGTACTGAAATGGAGACTACTACTAAGTACTAAACTATTTACTCAAACTGTAAACCTCCAAATTGAGTCTAACCATTCAACTATGAATTAATCCAAATGTTTTAGTTTATTATACATTTTTCTATCTTTTTCTCCACAAATTGGATGTGATGTTCTCAAAATTTTCCCGAAATCTAGGCAAACAATATATAAATCTATTACTATGTTAGTAGCTGGGCATCCTCATACAGTAAATTAAATAGTCTTTTTTCACAAGTAGATTTCATATTTCATACTCTTAACAAAGGAGGAAATTAAGGTGCTCTGGCATGACCTCTTGTGGATGAAACCATTCTGTTTTTTCTTTATCGTCACCCCCTTTCCTAAATGTTTATAATGAACTATACTAGATTTCCTTTTTTTCTGGGAATCATATTTACTAAATAATTTCTAAATAGTATACTCTGTTCTTTTACTCCCTGTCTTGAAAATCAGGATGTTTTTCCTTCACCAAACCTACCAAACTACTGCTCTCATTTCCCATAATCTTTCAGACAATACTAATGGTACTCCAACAAGCATATCCATCAAACTTTTCAGTAATAGTTGATGGTGTTTACCTGGGCAAGTAATCTTGAATTAATCAAAGGCAATCTTGTACTCTCTCAATGCTGCTCCCTACTGTGGGGTCCCTGCATTCATCTGGATTTTGTTTTTGTGCCCTTTTGAGGTATCATATATGGGTAGATTAGGAGAGTTAAGTGTCCTGCTTCTACTCTGCAACCATCTTAACCCGGAAGTCATGTACTGATATTTCTTCATTGTTAATACTGCCTTTTATCAGGACATAATTACCTTCCCTATCTCTTTTAACCAGATCTATTTTTACTTTGGCTTTGCCAGATATCATGATCGCAACTCCTTCCTTCTTTTTCTCAGTTGAAACTCAATAGATTTTGCTCCAGCCTTTTATTTTTACCCTATGTATGTCTACCAGCCTCATGTGTGTTTCTTGTAGACAACATATGGTAAGATTTTGGTTTCTATTCCACTCTGATATTTGCTTCCATTTTATGGGTGAGTTCATCACATTCACATTCCGAGTTATAATTATCAATTGTATATTCCCAGACATTTTGATTCCCTCTCCTTGTCCTGTCCTTTTTTCTTTCACTATTTCTTTCTATACCAGTGTTTTTCTTTTAATCAGTCCCCCTAATCCCTTCCCTTATTTTACTTCCCTTTCTCCCCCCTCCCTTCTTATTCCCCCCTTCTTTTTCTTTAGGGTCTTTTTAAACTACCCTTTACACTCTCCCTCCCTATTATTGCTTCCTTCCCCACTAGTCCATTTGTTACCCATCTAATTCTCTATAGGGCATGAATCAATTCTCTTCCCCAATGGATATGATTGTTCTTTCCTTTCGAATTAATTTCAATGCACTTAAGAATTAAGTATTTCCTGTCTCGAACTTCTTTACACTTCCAGTGTATTGTTCTTCTGCCCTGCTCCCCCCATGCACTTCAGTATGGAATATAAATTTACTCCATTTTTGTCTCTTTTCCCATTTCTCTTAATATTATCCTCTTTTTTACCTCTAATTTTATATATATTTACACACATACATACATATATATACATACACACACATATATATATCTTGACAATTCATAGTATACCATTTATCACTGTTCCCTCTAAGTATACTTCTTCTAGCTACTCTGATGATAATAACAATTTTTAAAAGTTACCAATATCATCTTTTCTTATAGGGATACAAATCATTTGAACTCATTGGGACTCTTAAAAAAAGGTTTTGTTTTGTTTTGTTTTTTCCCACCTCTAATTACCTTTTGGTGATTCTCTTGAGTTCTGTGTTTGGACATAAAAGTCCAGTTTTTTCTTCATGAATGCTTGGAAGTTGTCAATTTTATTAAACAACTATACTTTCCCCTGCAAGAACATAGTCAGTTTTGCTGGATAGTTGATTCTTTGCTGTAGACCCAGTTCCGTTTGCTATAGACCCAGTTCCCTGTAGACCCAAAATATTATATTCTATGCCTTTCAGTCTTTCAATGTAGATATAGTCAGATCATGTGTTATTTTAACTGATCCCCTGGTATCTGAATGACTTCTTCTTAGCAGCTTGTAATTTTTTTTTCCTTGTTCTGGTAGTTTTTGAATTTGGCTATAATATTCCTGGGAGTTGTCAGTTGTAGGTTAAATGTAGTAGGTGATTTGTGGATTTTTTTCAATCTCCACTTTTCCCTCTTGTTCAAGAATGTCAGGGCAGTTTTCTTGGCTAATTTCTTGTAGGATAATGTCCAGGCTTTTTCTTTTGTCATGATATTCCAGTAATAATTCTTAAATTGTCTCTCTGTGATCTGTCTTCCAGATCTGTGGTTCTGCCAATGAAGTTTTTCATATTTTCCTCAATTCTTTCATTCTTTTGATTTTGTTTTATATATTCTTGATGCCTTGTGAAGTCATTTGCTTCTAGTTGTTTTATTCTAATTTTTAAAGACTGAATTTCATCCCTGACTTTTTGGTCATCCTTCTCCTTCTGGTCTGATTTTATTTGTAGGCCATCTTTCACCTTCTTTGCTTTGGTTTCAAGCTGGTCAATTTTGGCTTTCAAGACACTGTTTTCTTGTTTTTGTTCATGTATTTCCTTTTTCCAATTGTCTTCAGTCTCTCTTAATTTTTTTTGAATTGTATTTTGAGTTCTTTCAAAGCCTGTGTCCAATTCGCTGGAGTTTCTGTGTTTTTCTTGGAGTTCCTTGATCTTCTTTTTCATTTGTTCTTTGTTCACTTCCTGGAAAGAAGCTCTAGATTGTAATTTTTTTCTTTTTCTGTTGTTTATTCATATTTTTTCCTTCTTTCTTCCTGTAATTGGTTGTAGTCTTGCTCTTCTGATTTATTTGCTGGATCTTTGGGTTTGGGCTATTTTGTCCTGAGTGGGCTCTTTCTCTGCTCTGCTGAATGATTAGGTTAAGCAGATGGTTTTAATGAGCTCTGATTTAAGATCTTCCCCCAGACGGCAACAGAAGTTTTTAGCTACTTTCTCTGCAGTATATAGTGGAAGGGTATTGGAGCTTCCCTGCCATCTGAAGACTTCTTTTCTGCTATATTGATGGGATTAAGCCAGGGCAGGGTTGATCTGTAGAACTTGATGTACCCTAAGACCAAAACCTAGAGACAACGGGTGCGGGGGGCATGATGGAGCATTTTTGCTGCATCTAGATTGCCCTCTCTGAGTTTCTCCTCAAGCTGCCTCCCTACTGTCTGTGTTCAATGCCCTGAGCCCAGCATAGCTGTGCCAGCAAGGCTCTCTCTCCAGGATAGTGCCTTTGCCAGCCAGAGATTCCAGGAGCTACTGGAGACTCAGCACAGCAAGTTAGGGAGGAGTTCTGGGATCTTCCTTCTTCCTCACCTTGAAACCCAACAGTTCAAGAATTCTGGCTTTTTTTTTGGCATACCTCTTGAGCTGAGTCCAGCAGGAGTATCCCAAAGCTCTGTCCTGCTTTTAGATTTGGTTTTCTTTCCCCTCGAAGCACTTTGTTTTTCATTTCAGTGTGGAAGGATATGGAGGTCTGAAATTTTGTCCCATCTAAGCCACCATCTTCCCAGAATGGGTCCCTAATAGTTTTTCAATATCTATTGTAATATGACATTTTTTAAATCAATATCCATCTTCCTGATGAATGTGGTTTCCCTTCATATTCCTACTTTGGCACCACCGTTGAAGTCTTGTTTACAGAGAAATTAAAAAATACTATGCTTTACCACCTGGCATTAATGATTCTATTGAAGGTACTAGAGCTCAATTCAAGGAAATAAATGAATAGGACTGATAAAGAAGAGAAAAAACTTTAAATAAAACCATAATTTATAAAGCTTCTCATTTTTATTCTGGATATAATCTGGATGTGAAATATTTTATTATTAAGAGAGATATTTGACTATACATAAATCAGAATAATACTTGTAATACTGTTTTCTCCAGAAAATCTAATTTAACATTCCTTTGATTATGTTATTTATTGACTAAATCTGTTTATATTTTGTTTCCTTTCAGTAGAATAGAACCTTTATTTCTATCTCTGATGTTCCTGAAATACAGTAAGTTCATCATAAATGTTTGTTAAATTTGAATTGTTTGAATGAACAAATGACTTCAACTTATTAGCTATTTCAAATTTACATAGCACTTTATTCCCAACTGCTACAGAAGGTAGATATTTCAGATGTTTTCATATGCATATATCAATTAATTAATTAGTTAACTATTATTATTGAATATTTACTATTTGCCAGGCACTGTACCAGATCCTGGGGATACAGAGGGAAAAATGAAATTCTCCTTCCCCTCAATGACCCTACCCTCTATCCAAGGAAAATGCACAGAAATTAATATAACTAAAGCCCCTTTAGCTACACATTGTTAAAATCAAATAGAGAATGTGTGTTCTATAATATTCACTTAAGTAAAAAAGATAGAAATAAATATAGATGGATGCAGATGATATAGATAATAAGGAGAAAGAATGAAGGAGAAAGCAAGAGACAGATTAAGACAAAGGCAGAGAGATTGTGTGCTTTTGTGAGCAGGGGGGACATTTATTAAATGCTTAAACTATATCAGGCATGTGAAAAAGTAAGGAATTCATTATAGAAATTCATGCAAAAAAGATATCCTTTTGCCTCGAGAAGCTAAGATTCTAATGGGAGAAGATGAGAATAGAGGATCTTGAAGGATCTTTTGGGGAAGGGGAGGAGGAGGATGGTCTGAGTAGAGGTCACATTATGGAAAGGAAAAAGAAACACACAGAAAGGCAAAATCAGGTGAAAAGAGCTATGAGTTAATCAAGTCCAGTAACAGGGGGAAATAATGCTGAGAACAGGACAGAGTTTAGAGGAAGGCAGAGTATCACATATTAAAATTACACTTCTGGACAGTCAATATATATCAAGGACACCAAAAAATAGTTCATCCATCCTCTCCAGTTCACTGTGGAAAAAAAAATTTGACTTTACTGTGAACCTAAGAGTCAAGGAAGTCCTTTTATACTGAGAAGAAAATGGGATGTTCCAAACTGGTTACTTCATGATCTTAAGTTTTAATGAATTCTATACATGCACATTCACACATACATGCACATAAACACCCATAATATTTGCATAAATATGCATGTACATTGGACCAGTACACGTATGAACATGTGTGAATTTATGTGTGTGTTCATGTATGTGTGTTTAGTGTATATGTGAGTCTATTTTATGTGTGTGTATGTGCTTGACCCTTCATTTTCCAGGCTTTTTCTGCCTCACAGTATCTGCTCATTATATAAGTATGGAGGTTTAAATGTGGCACATCCCATCCTAATCTAAACAAGGCACGATGTGTGTGTGACTATATAGACATATATTTATCCATACACATAACATACTCATACTGCTCATAAATAAAAGCAGATGTTTGGCATCTGGTGACTGAACGTCCATTTCTGTATTTGGTCCAAACCAAAATTATCTCTGTGAGAGAAAAAAAACCACGGTTCTCTGTGACAGTTTTAGCTTGCTAGAATTTGTGTTGAAAATAAAGTGAACTTTTCTCGCTTTGGGGGGTTACAGTATTAGTACTTAAGTTGAGAAATGATTTTGATTTTTTTAAAAGCCTTGTATTCTAAACTGTCATAACTTTAACAAAGATTTTCCTTTGGGTTGAAGTTTTCCATGCTTGGCCTCAATCAAGAGAATTGCCAGGTATAGAGACATTTGGGCTTCATCTGTTTTTGTTACCAAAATGCAAACATGGATTTTATCATAGTCAATGGTTACATTTCAACTTTTTCAAAGAAGCTTCACTAATAAATCTTGGCCACCATGCTAACATATTTTTCCTTAAAGTCTTTATGGGGCAGGTAGGCTGCACAGCAGAGCCTGGCTGAGAGTCAGGAAGACTCATCAGACACATATTAAACTATATGACCCTGAACAAGTCACTCTAACTCTGTTGGCCTCAGTTTCTTCATCTGCAAAATCAGCTGGAGAAGGAAATAGCAAACCGCTCCAGTATCTGCTAAGAAAACCCCAAATGGGGTCAGGAAGAGTCAACCATTGAAAAAAGGATTGAACAACTACAATGTCACTGTGTCAGTCAGGCTTGCCAAATAACCATACTGGTTTAAGGGCATGAGGAAACCTATGGGTTAGCTGGCAATTCTAAACATGAAACACTACTGACTAAAAATTTTAGGCACTTCAGGGCTATATAAGTTTGTAATCTTTATAATTATCAGTTTTTAATCTTTAAGTGTTTTGAGCTGTTGCCAAAGACCACAGTAATCACAGGCTAGATCTATATGATTCCATCACATCTAGTTGAAAAGTAAAAAAATGGAAGCAAGCTTTTTTTCTTTTATTCATTTCAATAAATATTAGGCAGGTAATATGTGCAAGGAATTGTGTTAGAGGCTGAAAATATCATTACTCCCTTAAATTACAAATACTTAGATGAGTATAATATAAAACATGGTGTGATATATATGAAGGAGAGACCAGACAAAGTGCTCTAGGGAAATATAAGCACTGAAACACCACTTTAAGCCTTTGGAAAACAAGAGGAACTTCACAGAGAAAGTGATCTCTGAATTGAGCCTTGAATAACAATAACAAGAGTCATATTGATCATTATCATAATAACAATAGCTAGCATTGATATAGTGCTTTCCTTTTAAGATAAGTTTGATTATTTTCCAGTCTCCCCCATTTTGCAAATGAGGAATGCCCAGGGCTATACATCTCATAAATATCTGAGCTCATATTTAAATTCAGGGCTTCTTTACTCCAAGAGAAGGGGAAGGCTCAAATGCTTAGACATGCCAGAGGGGGCTGCTCCATTCCTCCTCTCCACCATGACTGGGGGCAATGTTCACATGTCTTTCCCTTCTGCCCAGCAGCCCAATATGAGCACTTCCTACCTCTGCTGTCTGGGTAATGGAGAGTTTCACAGGCAGCTTGAAGGTGCTGTTTGGGCATGTGATCTCTAAAAAGTTCACCAATGCTGGCATATGATTTTCATTATATTAAATTACAAAGGTTTTATATAAACAAAACCAATTAAACCAAGATTAGAAGGGAAACAACAAACTGGGAAAAATTTCACAACAAATTTCTCTGATAAAGGTCTCATTTCTTAAATATAAAAAATTAAATCAAATTTATAAGACTATAAATCATTCCCCAATTGACAAATGGTCAAAGATCTGAATAGGCAGTTTTCAGATGAAGAAATCGAACCTACCAATAGCCTTATGAAAAAATATTCTAAATCTCTCTTAATTAGAGAAATGCAAATTAAAACAACTCTGAGGTACCCACTCACACCTATCAGGGAGGATAATATAACAGTAAAGGAAAATGATAAAAGTTGGAGGGAATATAGCAAAATTGGGACACGAACACACTGTTAATGGAGCTGTGAAATGAACCGATCATTCTGGAGGGACATTTGGAATTAGGTCTAAAGGGGTATAAAATAATGAATACCCCTTGATCCAGTAATAGTACCACTAGGTCTGTTACTCAGATAGATCTTTAAAAAAGGTCAGGAAGGATGAGGAAGGACCTACTTGTGCGAAAATATTAAAGCAGTTCTTTTTGTGGTGGCAAAAATTGGAAATTAAGAGAATGTCCATTAATTGGGGTATATGATGGTTATGAATACTATTGTGCTATAAGGAATGATGAACAAAAGGATTTCAGAAAGAGCTAGAAAGACTTCCATGAACTGAAACAGATTGAAATAAGCAGAACCAGGAAAACATTGTACACAGTAACAGAAATATCATGGAATGATCAACTGTGATAGATTTCAGCATTATTGGCAATACAGTGATCCAAGTCAATTCTAATAATTCTTTGACATTCATGACAAAGAATGTTATCTACCTCCAGAGAAAGAACTGTTGGAGTCAGAATGCAGATAAAAACATAAGATTTTTCAATTGTTTATTTTGTTTGATGCTTT
The DNA here is from genome assembly GCF_016433145.1 of Gracilinanus agilis. Classification (NCBI taxonomy): domain Eukaryota; kingdom Metazoa; phylum Chordata; class Mammalia; order Didelphimorphia; family Didelphidae; genus Gracilinanus; species Gracilinanus agilis. The sequence continues at coordinate 2,891,740 of NC_058135.1, read as the reverse complement.
GGGGTTTTATGTTTATAAGATTAATCTTAAATAAACAATATGGAAATATTATACATGGTAACACATGTATAAACCAAATTTAATTGCCTGCTAGCACTGGGAAGGAGAAGGGATGTAAATCTGATCCTATAACTTAGGAAAACTTGTGAGGAAAATTGTTATAACATAATTGGTAATAAATAAATAAAAATAAAAAAATGATATTTTAGATAGGACCTAAAAGAACTCTAAGAGATTATTAGTGAAGAGCAGAGAAAGGAAAGTATTCCAGGCATTATGGATAACCAAAGAATTGTCTGGAACCAAGATATAAAGTTCCTTATTCATGGAACATGCAGGAGATCATCGTTATTGGACAGAAGTTTATGTGTTGAGAAGTAAGATGTAACAATACTGGAAAGGTAGGAGGAGAACTAGGTTATCAGAGGTCTCAAATACTAAATAGCTAGAGTATTTCTTATTTGCTATTGGACACAGTAAGAGCCACTGAAGTTTACAGAGTAGAAAGGGTGACATGTTCAGGTCTGTGTTTTAGTAAAATTGGTTTAGTTGTTGAATGAAGAGTGGTTTTGAGTGGAGAGAAATTTGAGGCAGGCAAGCCCACCAAATTGCAGTATTCAAGTTATGAAATGATGAGAGCCTATACTAGAAGAGGGACAGTGGTAGAGGAAAGAAGAGACCTTATTGGAGAGATGTTGCAAAGATGAAATGAACAGTTCTTGGGAATAGGTTGGATATGGAGAGCATGGGGAAGGGGGAGGAAGAGAAATAGTGAGAAATTCAGCATAACTTCTAGGTTGTGAGCCTGAAGGTCAGGGAAGATAGTATTGTCCTCTATGGAAACATGGAAGGTAGGAGGTGGGAAAAGTTTAGTGGGAAGAGTTTAGCCTGTTTTGGACTTATTGAGTTTAAGGTGCCTAGTCAATATAGGGTTAGAGACGTCTGAAAGACAGCTGGAGGTGTAAGACTGGAATTCAGGATAGTGACTGGGGGCAATAATGGTAGATTTGAGAATAATCAGCATAGGGATGGTCATTAAAAGATGGAAATAGGGTTATCAGCATAGGGTTATCTATAGGACAGGAGAAAGAGAGGTGAAAAGCCAATAGGATATATTCAAATAAGGAGATTTCTGAATTCTTCACCATGGTGATGATAAAATAGAAGAAAGGACGATATTTGTCTGTTGCTGAGATGAGGTGGAAGAGTAGCTTCTTGGAGATGAGTGGCTTAAGAAACTGAGTGATTAGGGTATTTGAAGGAAAATCAATATGTAAACTAGGGCAGAAGTTGGGGAGGAGAGAAAAATTGCAAACCACATGTTGAATTCATTGAGGAAGGAATGGGAGGGACCTAAGGTTCTGTATACAGTAGTCACCAAGATATTGATTGGTCATGGATATGAATAACTTGAACTGTAAAGGAAGAGATAATTGTTATGTAGAAATGGATGCATGGAATACCTGCAAAGATACAGGGACAGCCTCACCCAGAATTCCAGGGGACCCCCCTGGAGAACTTTGGGTGAGGGGGCAGTTGAGAAGAGTTGGCAGTTACTTTGTGGGGGTTGAGGTGAGCTGACTGACTGCTTACTGCTTCTGACTTGGGGATTCACCTGAGTGGCCGTTGTGGCATAAGCCAGTGTGGTTTCTACTCAGGGGTTAGCCTGTTTGTTAGAATTAATCCTTATTAATATCAATATAATAATTATTTAGTGATTTAGTGAATTAGATATATAAATTATCTAACAAGAGAGCCAGTTCAGTTAGGTGCCTTCACCCCCTCCTGTGGGGGGGAAGGGCAGCTTCAACCTAACAGATCAGGGTCACCTTTCCTTATCCAAAAACCTTCATAAACCCCTCTAGCTTTTCCTTTTCCTTCTTAATATAAGTTCTACCAACAATATCTGTGCCTGGGAATTATTTGGGAGAATACTCACAACTCAAGTCTGGTCATCTAGTTTGAATCCTGTCAGCTGCCAGTTTTAAGGAGATCATTTATCTCAGTCCTCAACAGTTAGATAACTAGCTTCTACTTATTCCTCTATCAGACCTGTGAGGAATATAAATTAAAGAAAGAGAACATCATTGGGGTTCAGCCATAACAGAAACTTACCAGAAGAATCTTAGACAGTCTCCATTTTCCAACTGAAGCATCAACTGCTTAGGGGGGAGGGGTTTGAGATCCAGGAGTGTCTAACTCCCTCCTTTCTCACTGAAGCCTGTCAATCAGTGTCTGTGACTTGAAGGTTCACTGGACCTGACACATTTATCTGCTTCTCCAAATTATCTGTTATTATCATCATAACATAATACTGAGTAAAGAAGAAAAGGGGAGAACCTGGAAGTAATAATAGTGAGCAAAGATTGTTCCAATACTCCTATATCAAAACAGTGAGCTGAGGAGAATTTAAAAAGTGGCAAATTCCCAAGTGTGAAGTTTGGTATCTAAGGAACAGGCATTTTAGAGGACTCTGTGGAAGGAAGGACTGAGTGAAGTTAAAATGAAACTTTGGTGAGAGATAGTAGAGGGAGATGGGTATGATGAATTGGGTGGTAGGGATGTGGAGTGGAGTTTGGGTAATGATCTATCATAGTTTAGAGTTATGGGAATGTGAAGAACATAACCAGCTGTGAAAACATTCATTACTGAGTAGAAGACTAAGTTAAAATTACTTTTAAAAAAAGTTAAAAAACCACTAAGTTAAAATTCCACATATATGAATCAGATCACATACCCATCACATTTATGGGAATATGTGTGTGTGTGTGTGTGTGTGTGTGTGTGTGTGTGTAAAGGGTGATGCTTAACCAAACAAAAGGAAAAAAGAGGTTAACTATTCCAAGAAAAAAGAAGTATGTAATTTACATGAAACTAAAAGATTTTGGAATAAACAAAATCAATGCATTTAGGATGAGAAGGGAAATGATTACCTGACAGGTGAAGAGTTAAGGAGAATCAGAGGCATCTAGGACTCCAAAAGACCTAAGTTCAAATCCTGCCTCCTAGTCTTTCTAGTCCTGTGACTCTAAGCAAATCAATTCATATCTCTAGGCTTCTGTTTTCCCATTTGCAAAACAGAAATAAAAATAGTTGTACTTTCTGCCTATAGGTTTTTGTGAACATCAAATAAGATAATACAGATAAATACTTGTCAGCTTTAAAGGACTACATAAAAGCTAACTATGATTGTTTTTATATCTCGGATATCAAATATTTGTGTATGGATGTGTCTATATGTATGTGTAGAATTAATATAGATATATGATATTGATATATGCAATTTCCCAATATATATAATCAAATGATGTATACAAATGATTCTCAAAAGAAAAATTAGAAATTCACATGAAATATAGTAACTTTAAAGTTTCATATTTTATCTGGCAATTTGGAAAACACATTAAAATAAAGAAATAGTTGAATGATGTAGGGATCATAAGAAAAAAGGTACACGAATTCATCTTTGGTAAAGCCATAAATTGGTCTGTATATGCCATAAAGCTATTTAGAAATAGCCATAAAAGCAGCAACAACAAAAAGGACTAAAATTTCCACATCCTTCCAAGGGCTAAGAATAAATTCCAAAAAGAATCAAAGACAGACAGATGGAATGGATTCCAGGCTATATGTAATGAAACTTTCTATGTTAGCAAAAAATTGGAGACTAGAGCAGATCCTGGCCATATAATTTTAGTGCATAAATGTGATGGAGTATGAACACACCATATGAAATGATAAACATGAAGAATGAGAAAAACAAAGGAAGACACATACAAATGATACAGAATGAAGGAAACAGAACTGGGAAACAAAATACAAAATGACAATGATGTAAATGGAAAAAAAGAATGGAAAATTGCTTTCTGCATATATATAATAATATGATGAAGCTTGGTCACTCAGAAAGGTGCAAAAAAATTCACTTTCCTCTCTCACTGCAAAGTGAGGCAGGGAGGAATTTGTGGGGTGGATACAAGATGTTCCAAAAGTCCAAGAACACATTTCTTTCTTTTTTTTAAGCTAAAAAATGCACTAAAACTTTTGGGACACACTGAACTATCAGACATGATCAGTGTGTTGATTTTTAAAATTTATTTTCTTCTTCCTTTAAAAATTTGTTATAAGGGATACTTAAGAGATAGGAGAATTATGGAGGAATAAATTCAGAAATGAATGTGACCTAATAGCAATGGTAATAATAGCATTTACAAAGAACTTTAAAGTTTGCAAAGCACTTTACAAATATTACATTCTTTGATCCTCAAAACAGTAGAGTTATTATTACCATTTATAGATGAGGTAACTGAGGCAGTTTAAAATGACTTGGCTAGGATCACATAACTAGGCAGTATATGGAGACTGATTTGAACTCAGGTCTTCTTGACTCCCAAGTCAACTTCTTGTGCTATCTGACAATAAAATATTTCATAAGTTTTTTAGGGAAAAAATTTTAGGCGTTAATTAATTATTTTAGTATTATTATTTTTTAAACCCTTACCTTCCATCTTGGAGTCAATACTGTTTATTGGCTCCAAAGCAGAATGGGCAATGGGGGCCAAGTGACTTGCCCAGGGTCACACACCTAGGAAGTCTCTGAGGCCAGATTTGAACCTAGGACCTCCCATTTCTAGGCCTGGCTCTCAATCCACTGAGCTACCCAGCTGCCCCCAATTTTTTTTTATTTTAATAACAAATTTCCGCATAAGGAAAATAATTTTGGATAACAAAACTCACAATATTACTTTCAATAAAGGTGGTGATAAGAATGATTCCAGACAGACCCATAGTCTTTATAAAGCATCCTAGGAATGATTAAGATGAAATTCAAGAGGGACAGCAAGGTGGCACAGATGATACAGTGCCAGGCCTGAAGTACAAGAACCTGGGTTCAAATTGCACTTCAGACACTTCCTAGCTTTGTGACTCTGGGCAAGTCATTTAACTGCATTTGCCTTGCCCTTGCTTTTCTATCTTAGAGTTACTAGGACAGAAAGTACATTGTTGTTGTTTTTTTAAAGAAAAATATCAAGAGAAATGAAGATGAAGCAAAAACAACTGAAAGCACCTATGGATTCCTCTATTTCATCCAGTTCCATACGTGAAGGAAATGAAAAACCAACACAGTCTCCAATGAAGTCCTGCAAGCTGGGGCTTAGCTAAAGGAAAAACAAAACAAAACAAAACAAAGCCTGGACTCCATCTGAGGATGGCAGGACCAAAGTTGGAGTGGAGCAGGGTACGACATAGTTGGCCTTGCAGCAAACTTTCTTTCCACCTGTGTCCAGTCAGATAGATCACATGGACTTCACCTAATGAGGGGCAGATCTTAAATCTCCACAATAAAGGTCCTGCTGCTGAGAAACAAGTCTGAGTAAGTGGGGCAATCTCCCAGCCCCCAAAAAGCAAACCTGAAGGGTTATAAGGAGTCAGCTTGCTACTAACCAATCCCAACCTACTGTGGGAGGGCTCTGAAAGAAAACAATCTTTTCACCCAGACCCCAGAGCCTTATGGGACACAGCTGAAGTGAAAGTCCAAGCTCTCCTCTACCTGTGCAGGCTACTGCTAGAGGCAGTCTGAGACCAGTTTACCAGCCTCAGGACCAAAGGATTTGTGGCAGTGAAAGGGAAATGGTAGGTCAACTCTGGAGATTTCATTGCTTGAAGTCTTAGGCTGGGGTTATGGAAAGAAGGAAGGACTGGACCCAGCCAGAGAAAACTGTAGGAGACGTGGGACCAAGAGTCAAACCTCCTGGAGAGTGATGGAAGTGAACTTATCCTATATACAGCTTAGGGAGTCTAAAAAAGTTACGTGCATTTATAGAACAAATTCTACCTGTTCTGCTTGTTTATGGCCCTCTGGGCTTCTCTCTCTCCTGTGCATTTTTTCTAAAAACCTCAGTCTTTTGTTTTAGAACTGACACTTTGTATTGGTTCTAAGGCAGAAGAGTGGTAAGGGCTAGGCAACTGGGGTTAAATGATTTGTTCTGGGATCACACAGCTCGGAGTATGTGAGGGCAAATTTGGACCCTCATCCTCCTAACTCCAGAGCTGACTCTCTTTCCACAGTCACCTAGCTGCCCTTCTTCTGTGCATTTTTGTAATGTTCCTTTGATGTTCTGCCTTTCATTGGGGGCTAGGAGAATGAGTTCATCAGTTCTTCATCCTCAATTTGTCTCATATTTTTTTCCCTTCAACATATAAGGCTAGTCAAGCAAAAGAAACTCATTCCTTGTCTCTGACTGAAAATGTATCTTTGTGCCTTTAGTCTGTGTCAGCTAATAAGCATTTAAACACCTATTATGTCAAGCCATATGCTAAGCCCTAGGGATACAAAGAAGGTCAGAAAGGGTCCCTTCCCTCAAAGCATTCATAATCTAATGGAGGAAACCACATTCATCACTTTGAGCAGAATAGACAGCATGATAGAGTTTCTAAGTCTTCACTTATTTCAAGTGGGATTTATTCTGTTCTTTCTTTTCTTTCTGGGTTATATAGGCAATATACATAAAGAAGGATCATTGAGGATGGGGAAGCAGATATCTTGCTTCTTTGCTGAAATTATCATTTGACTCAATGTTTAGAGGGTTAATTCTAGATGTCACTAAGCAAAATATGTCCCCTTCAAAAACTGACCATTTGTATCCTTTTTGCCTGTGTTTTTTCAATTTCTTTCATCTCCAGAGCTAGCATTTATAGTACTAGAATAAAAAATCAATTTGGAGTGGTAGCAATTGATATTTTTGTTGTCTCTCAGTTAGAAAATATTTAAATTGTTGATTGTAGATGGAAACTATTTACTCTATTTAGGAAAAGGTGATACTAGCTCTTTATAGTGGTTTTAGCCTATTTTGGTGAAATGGTTGAGCAAATGGTTTTTCAGCCTCTGCTGATATAATCTTGTGGTTTTTGTTGTTTTTGTTCTTAAGGCAAAGCTTGGGAGTCAGTTGAGTTGGTTAAGCAATCACTCCACCTCCATTTAAATTAACTAACAAATTGTTTTAGTCCTTATACTCGTTTCAGGTGAGTACCTTTTTGAATCAATAAAGCAAAGGCATTAAATGTCACACTGTAAGGTTTCTACTAAATAGCCAGTGAGTTTGGAACTAGTGCATCTGGAAATTTGACAGCATGGAAGAAAGCAGCTCAAGTCAAAATCCTGGAGAAAAAACTGCTTGGGGGATTGCGTGGGAAGGACTAACTTTGAATAGATAGAAAACTAAAATCCAGAGAGTTAGAGAGTTCTTACTTCTTTTCAATATCCTGGCTAAATCTCTGGAATAACAATGACTGGTGGCAGTATCTCGGAAAAACTGGACATTCTGAAGAATGAAAAATGAATGAATGTAGAGCACAGTCAAAATCTATACCAAAACCTAATAGGAAGTTTGTGAGGGCCCCATGAAGGCTACCAAAAGATGTCTAGCATCTTTAGGAAATTTAGCCCACTTTCCCCTAGACTCTATATATTTCTAGGAACATGTATCCCCAGTTTGGGGAAAATGTTTTATACCAACTTTTCTTACCATGCCACTTCAGTAAATAATTTCTGTAAGCTAATTAAGTCAGGATGTCTAATTGATATCTACCATATATTTGTAAAAATCTGAGTGGTAGAATGGTTAAAAGTTTTGAGTCTACTGTCAAGAAGATATGCCATTCACATCCTGCCCAATACACTTATTAACTTCTGACCCCAAGCAAGTCACTCAGACTCTGTTTGCCTCAGTTTCCTCAACTGTAAAAATGAGGATAATAATAGCACCTATCTCTCAAGGTTGTTATCAGGATCAAATGATATAATATTTTGTAAACCACCTAGAATAGCTAACTGCCAGTTAATAGGCTCTATAGAAATACTTATTTCCCTTTCAACTTCAACTGATAATCAAAGGGAGAGAATTACATTAGATCTTGTCAGTTAAAGCATTTGAAAAACATTCTTCTTTGCTCATTCTCCCAAGGTCCTTTAGAAGACTAAGGAGAGAAATAGCAGCTACTTTTGGGAACGCAACCTTCCAAACTTATATGCTCTAGTATCTCTAGAGTTTTCCTAATAATGACTCAACTCTGTATTATTAGTATAAATCCTACTGGCTATAATGTTTAATCTTTTTTTAATATGTTGCTCTTTGTATTCGACCTATGTTTGCCCCTTTCAGATAGAAGTTAAGATTTATGAGATACCCATTTATCTTATGCACTATTCTGAAATTTCATACATATCTTCTTGAACATTACAATTATAAAAAAATAAATTCCTTCTCTTCTTTTTCTTCTTTGTCTCTCTCCCTCCACTATCCCCTATCTCAAGCTGTGGATTTGGGCATGAAGTTCCAGGGAGAATTTTGTACTTGACACTTATTTCAGGTGTTCAGTAGATAAGTTATTCTTATATGTTAATAGCTTATGACTTTTGTATGATTTCTTAAAATAAAGTATCCATATTTATTGGGTCATCTTGCTTTTCAGGGAATATGTGATTCTTAAATTATCTCTCCTATGTGTGTTTTCCATATCAGTTGTTTTTGATGATAAATATTTTAAATTTTCTCCTATTTTCAATTCTCTCACTTTTAAAATATTATTATTAATTTATTACTAATCAATCAATCAATTAATTAATAATAATATGTGCTATAACACAATATATATAATTATATTAATAATAATAAATATTAATACTTAAAAACACTCATTTAATATTTCTTGGTGTCTCCTGGAGTCAATTCAATTTGTTTGATTTTATTTCTCAGAGAATCTGCTATATGGTTAAGATTTACCTTCTATTCTAATTTATTATTTATTTGTTCTATGGAGAAATCATTACATATACATGTATATGTATATGCAAATATTTTTAAATTGTTATAGCAATTCTCTTTTCCTGAATTTAGTTCATCTTTCTCAGTTTTTCATTGTTTTGGGAATTTTCTTCTGTTTACTCATATCTTCAATTCCACTTACAGGGCCATTGTATTATAAGCTATTCTCTGTATCTTTCCACATAGTTTATCACTTGACGTGCCATCATTGCTAATGATAGATGACAGCATAAATTTTAAAATACACACACACATATATCTTCTCAATAGGAAAAGCAATTAGTCTTTATGAGCTATGAAAGGCTGTGTGTTTTGCCCTTTTGAAGGGTTGGACCCATGGGACTGAACATAAACTTGACTCTGTTGGTCTAAAAAGTTGTCTCCATTTTAAATTTTGGGTCTTTCAAAACATTTTTTAGATTTTTAATAATACTTTCTATTTTTACATAGTAGTAGTCAACAGCAAAAACAACTCCTTAGGAAAATAAATGTTTTGGGAAGATTCTAAATATTTGGGAAATACTTTGGGAAGATTCTAAAACCATGAGACATTTTTGGTATTTTAAGGTCTGAATCAATACAGCACTCCAGAAAAGACTTTCAACTATCCCCTTTTCTACTTTTCTGCTTTTCTCAGATACTCTAATGTGAGTTTCTAACAATCCATATGCTTCAGTCTAAAAATGCTAGGCATTTTCTACTCTGAATTTTCGCAAGATCCTAGAATTTAGAAACAGAAAAGAATGGCTCTAAGAATCATGTATTTCAGCTGTCTAAATTTACTAATGAGCTAGTTGAAACCAAAAGAAATCAAGTCATTTGCCTAAAATCTACAAATATAAAATAAACATAAAAGCATATAAATTTACATTAGAATATTATTAAAGGAAAATTTATTTGGAGATCATGTATATTTTTTATTTTATGCTATTTTACTGAAAAAGAGTAAAATTGAGAGATTTCAATGAGTATGTTAAGAATGAGGAAAGACAAGATAGTATCAAAATTAAGATGTGAAGATTACATGACAAGTTTACCAAGAAATCCCTAGAGAAGTGATACAGAGCAAAATGAGTAGAACTATAAAAACAATAACATGCTAGTGAATGACAATTTTGAAGAAACTTAGACCACAAGTCCAGAAAGATGAATAGGAAACAAAGTGCTCTACTTAGAGAAATAGGTAATAAACCTAAGATAGAGAAAACATTAATTTTCAAATTTGCCTAATGTAGGAATGTGAGAATTTTCTGCACTGGACTATGTATATATGTTTTGAGGTTTATTTTTAATTTACTCAATAGGGAAGGATTGAGAGATGAATAGACTAAACAAAATCTTTTAAAAATGGTTAAAATACTTCAGACACATACACTCAAGGTAACTAACTTCTGCCTACAACCCCACTTCTATCCCAATGACACTTTTAGAAAGCTATTCCAAGAAGATTAAGGACACATGAATAGGAACCACATCTAAATGAATATTTACAACTATATTTTTGGTTGCATCAAACTGGAAGAAAAATAAGTACTTCTTAATGGAGGAATGGCTTAACCAATTGTGAAACATGAATGTAATACAGTATTCTTGTACCATAAGAAATTGTGGATATGAAAAATTCGGGGAAAAAAAAGACTTGTCCAAACTGTGCAAATTGCAATAAGAACCAGGAGGATAACTTAACAACAGTGACTAATATAAAGGGAAACAATTGTGAAAGACATCTGAATACTGATCAAAATAGTAAGCAATAGTGACTTCATAAATTTATGTATATTTCTTTTTTTTTTAACACCCTTACCTTTTATCTTAGAATCAATACTAGGTATCAGTTCTGAGGCAGAAGAGCGGTAATAGCTAGGCAAATGGGCTTGTGAGTTGCTCATGGTCACACAGATAGGAAGTATCCAATGCCAGATTTGAACTTGGCACCTCCACTCTCTAGGCCTGACTCTCTATCCACTGAGCAACCTAGCTCAATATAAGACTCTTTCTAAGGTATTCCTACTACCAGTTAACAAAGAGTTAATGTCCTAGAAATACAGACTGCTGTATCTAATTGGAGACCTGACCAATATTTGATTTGGTTTGCTGGAATGTAAATTTTTGTAACTGAAAGGGCCTTTTATTTGGAGTGATAGGAGGCTAGTGGAGAAAGATGGGTTCAAAGGTAATGTTATATATTCAAAAAAAGAGAGTTTCAATAAAATTAACTTTAATGCCTCCCCCACATAGATGAGCACATAAGGAAAAAGATTGCATTCTTAGCTTTTTTAATGTGATTTTTTCCCTTACAAAACAAACCACAATGGAGAAGTTTAGTTTTCTGCATACTCTTTGGAAATTATTTTGTTTATTAAATTAACATTAAAAATATACAACATAGAATTTTAAAAATGGAAGCAATCCTATAGAGCAATGATGAACGACTGTGCTACTTTCTAGATGCACAAGTTTTTAAGATTGAGTCAATAAATTATGATGTCATTTACTGATATTATAGACATCCAAAAAAACTAACAAACAAAAAGTTTTCTGCATCCAAGGATCCTTTTAGTTCTAAATTCTATGGTACTATGATTTTAAGAAAATACTTAAGGCACTCACTATCACTTCTGAATTCTACTATTAAATAAAATAGTACAGAATAAAAGTATGCATGAGTCCTAATGTGCTTTCTCTTCAAACAACACTTAAATATAAGTGTATCTACTAATGTCTTTCATTACCTTAGTCAAGTTCTTTGAACTTCAGTAAACTCATCTATAATGTTAGACAGTTAAACTATATAATTCTTAGAGTCATTCCCTTTAACTTCTAAATCTAAATATCTAGGAAAAATTCAAGCCAGAAAATGTCAAGTACTTTTAAGTTCCCTGTCTGGATGGCCAGAAATTCATTTTAGAGTATCTGAATACAGTATTATGCATGGAGAAGAAAGGGGATAGTTGAAAAGCACTCCTGGGGTATACTATTAATGCAGACATCACTCAGTTGATATAAAATGCCAAAAATGTTCCATGGTTTTAGGACCTGTCCAAAAGTGTTTATATTTTCTCTAATAATTTGAGTTATTTTTGCATTAGGCTATTTTTCAGCAACTAAGATTAAAAACCTAAAAATGTTTTGAAGGGTCTTCAAAATTTGAAGTGAAGAAGATGTTAAGCCAATCTAAGTCAAGTTTGTGTTCAGCCCCATGAGTCCAACCCTCCCAAAAAGCCAAAATACACACCCTTCCGTAGCTCTCAGAAAGACTAATTACTTTTCCTATTGAGAAGATCTATATTTTAAATTTATGCAGCCATCTGTCATCAATAATGATGGCTTGCCAGGTGTTCACAGTTTATCATTGTCATAACATCTTTAAAATATAACTGAAATCTTGTAGAATAAAAGGATGTGACTCTTACATCAACTGCCTAAAATTCTATGCTTAGGTTAAAGATTTGTGTTGTGACATTTAAGATAGTGTTTATATCCTGTATCAAGCTGTATTTCTGCACCCATTTCAATGTTAGTTTATAAACCTTAGAGATGGGGGTGGGGAAGAGCTGAGATTTCATTTAACCATTCTAGCATCAAATTTGAACCTTTCCATTTTAATAGAACATATTGATTCATAGCTTACATGCTCACACTTTGCTATTCTTAAAATAGGATAATAATTAAAACATTCCAAAAGAAAGATTATAGGATTTAAATCTTTTAAAAGAACCCTGAAGCATGTCTGCATTCTAAAATGGATCTGGATTTTTGTTTTCATTGTTAACCTACCTCCATCATTACATCCAGTAAGGACTATATATTTTTAATCGTTTCTTGATCTCCTGTTTATACTACTAACCCAAAAGAAATACACAGACTCACAAAGGCTCAACTGGGCATAGACACATACACAGCCTAAAATAACTAAAACCTGCATAAATCCTTCCCTACATGAATAAACTATTGGTGCAGGAAAAAAAAACTCCAGAGAAAATGCACATTTTTGCAATTCAAGGTCCAAAAAAGATAGAATTGTTTCTCCCTCTTTAGTGACTGAAAACTCAGAAGCAAATGGGAAAGAACTATTATTATTAAGGGTTGCATATAGATAAACTTACTAAGGAAATTTTGATTCCAAAGTTCAGGTTTGGGTTGAGAGGAATACTAGATGAGGAAAGGTAAGGTTTGACCAATGGTTGGGCAAGGATGGGGTTTAGCACTGCAGTTTTAATCTTTTCTGTTCAGGTGTCAACCCCTGAAAGTTTTAAAAGAGCCTTCAAGGTAAAAAAATATAGAAACCTTGATTATAGAGAAGCATGTTATTTAGCCATATCCCAACCCACCTAGGACCTTTGTTTTTCCAATGATTGATCTAAGATCCCAAGAATGAATCTTTGTGAATCTTCCTGGATCTCAGCAATAATAGGCTAGAGTTTTCTTCTCATTTTACAGATGAGAAATCAGAAGTCAAGAGAGTAGAAAAATTTGTCTAGTTTCATGGTGTGTACATATAGGATGTGCTAGATGTGCTCAGATGAATCCTAATGTCAAAAAAGTAGTGATTTGCATTTCATTTATGTTTATATTTTTAAAGTGTAACAGTTGTTTAGATATGTCTGACTGGCCACCTTGCAATAATAGGAGCTGAGTCGATAAATATCCTGTGAGGAGTTGTTGGTCTTTCTTCCTTCCTTCCTTCCTTCCTTCCTTCCTTCCTTCCTTCCTTCCTTCCTTCCTTCCTTCCTTCCTTCCCCAGGAACAAATGTAGCCATCATAGACTTGCATTCGGAGTGGGTTTTCTGCTGCATCAGCAGTTTAAAATCTATAGTTTAAAATTTGTTCTGCTTAATGACAGAGAGCAAAACCAGGGACAATATGTGGAAACTAGAAACAGTAGAAACAGGCAAATGTGGGTTTTGAGCACACAGTACTCTTTTAAATCTAAGAGTACCTGGGGATGTAGTGGGTTCCCCTTCACCTGATGTTTTTAAACTGGCCCTGGGAGTATTCTTGTGGGAATGTGGTAGAAGAAAACAGTCTCTGAAATACTTTCCCACTCAGAGTTCCTATGATTCTGTAGTTCATGTCCCTCTTTTATAAAATCCTATATTAATCACTTTCATTGTTAAAACAAAATGTATTCCGGTATTTTGTTTTTTGATCATTTGTTTCCCATGGTAGTCCATCCACATCCTCCTCCCACAGAGCTGTTCTTTATGGTAAAGAACAAAAAGAAGAAACCAAACAGTGAATTAACTAATGTGAAGGAGGAGGAAGATGGGAGTGGGGGAGGAGGAGGAGAGAAGATACAATAAGAAATCCACTGCCATGTTGAAACTGGGGCCATGAGTTGCCATCAGAGGACAGAAGGCATCAGCTGAGTGATTCCTGATTGGCTACTAGGATGAATCCATTTCATTGGTCAAGAGCTACAGTATCCTTGACTGCCACCTAGCATCTGAGACAGGAGAAGCTTTTCATAAGCTTTTACTGCTCTCTGCTGACACCTCTGGTGTGAAAAATAAAAGCAGAAGTGGGATCAGTATGGTATCCTGGTGTGACTTATAGAATGAAAATGTACAATGTTGCTGTGAGTTCTCTTCTGTTTAGGCCATATCTGAGTGTGCAAATACCTGGTTAGACTGGTCCATATAGTCCAATGTGATGAGCTTGGCCACTGTCTGGCTTCAACTGAACTGCTCTTCACCTTAAGTGCTAACACTTTCTAAATGTTCCTTTAAGGGTGTCAGTTTATTTGAAAAGAGCATTAAAAGCTTGTGTTCAAATAGAAAAAGAAAGAATTTCTGCCACTGAAGAGTGTCAAGAATCAACAGACAAGCAGTGAACAGAGAAACATTTTCATGAGCAGTCAAATGTTCATAAATAGACAAGGCACATTGAAGCCTGTAGTCTAGAGTTAAGTTAACTTGAATTGACAAATTTTCCTCCCCCATGTATTTTGCTTCCAGGTTCTTATAAGTGTGTATCCATTCTTCACTATATTTTTAGGAGCATTGGTCGAAGAGTATTATCTGGGTTTTATGTATATGGTGATATATTGCTTATATACATTATTTAATTTAAGATATTTATATCTACATATTGTTTCTTTTGCCTTATTATTAAATAGATGATTATGTTTAGGGCCCAAAGTAACATTATTGTGAGTATCTAGTAGTATAGATAGAAAACATATTAGATGGTTGTCAAGAACTAGAATGATATATAAGGGAAGCATATCTTGCCTTAGCAGGGTTCCCACTCTAATCGGAATGTGGTGGTGGTCTATCTCTGGGAACATATACATGCTAGTCTGGAAATAGGTCAGAGAAACAAACCAAATCCAAAGCAGAACAGAAGGTACTTATACCACTCTTTTCTTGATGACACCCCCAATGGACAGTGTCCAATCATACCCACTTTCTCAATACAAAGCAAATATATTGAAAAGTCTACCATCTGTCATGTTCTTCTATACCTATAGTCTCTGACTTCTGCAAAGAAGGAAGGAGCCTATCTCCTTATTTCTTCTTTGGGGCCAATATTGGTCCTTGAAATTTTACATTAAATTTAAATTGCATTACTCCTTCTGCTCTTTTCATAAATGTTGTCATAGCTATTGAATGTGTTGTTTCCCTAGATCCATTTACTTCATTTTGACTTAGTCCATAACAATCTTCCAAGCCTTCTCCATATTATATATCTATATATCTACATATCTATATCTATAATATACACAAACATATATATATTCTATATATTTTTATGGCAATATTCCTTTTCATTCATGTGCCACATCTGATTTAGCTTTTGCTCACTTGATGAGCATCTTTTATTTTTAACTTTTTACTACTATAAGGAATACTAAATTATTATTGTGCCATTAACCACATTCAGGATTTAAAAATATCTACTTAATGTCTGTGAGTCATAAGTAAGTGGGATAATATCCCATTTACTCATAGGTTCTAGGGTGTTCATATAAACAAACTCTCTTTAAAAATTTCCCATTATTGAAAAAACCATAACAAAGTTCATGGAAAAACAAAAGATCAAGAATATCAAGGGAAATAATGGAAAAAAAATGTGAAGGAAGGTGGCTTAACAGTACCAGAACTTAAACTGTACTATAAGGTAGTGGTCATCAAAACAATATGGTACTGGCTAAGAGAAAGAAGGAAAGATCAGTGGAATAGAATTGGGGTAAATGACCTCAGCAAGAGAGTCTATGATAAACCCCAAAAGCTGAGCTTTTGGGACAAAAATCCACTATTTGACAAAAACTGCTGGGAAAATTGGAAAACAATATGGGAAAGATTAGATTTAGATCAACATCTCACACCCTATGCCAAGATAAATTTAGAATGGGTGAATGACTTGAATATAAAGAAGGAAACTATAAGCAAATTAAGTAAACACAGAATAGTATATTTGTCAGATCTTTGGGAAAGGAAAGATTTTTAAGACCAAGCAAGAGTTAGAAAAAATTATAAAATGTACAATACATAATTTTGGTTACATTAAATTAAAAAGGGTTTGTACACACAAAACCAATGCAACCAAAATTAGAAGGGAAGCAACAAATTGGGAAAAATATAACAAAAAACTCTGACAAAGGTCTAATTACTCAAATGTATAAGGAACTAAATCAATTGTACAAAAAATTCAAGTCATTCCCCAATTGATAAATGGGCAAGGAACACGAATAGATGATTTTCAGAAAAAGAAATCAAAACTATCAAAAAACACATGAAAAGGTGTTCTAAATCTCTTATAATTAGAGAAATGCAAATAAAAATAACTCTAAGGTACCACCTTGCACCTAGCAGATTAGCTAACATGGTAGTAAAGGAAAGTAATAAATGTTGAAGGGGATGTGGCAAAATTGAGCAAAAATCTTCATTGCTGGTGGAGTTGTGAATTGATCCAATTCTGGATGGCAATTTGGATCTATGCTCAAAGGGCTTTAAAAGACTATTTGCCTTTTGATCCAGCCATATCATTGCTGGATTTATACCTCAAAGAGATCATAAGGAAAATGACATGTAAAAAATATTTATAGCCATACTCTATGGTGGCAAAAAACTGGAAAATGAGGGTATGCCCTTCAATTGGGGAATGTCTGAACAAATTGTGGTATCTGTTGGTGATGGAATACTATTGTGCTCAAAGGAATAAAGAACTGGAGAAATTCCATGTGAACTGGAGTGACCTCCAGGAATTGATGCAGAGTGAAAGGAGCAGAACCAGGAGAACATTATACACAGAGACGGATACACTGTGGTAAAATCGAATGTGATGGACTTCTCTACTAGCAACAATGCAATGATCCAGGACAAATCTGAAAGAATGCCATTCACATTCAGAGGAAGAACTGTGGGAGTAGAAACACAGGAGAAAAACAACTGCCTGATCACATGGATTGAAGGGGATATGATTGGGGATATTGATTCTAAATGAACACCCTAGTGCACATATCAATAATATGGAAATAAGTATTGATCAATGGCACATGTAAAACCCAGTTGAACTGTGCATTGGCTATGGAGGGGGAGAGGGGAGGAGGGAAAGGACATAACATGAATTCTATAACCATGGGAAAATGTTCCAAATTAATTAATAAAATAAAGATCTAAAAAAAAATTTTCCCATTATTAAAAATATACTCAATAAGAAAAGTAAGTCAAAGAATAAAGTTCATAAGCCTTTTTTAAAAGTTCTTTTAATTAATTAATTTAGAACATTTTTTCATAGTTACATAAAACATATTCTTTCCCTCCCCTTCTCTCACCCCCCTCCCATAGTCAAAGAGCAATTCCACTGGGTTTTACATGTGTTATTGATCAAGACCTATTTCCATATTATTAGTATTTACACTGGGGTGATCATTTAGAGTCTACATCCCCAATTATATCGCATCAAACCATGTGATTAAGCAGGTGTTTTTCTTCTGTGTTTCTACTCCCACAGTTCTTTCTCTGGATGTGGATAGTGTTCTTTCTCATAAGTCCCTCAGAACTGTCCTGGGTCATTGCATTGCTGCTAGTAGAGAAGTCCATTACATTCAATTATACCACAGTGTATCTGTCTCTGTGTACAATGTTCTTCTGGTTCTGCTCCTTTCATCTGCATCAATTCCTGGAAGTCGTTCCAGGTCACATGGAATTCCTCCAGTTCATCCTTCATTTTAACACATCATAAGCCATTTTGGAAGACAAAGATCAGCTAATTATACCTATTTCTAATGAGAAAAGCTCACTGCATTAGTAGTTTTTCTGTAATTGTTCATCTATCTTACAAATTTAGCACTTATTCTGAGCTAGTACCTAATGCATATTGACATTTATGTATTGGGCCCCTAGAAAACAGCTACTATATTGGATTCTACATATGACTCAGTGCACCTATACTTCTAATACTTTAATCAGTGTTTCCCAAACTTTTTTGGCCTACTGCCCCCTTTCCAGAAAAAATATTTCTTAGCCCCCTAGAAATTATTTTTTTTTAAAATTTAATAGCAATTAATAGGAAAGATAAATGCACCTGTGGCCATCACCACCTCCCTGGATTGCTGCAGCACCCACCAGGGGGCAGTAGCACCCACTTTGGGAATCCTTGCTTTAGATCAAGAAACTCTGCCAATATTCTTCCCATTCACAATTAACCAGTGACCTCAATTAGCTTTTAGCAAAGGCACTCATTCGAATGTTATCATAATAGCATGTTTAAAAAAAGTTGAAAAAACTTTGACCCCATATACCTGGGGACACTCTTCCACCAACATATAGCTTCCATGTGAGGAGTGTGCTCAAATATAGACTACAAGAAATGTGTACAATATGTGCATGGCAAAAGAAAATCACAACTCCTATTACTGAGTGGGTGGATTGCCCTGCTTAGTAGTTCAAATGAGTTCCCTTGGTATACTTCTTTCAACAGTCTTCTCAGCAACAAACTAGGTCCTGCTCCTTGAGGTACCTTCCTTCCTCAGTGTTTTTAGATTGAGGATGTTTTGGAGTAAATGTTTCTGTATGTATCTAAATATATCCATGCTGAATGTAGCACATCTTACTGGTCCAGTAGATTTTCATAAAAACTACATTGTCATTTTGGTATTGGGGAGTGAAATTCCATCCTCTGACTCTGCAGTGGTCCTCTCCACAGGGAGCTGCCTATTTTCAATATCTCCCATTCTCAAACTCCTGGATCTGGCTATTTAAATTCCAATAAATGTGGCTAACCTGTTTAATCTGATAATCAGTTATTGTCTCTTTCACTCAGGCTGAGAGGTGTTTGAACTTCTTAAAGGGGTCAGTTAAGGGATGCATCTTTATAGTTAGTGTTATATTTTGTCATACCTTTTAATTTCATCATTGAAAATTTGTGACTATTTAACTTAAAAGAGGAACCCCATCCTTACACGTAGAAAATGTAAATGAAGCAGAGGGTTAATGGAATTAAATATCTGGAAATTGTGCTATAAAGCCAAAAGAAGTCAATAAAATATTCATTTTCAAATAAATGCAACCCACTCCACAAATATAAATTATTATTGTTGTCATTGTAAGTTATTTCTCACTACCAGAAATCTAAACAACAAGCATTTGTTAAGCATTTACTAGATGCTCGACACTATGCTGTGTCAAGTATACAAATATAAACAAAAAGAAAATCAGTGCCTGCCCTCAAAAAGTTTACATTTTAATGAGAGAGGATGCCATATGAAAAGGAGTATAAAAGTAGACATGGAGAGGAAAGTCACCTACATGGGGACAGAGATAAACTCTAAAGAATCAGAACCTTAGTCAAGATAGGGAATGAAGCAAATCTAACCTGGACTTGTTCCCAAAATGGAGGCCACCCAGAAGGAACTCACAAAGAGGCCAACATGGCAGAGGAGTGTTCAAGGATAAAAAGGTACTAGAACTGAAAGACATTCTAAGGTAAGAAATATGTTGTCATGGTGACCAATTCCAAAGATCCAGAAGTAATAAAATGAAGAGTTCTGTATTTAGAGTCAGAGTAAGTGAGTTTGAATTCTGAGACTAATACTTATAAGTCTTTGGGCAGGCCACTTTATTTCTCTAGGTCTCAGTTTATTTATAAAATGAGAGGTTGGAACATATTACCTCAAAGGTCCAAACAAAATCTATGGTTATATGATCTAAAATTCTATGATCCCAAACCCCAGTGGCAGCAACAGTAGATACTGTCATTTTTCTTCTGAATGTCTTGGCTCAGATCATCTTTTTGTATTTTCTTGGAGAGTACTTTGGATTATTTCTTAGTTTAAAAAGTGCCAGTGTGCATGTTTTGATTTTCTAATATTTCCATCTGAGAACAAACTAATACCCTGGGTGTATAAAAGTGGAAATTAAAACAAAATGCCAGACTCCTTCATAATGATCCCTCTAATTGAAATGCCTTAGAAATGGACCCCTTCATGGAGGGCTCTTATGTGAGTGCTGATTACCCTTATTTGTCATTTTCTGATTTTATAAATTAACCCAGGAAGGGCATACTTGAATCTGAAAACATGAAAGATAGCATCCGTGTTTGAACAATTCTGAAAGAATAAATCCCTTTGAGGGGGAAAAAAGAACAAATCTGCTATGTGTGCATTAAAGAGTGGATTTGGGAAGGTGAGATGTTCCTAGTAGGATTAAGAAGTAACACACCCAGTGTATATTTTCTGATCTCTCTACATGCTAGAAGGCTTTAAGACTGCCATTATTCTAGGCTTCCAGATAGGTATCTAACCTTGGGGAAAGTGGCCTGTTTTCACAGCTGTGATACCTAGGGATGGCAGACCACACAGGGAGAGTACAGTGGCTCCATTATTAATGGAGTTCTGACCCGTAGGTGGTTAGCATCAATGGTTTTTGCTTGTTCTCAACATCACTTTGTATAAACCTAGGTTAGGATGAATGGGGGTAAGGTGGGAAGGGAGAATAGAGATAAATTCAAATAACACAGGAAAAAGATATAGAAAGGTTTAGAGATAAATAATGTCCTGCTTACTTCAGAACATGATATACTTGGCATGTATCTCAATCATCTCTAGGCTATATTTTGAATTTTCTCTGTCATGCCTCAGAAACTTTTTCATTTTAGATGTCTCTCCAGCCCTGGATTCTCATATAGAAATTTCTCTCTGCCCCTATGGCCTCCCTTCTGATGAGATGGCTCCCCCAGAACCTCCATTTACAGAAAATCCCTAGGTGAGTGATATTTCATTCCTATCCAGGCTTAATTCTGGACTTTCTCTACTACCCCCCATCCCAACTTCAACAGGCACTTTAATCCCTCCTTCCCTTTTCTGTATTGTCCTTGTTGTTGTTTTGTATATTATCTTCCTTTGTTAGAATGAAGATGCAGCTAGGTGGCATAGTGGATAAAACTCCAGGTCTAAAATCAAGAAGGCCTGGGTTCAAATCCAGCCTGAGAAACTAGCTGTAAGCCATTTAACTCTGATTGCCTCGGGTTCCCCATCTTTAAAAATGGTCTGGAGAAGGAAATGACAAACCACTCTGGCATCTTTGCCAAGAAAACCACCAATGGGGCCATGAAAAGTCAGACACAACTTTAAAATGACTGAACAACAATTAGAATGTAAGTTTTTTGAGAGTAAGCACTGTTAACCAAAGTGTCATCTTCAGTTCTGCACTACCTCTCCCACACATAGTCAGTCTGTTACCAAATAATGTAATTTTTTCCTTTGTAACATCTTTCAGATATATCTCCTCCTCTTCTCTGACACTGCCACCACCCTAATGCCTCACTCTAATGCCACACACACACTGTAATAGCCTTCTGTGAGTTTCTCTGCCTCAAGCTTCTCCTCTGCTCCAAATGAATCTTCTGAATTGCCAAAGGACCTTCCTGAAGTGCAGGACCTTCTTACCTTCACATTTTGTAAACTCTAGTAGCTCCCTCTTACTTCTAGGATCAAATATAATTGGCATTCTGAACTCTTCATAACCTAGCCCCTTCCTACCTTTTTAATCATCTAAATCCTAAATCTCCTCCAAGTACTGTATGATCTAAAGATATTGCTGTCCTTCCTGTTTCTTATACACATAACAACATCCTGTCTCTTCACTAGAGATGTTTTCACTGGCTTTTCCCCTATGTCTGGAACTCTGCCCTGACTTCTCTCATTTTTTACTTTCTTTGTATCCTTGTTCTTTAGTTCAATGCCTGGCACATGGTTGGCTCTTAATAAATGTTTGTTGACAACTTGCCTTGACCTACTCTTTTCTTCCTTCCCTACATGTTGAGAGATCCCACTTCTTTCATTATTCTTCTATATTACATCTATTTTAGGACATAGAGAAAGAACAAATAATAGGCAGGCCACATGTTCTACTGGCATCCATAAAACATAAAGAGATTAAATGCAACATTTGCATCCTTATGGGTGAAGGCTTGGTAGAAATTTTGTGGAAGAAGGACAAAAGTCAAAAAGGAAAAGAAGGAAGGTATTGATTCTGATGTGAATATTGGAAGGAATACTGTACTCACTCTTAGAATCTGCAATTTCCTTCAAAGCATAGCTCTGGTGCCCTTGGCTACACAAAGCCAGGTGTTAATACTTATTTTCTTTTGAAATAATTATGTACAATTTTGTACTACTTGCATTTACTTATCTGTAAACATGTTTTATATGCCAAATAGATACACAGGCAACTACTATGTAGCTAGCACTGGATTGGGTATTGGTTCTACCCAAAAAAGAAAGCTGATGGAAGGGGATATAGTGCTTATTATATTCTAGGCACTGTGCTAAGTGTTTGTTTTATAAATATTATATTATTTGATTCTTGAAGTAACCATGGGAGATAGCTGCTGTTATTATTTTCATTTTATAATTGAAGAGATAGAAACATAGGTTAAAAGCATGTCTTAGCTTGGAATTATGCCCAAAGGGCTTTAAAAGAATGCATATCCTTTGATCCACAAATATCACTACTAGGTTTGTATCCCAAAGAGATAAAAAAAATCAGGAAAGGACCTGTCTGTCCAAAAATATTTATAGCTGTGCTTTTTGTGGTGGCAAAATTTTGAAAAATGAGAGGGTGTCCCTTGAGTGAGGAATGGCTGAACAAATTGTGGTATATGATGGTGATGGAATACTATTGTGCTTTAAGCAATGATGAATTGATGGACTTCTGTAAGAACTGGAACAACCTACCTGAACTGATATGGAGTGAAATAAGCAGAACCAGGAGATCATTATACACAGAAACTAAAACACTGTAGGATGATCAAATGTGATAGACTTTGCTACTAAAAGCAATGCAGTGCTTCAGAACACTGCTGAGGGATTTTTGAAAAAGAATACTATCCACATCTAGAGAAAGAACTGTGGGAATAGAAACCAGAAGAAAACATATGGTTTATCAATTGTTTATATGGTTATATGATTTGGGGTTTAGGTTTTAAAAGATTATTCTATTACAAAAATGAATAATATGGAAATTGATTTTGAGTGATTATATGTCCAATGGAATTACTTGTCACCTCCAGGAGGGAGGAGGGAGGGGAAGGAGACAAAAAGAATCATATAACTATGGAAAAAATTTAAAAATTTAATTAAAAAAATTTAAAAACATGCCTTAACCAGTGATACTGCTAGTAAATGTCTGAGGCAAGATTTTAATTCACTTCCTAACTCCAGGTCCTACTATATCACCAGCTGCCTCAGGTGTCCTGAAGATAGATATTGGTTATATTTTTTTAAAAAAGGAAATAAAGGGCAGAACAAGACGGGAAGAACAGGAATGGGCTTGTGTTCAACTAGGAGAAAACATGTGTGCACTTATAACATTATATCAAATATAGAAAAGCAAATAAAAATTTCAGGAGGAAAGAAGATAAAGATTCATGCAGTAAAAGGCACTCGAATTGAATTTGCCAGAAGAAAGGGATTCTAAGATGCAGGGAGAGTAAGAAAAACATTCAAGGCATGAGAGATGGACAGCCTTTGCGAAGGCACGGCGATAGAAAATGATATATTGCATATGAAGAATTAACAAAAAATCAGTTTGACTAAAGGGTAGAGTACACTAAACAGTAGAGTAGAGAATAGTAATTTGTAATAAAGTGACTGGTGCCAGGTCATGAAGAGAAATTATAACCTATGTTATATTTGTCTAACTAGACTTTTCAAATGACAAAATGGGCAATAATGGAGCTAGAAAGTATCCAAGTGGAATGCTTCTGCATTCAAAAGAAGAGAATCATTTATTGAAATGATTTTGGAGTGAACAGATCTCACTTCACAAACCAATCATGAACAACATTGCATTAACCCTTCCTCATCCAAAAGGAGCTAAAAACAAAAACTACACCATTATAATTCTCAAATGGAACTGGTAGCCATTTATCACTAGATTAAGCCCAAGGCAAAGATCCAAGTGTAGAATAAGAAAGCCCTCCACGGGTGACATCCCCATGAACTCAAACAACAATATGTCAACACAGAATGGTTGAATAAATAGCTGAGTTGTGCAGATTTGTTTATACAGATGGATGGTGTGTAATGGCAATCCATTATCAAGCACCTACCATTTAGGACTTACAGAAGTGCTATCCTAAGGATACTGTGAAGATAAATGCAAATTATTTAAGGAAAAGATGGAAATTGTAGGACATTGTTGCTGTTAGTAAAAATGTAGCACTTACTGAATGCCTAGGAAAATGTGACTTAATGACCAAAATTATGCATCAGATAGCAAGTTTTTTATATAAATTTATATAAATTATAGATAACAAATATCTACTACAAATAAAGACCTCAAAATAACCCTAAGCATTCAACAAATAAAGTTTACTAGGACTAGAGAACTATCAATGATAATTTCCTCCCACAGTCTATCTATCTATCTATCTTAGAAAAGGATTATCAACATCTGATATAAATATTTTCACATTATAGGTCTTCAGATGAGTGCTGAATTATCATTTTAAGGGAATCTTATGAAAGGATTTCAGACAAGGGAATGGGTTATATGGCTGCTAAAATACCTTCTATCTCACAGACTAATTCATACTGAGTTTATGCTAGATTGTGTGGAGATATTGGCAATGCTGCTGAAATCTAAGTCAGGAGAGACCTTTATTTGAATCCTGCTCCAGTACCTAACAGAGCAATGATGGGCAACCTTTTGAGCTTGGTGTGTCAAAATTTACCAGAAAAACCGAGCATAACTCAGGTGGTGTGTCACTTCGAGAAAAAAAAAACACCATAATTTTGCAACATTTATAGTTTAAATAACAAAAATGTATAATTGTAATATATGACTGTATTTAATAAAGCAAAATAGGTAAATTAATATAGGTAGAATTGTCATCTATAGTGCACAGAGTTTCTGCACTACACTACAGCAAATGTTCCATCCTCATCATGCAGCCCTATGCTTTTCTGTATGTGTCCGCATGTGGCTACATGTCATCAAAAATGTCTACATGTGTCACAAGTGTCATAGGTTTACCATCACTGTACTAGAGGTAAAGTGAAGTTGCTTTATTTCCATGATATTTCTGTAAATTTTTAATCTCTTTAACATATCCTCTGAAACTATCAATCTTCTTGCTCCTTTTGAATAAAGAAGGGTTAATGTTTATAGAACTTTCTTGGGATGATGAGCACTGGGCATCATTAACACTCTGTAACTCCTTTGGGGACACATTGAGGTCTATTGTTGTTCATTTTACAATGCCAACATTATACAGTAAGACTTGTATTAACTAGGTGAAAATGGCTCCAGAGTTCTCTTTTTCTGACATGTATAGCCACAGATTTTCCTTTTACAGCCTTATACTTGATATCTCTCATCTGAAGAAGATCAAGTACGTACAAATATTGCTTTCATCCATTAGTTCAATTTGAACCCTGATTTAGTGTTTAAAATCACAAATTTTTATTTTTCCTTAGCATGCATTAAGACTTGTACACTTAAAAAGTTGAAACGAATGCTTTGACATCATTGAGGGAGGTCCTTAAGAAGAAGATATTAAATGTGTTTTTCAGTGAAGCTATATAATTTGATGCCTTCTAGGCCCATTATTCAATTAATATGATACTTCAGTAATATTTTCTCAGACTGGAAAGCCATGTTTAATTCTATTTAGAAGTCACAGCAATGGAATTAAGACTGAATAGATCCATAGTTAACTTAAAAAGTCTCCTTGGAAGGGGTTACAAAGCATAATAACTGGTCTTAGTGTTATTTTGTTGGTGAGCATTTTAAACAGAATGCTTTTCCATGAAGACATCAAATACTCTCACATTTTCATTTTGCTTTTCACTATTTCATATATCTTCAGTTCCTGTTGAAACTATGAGTGTGGATTTGAGTGTCAGGCTTGGAAACAATTGCGAAAGGTAGTGGCGGCGTTAAGTGTTCTCAGATGTCTTGTTCAGTAGTCACCAAATTTACAATGAGTTATTTTCGGCATATTTGGTAGCTCTTGGCACACCCTTTTTTGGTCCTCATTCTGTCTATATTTGTCTTATTTATCCACATGAACACATACATACATACATATATGTATATATGCATATATTTGAGTATATGTCCGCAGAATATGCACATATACATGCATGTATGTGTACACAATCATATCTGTACCTGGATATATGTATATATTCTTTTAAGTATTTATAGATCATTTTGGGATGGTAAATATTGTGAATGCTTTATATAAAGAAAACAAAATCAATCTATAAATGAAAAGACCATGTGTTCTGATCCTTTGGTAATAAATTTCTTGTTGTTCAGTGTTTCTGTAGTGTCCAGCTCTTTCCAACCGCATTAGGGGTTCTCTTGGTAAAGATACTAGAGTTATTTCCCATTTCCTACTCCAGCTCATTTTACAGATTACGCCACTGAGGCAATCAGAGTTAAATGACTCACCTAGGAACACATTGCTAACAAGTGTCAGAGACCAGATTTGAGCTTGGAAAGATGAATCTTCCTGACTCTAAGCCTAGCACTCTTTCCACTCCAGTACTTAGCTGCTTGGTAATAAATGTTTTGCCTTTTCTTAAGATAGTTAAGATCAAGTTTGCCTCAGAGAGGAAGCTGATAAAATGGTTTGCTAACAATTCATGGACAAGTATGAAGCATATCAATCAGTATTTAAGGAACATATCTGGATCTGCCTATTTCTAGTTCTTTTCTGTGAACTGTTGGGTTGTTCATTCATTTCTTTAGGTACACGTGAATTGGATCAAAATTTCACTTTTATTGTGCTGGATTCCTTTCAACTAGAAATTATCCAATGCCTTCTTTAGGAGGATGTTTTTTGCTTCTCAAATCTATATTATAGGTTTGTAAAATTATTTTAATTTGTATTCATTTGTTGCTGTTTTAATTATTTGTTATCACTCTTTTGGGATTTTTTTTAACCCTTAACTTCTGTATATTGGCTCATAGGTGGAAGAGTGGTAAGGGTGGGCAATGGGGGTCAAGTGACTTGCCCAGGGTCACACAGCTGGGAAGTGTCTGAGGCCGGATTTGAACCTAAGACCTCCCATCTCTAGGCCTGACTCTCAAGCCACTGAGCTACCCAGCTGACCCCTTGGGATTTGTTTTTAATAAGAATTTTTAGATAACTTGTTTTATATGTTTCCTCATGGAGATATCTATATCTATCAACAGATATCCATATCTTGTATCTAACTATGTGTACCCATTCTTATCTATTAATATCTATCTTTTAGTTAGATTAGACCAACACATTTTCTATTGTACATGATTTCCATTGTTTTTCTGCAGGTTTTAAATAATTTTCTCAAGATGCTTCTACATCAGTGGTATTTAATTGTGGTTGATAGAAATATTCCTATATACCTCTACCTTTCACATCATTATCCTCACTATGGCAACTGCCATAGCATCTACTGCCTTGCAGGTCCTGAAACATTTTTTCTGGATTTTCAGATACTGTTTGAGAGTGAATTGATTAAAGATGGTTAAAACAGAAATGAGTTTTCATCGACTTTTATCCTTTTGTTTTTGTAGAATTATTTTTAGGGTGAATAAAATCTCAAGAAACAAAATTCCAAGTATGAAAAATAAATTTATTTACTAGGCTAGCTATAATCAATAAATTGATGGTCCATGATCTTTCTCAGTAACAAAAGACCAAGATGCAAGGTCTTGGATCATCTAAAATAGCTCCCTGTTTTCCTGACAGCATTTTTTAGTCCCTCCTCTAATCAGAAAAAGGCAGCTCTAGTCAGTAGACCTTTAATGAGGAGATGTAATAAGAGCTTTTAGCTCCTCCTTCTTACCACATCATTTGAGGGAGAAAGATTAGATGGAAAAGTGGTTTAGCCATGAGATTTCAGCAGCCTCTAGCAATCTTAGCAAGGAAAACCACTTTACTCTGGTTGACTCTCCTTCATGAGCCAAATTGCCCCCAAACTAAATTAGGAGAGCAAAGTCAGAAGCTCATCCCCACCTGGAGAAGGATCTAACTCAAGCTGAGTCCTGTTTATAGAGTAAACAGAATTCAGGTTCCCAGTTGTTTGTAGTACAACCCAACTAGTAAAATGAACAGATGCCTAAGATCAGGAATGTAGTGACATTCCTAGAGTTGTCCAGGAGGGACTTCTCTTAAAGCTACTATAAAAGATAGCCTTTTGATAGAAAATAGAATATTATAAGTTAATATTAATAATCAAATGATAAAGAATTTAAATTAATTTTCTTCAGTTTATCAGTTAAGTTCACATGCCACCGAACTCAAAGATGACTTTTCAGAATCTAATACTGAGTGTTCCCTACTGCTTTTCAAAATAATTAGAATATAGACATTCTATTTGTTACCTGTTTCATTATTGGACACATCTATGGAATCTAAGTATAGATTTTTAATTCTACCTCTTAAGCCTTTCCCTCTTCCCATTTAAGTATTTCCTCAATGGCCATTCATTTCATCTGGTTTCCATTTAGTATTTGATGTCATTTCTTATGACTGGCCTTCACCGATCCTTAATGGAGTATTATATAACTGGGAATTGAGGATTTCATTATACAAAAAAACAAAAAACCCAAATACAAAATATTTTCCTAGAACTAGTAAGATCTGCCCCATTGCATTATAATGTAGTACTGACCTATAACAAAAGCATTTATAGTTTCAATGCATTTCATGTATACTTGTGATTTGCATGATTTGGTAGTCAGTATCATCTGTACGAAATCATCTCCAGAAGATTAAATATCGGTGTTTCTGATTTATTCTTTTATGTTCTGATTTTTATGGTA
The DNA here is from genome assembly GCF_016433145.1 of Gracilinanus agilis. Lineage (NCBI taxonomy): Eukaryota > Metazoa > Chordata > Mammalia > Didelphimorphia > Didelphidae > Gracilinanus > Gracilinanus agilis. The sequence goes on along the minus strand of NC_058135.1, from coordinate 2,862,645 downwards.
CCAGAACATGAAGGAATTCTGCTTAGTTCATTGGCCTCCATGTAATGTTGAACTTTATAAAACTTCTAGGTAGAGCCAGACCACAACCGTATGCTGTCCCTTTTCTGTTCTACCATATATTCATAATTATATCAAACTAATCAATCTGTTGACCCAGTCAGTACATCGCCAAAGCTCCATTGGCCAGTGTTTCAGTATTTCATCCAGGTCTTGACACTTACCAAAGCAATTTCAGAACACACAGACTCCCAACCTGAATACCCCCTCGATGGACATTCTTTTATATTTCCCTTAATTCACATGGCATGTAGATAATTGATAGGAAATTGATGATTAAGATTATGACTGTGGTCATGGGTCATCACACCCTTGCTTTTACTTGAGGCTCACAGTATTCTTATAATATCTGCAGAACACGTATTATTGTTCTCAGTCTATAGATCAGGAAACTGACAAATAGAAGGTAAATGTAATATCCTTAATGTCACCAAGATAATTAGCTCAAGAGCCTGGGCTAGAATATCTACTTTCAAATTTAGTTCTATGTACCCAACTCCACCCTTGATATTTGTTATCTAATAATAACTTGAACAGTCATCACACTTTGGGGAACAATATAAAATTAAAAACAACAACACAAATGTGGTTTCTTAAGTCTTCTCGTTTTAGGTATTTGATACTATTCAGTGCAATTTTACATCTCAAAAAGCACCTCCATTTTGGATCATTCTGTTTCCTGGATACAAAGTCTCTTTCCAAAATCAACTTTACTTATTATTTGAATTGTAATTTTACCTTTAGCATCTTTCATAATTATTTAATGAACTTATAGCAAGACTTCTGTTCCTTCAATTACCATTAGAGTAGGAAACCTGAAAATGTTTGTTGTTTTAGAATCTAAACATTTGGATAATTAAACTTATCCTTCTCATATGAATGTTCTGGCATTGTATGAAGCTAGTTTTAGTTGCCAGACAAAAAGTACATTTCATTAGTGGTGCTAGGATTCCCCCTATGCTCCCAATATGAAGAGGTTTTTGCAAGTATGATTTTTTTATTTTATTTTGGGTAGAATGAAGATGATTAACTAAATCAAAGCAGTACTGCATTGCCAAAAGTTCTTGATATTTTAATTGTTTCTCTTAAGACCTTTCCCCAAAAAATCTGGCCACTGGTTGGTGATTGTGTAAATTAACTTTGCAGAAGTTAAGATTTTCAGATTATAGGAAGAACCAGCATAGACCATACAGGATAAAACCATGACACCAGACTAGGTTGATGCATTTTAATATTCTATGATCTTAAAAATACAATAAAGACCAGTTAATCTATCTCCAACGTCTTTCCTGTTTTAAAGGATGAAATTTAATCTCAGCAAGATAAAATAATGCCATAAAATCAGGAAGGTTTTTAAACCACTAAACTTAGGCAGGCAATACTTACTTCCAGGATCTGTCATTCCATTAGTGGAGCCACTTCAATCAATTGATAAACAGGGACTGATTAGATGATTGTTATGACCTAGGCCCTTTAGATACAAAGACAAAAATAAAACAGTCCATGTGCTCAAGCAAGTTACAGTCTATCTGAGGAGGTAGATGATCCTGTAGTACAGAGGTGTAAACTCAAATAGAAATGGATACTTTCAGGCTTCATATTGGCTTAGAAAATCACAAATTAGCATTACTCATTTTAAAAATGTATTTTGCTAAACATTTCTCAATTGCATTTTGGACGGTGTTTTGGGGAGATCACTTGCAGCAACACCATGAGTTTGACAAGTCTGCTGTGGGGATAGAAAACTAGACTTGGAGTCAGGAAGATATGAGGTCAACTTTTTTCTCAGCCACTTAGTAGTCAAGTGATCCGGGATGTTGCAGCAAGCCCAGCATAGATGTCCTGTGGAGCTAAAAATAGGATTCTATTAATATCTGGCTGTAGGACTTCCGGGTAAGATGGCGGCAGAGTAAGGAGCAGCTGCTCGATCTCTCCTGACCGAACCACACAGGACCCCTCAAGGGGAAATAAAAACGAGTCCAGAGGAACGAAGGAACCCCACAACAGGGCGCAGCGTTGAAGGAACGCAGAATCGGGGCATTTCCACACTTTAAAGGGGTGAAACAGTTCACACTGAAACACGAGAGGAAGAAGCCCCTCCCCCACCCCCCACACCGCACAAGCGGGTAAACAGGACTGGGGCAACCAGAAAATCACTGGCAGCCCCTGAGCCCGTACCTGTGCGCTGCAAGACAAGGGACCCCAGGTGGCTGGGACTCTCCTTGAGCGCCCACGTGGGTGAAGGCACCGCCTCCGGCCAGGACAAAGGCCCCTGAAACGTGGCCTTTCCCAAGCACTGAAGGCATCGCCTCAGGTGCGAATAAAGATCTCCAGCCCACAGACTTTCACTACCTTCTGCGGGGGTGAAGGCAGGGCCCTAAGAGCATCAGCGCAGGCAAAGGCAGTGCCCTAGGCTTGAATAACGATCTCCAGCCCAGGCTTGGACCTCCAGTGAGGACCTGGTGCAGACCTGAGCGTGGCTGTGGAAGCAGCCCCAAAGACTGCTGAAGGAACCTCGGGCAGAGGGGCAGACCGGGAACTACCAGGAGGCCTGACCCCGAGGACAAGGAGACCGGAGCCCCCCCGCCCCCCAAGCTTGCAAGGCCCAGGCAGACCCTGAGTGCAAAGACAAAGCTGAAATGGGGCGGGGCTAACAATGGCCAGCAATAAGGAAATCCAGAAGAAAAAGACCATCAAGAGAAACTCTGGAACACTGGACAACTTCTACACAGAGAAAATCCAGACAACAGAGGAGGGAAAACAAAAATCCAAACCTCCCCAAAAAAATGAAAGCTGGTCACAAGTTATGGAAGAGTTTAAAAATGAAATTCTAAGGAAGATGGAAGAAATCTGGCAAGAAAATAACAGTTTAAAAGGCAGAATTTCACAATTGGAAAGTGAGACAAGACAACTGAAGACCAAAAATGACCAGATTGAAAAGGAAAACCAGTCCTTAAAGGCTAGAATCGAACATTTAGAAACCAATGATCTCTCAAGACAACAAGAACAAATAAAACAAAGTCAAAAGACTGATAAAATAGAAGGAAACATGAAATATCTCAAGGAAAGAGTGACAGACCAAGAAAACCGGTCTAGAAGAGATAACTTGAGAATCATTGGTATTCCAGAAAAAGCAGAAATTAATAAAAACATGGACTCCATACTCAAAGAAATTATTCAGCAAAATTGCCCTGAAGTTCTACAACAAGAGGGCAATATAGACATTGAAAGGATCCATAGAACACCCTCTAAACTGGACCCAGAAAAGTCAACACCCAGAAATATAATAGCGAAATTGAAGAGCTTTCGAGTCAAAGAAAAAATCTTACAAGAAGCCAGAAAGAGACAATTCAAATATCAAGGAGCACCAATAAGGATCACACAGGATCTGGCAGCCTCAACACTAAAAGAACGCAAGGCTTGGAATACAATATTCAGAAAGGCAAGAGAACTGGGCCTTCAGCCACGAATCAACTACCCAGCGAAACTAACCATATACTTTCAGGGGAAAGTATGGGCATTCAACAAAATTGAAGAATTCCAAGTTTTTGCACAAAAGAGACCGGGACTAATTGGAAAGTTTGACACCCAACCACAGATATCAAGAGAAAGATGATGAAAAGGTAAATAAGAAACAGAGGGAAAAGAAAGAAAACGCATAGTCTTTTAAGCTTGACTCTTTAAGGGCATAAATAAGATCTAATTATCTGTATTACGAGGTGGAGAAATGCTATGTATAATTCTCTGTAGTGAACTCTATACACTATTATAATATTCACTATTATAGCAACCAGAAGAATAATTCATAGGGAGAGGACAGGATACTAAATGGTCTAAGATGACATGGGGGGTGGGAAAAAGGGGAGGAATAGTAGGGGACACCAAGAAAAATCCGAGTAAATAAGAAAAATAAGATATTCTATTACACACAAAGAGTGCATGGGAAGGGGAGGGGATAAATACTACCATAAGAAGGAGAGGAAGAGAGCATTAAGAGGTAATAATCAAACCTTACTCTCAGTATAATCAACCCGGAGAAGGAAGAGTAGCTTTATTATCCATCTGGATAAAAAACTCCATCTAACCCTACTGAGAAAGTCAGAAGGGATAAACCAAAGGGAGCAGGGGAGTGGGGAGGCCAAAAAGGGAGGGAAGAAGAAGGGGGAGGGAATTCATTCGGTCTTTAAAAAAACAAAAATAAGGGAACAACAAGGGAAGGGACAGAAAGGGAAGTCAATCAAGGGAGGGGATAAGGGATACTGGCTGAAAGCAAACCACTGGTGTAAAAGAAAATAGTGCAATAAGAAGGAGTGGGTCTAGGGGAGGATACAAAAAATGTCAGTGAATACACAACTAACAATTGTAACTCTGAATGTGAACGGGATGAACTCACTCATAAAACGGAAGCAAATAGCAGAGTGGTTCAGAAACCAAAATCCTACCATAGGTTGTCTACAAGAAACACATATGAGGCGGGTAGACACACACAAGTTCAAGGTTAAGGGTATGAGCAAAATCTTTTGGGCATCAAATGAGAAAAAGAAGGCAGGAGTGGCTATCATGATCTCTGACAAAGCCAAAGTAAAAATAGGTATGATTAAAAAAGACAGGGAAGGTCATTACACCCTGATTAAAGGCAGTATAAACAATGAGGAAATAACACTGCTCAATATATATGCACCAAGTGGTATAGCATCCAAATTC
>NC_058135.1:2838830-2857484 GCF_016433145.1 Gracilinanus agilis | reverse complement strand
CAAAAATATTTATAGCTGCGCTTTTTGTGGTGGCAAAAAACTGGAAAAGGAGGGAATGTCCTTCAATTGGGGAATGGCTGAACAAACTGTGGTATATGCGGGTGATGGAATACTATTGTGCTAAAAGGAATAATAAACTGGAGGAGTTCCAGGCGAACTGGAGAGACCTCCGGGATCTGATGCAGAGCGAAAGGAGCAGAGCCAAAAGAACATTGTACACAGAGACTGATATACTGTGGTAAAATTGAATGTAATGGGCTTCTGTACCAGCAGCAATGCAATGACCCAGGACAATTCTGAGGGATTTATGGTAAAGACGCTACCCACATTCAGAGGAAGGACTGCAGGAGAGGAAACATATAAGAAAAGCAACTGCTTGAACGCATGGGTCGGGGCGGACATGATTGAGGGTGTGGACTCGAAACTACCACACCAATGCAACCACCAACAATTGGGAAATTGGTCTTGATCAAGGACACATGACAAAACCAGTGGAAAAGTGCGTCGGCCATGGGTGGGGGGAGTGCGGGGGGTGAAGGGGAAAATAGTAGCATGAAACATGTAACCATGTTAAAAATGATTATTAATAAATGTTAAAAAAAAAGATTAATTTAGAGGATACTTGCTTCATAAAGGCTGGACCATGATGGGGTGAATGTGTCATGATGATGTCATTTAACTTGAGGGTTATATTTTCCTATAAATAAGGGGTTTCCCCTGTAAACTGGAGCTTTTTTTGCTTTTTTTTTTCTGGCCACCTTTTTCTCCCTTAATCTCTCAATAAAGTATTGCATTTGAAATAAAAAAAAATATCTGGCTGTATCTAGACATATACTTGGTGCAACTGAAAATATATAAGAACTAAACCAAGTCTGAATATATTCCGCCACAGCCTAAGGTTGTATAGGGAAGGATATAGGAATAGACCTAAGATATAAGGGGAGGGTATGCTTGTATACTAATTTCTGCCATATCTTTGAAGTTAATATCCCTGGAATTGTTAGTAACTGATCCCTAAAGATGTGGGGAGCACAGGGCCTTGAGTAGATACAATTAAAAAATCGAAATACTCCAACTCCTCGGGATTCTTCTCTGGAATGATGTAGCCTGGGAAAGCACTCTGGACTCTGGGAGAGTGAGCCAAGATATGTTTGTTTCATAGTATATACGAAATATATACAACATTAAATTCAAATATTAGATAATCCTATGCTGGGAAAAGACTAGCAACTGAAAAAGAACACTGTGTAAGTGCCTCCCTCCACATCTCTCCCCTCTCCATTAAACTAGAGTTGTATACTAGAGCAAATTAGTAATTTTTAGAGGTAGAGGTAGGGAGGTGGGTGCATTCTAGGCATGGGAGATAATCGGTGTAAAGGTATGGAGACAAGAAGTAGGGAAAAAGAAAGATGACTAGTTTGATGAAACTATAAGAAGCATAAATTTGAACACTGCATATCAGTTTTGAAATTAAGATTGAAGCTTTAAACATAAGAAGAGTTGGTAATAGGAAACCAGTGGAATTGCTGTAAGTAGTGAAATGCCACAATCAGAGCTATGATTCAAGAAAATCACTTTGGCAACTGAATTTCAGATACATGTGCTTTCTAACCTTGAAGTCCCATGAAAGACTAGGGCCATGTAGATGATAGACTAGATCATGAGGGGATTTTCTGGAGATTTCTCCAACATAATATTCTAGAAAGAAGAAGAAAACCTTGCCAATGCCAAAGATTTGGAGAAAAAAGCCTGGAGACCTTAGAACTGGAATTGTTGTAAGGTATTCGGTAAGGAGGAATTAACACTTGGACTGTACCTTCCATTACTATTTGAGTTTTTCAGATGGTGCAGGCCCATGAGAAGGCTTTCTTTTCCAGCCATTATGTTTCTTTCCCTTATGGAGAAATTCAGATCCTTAGGGAAGATATAATAGCAGTGAAAACAAGGAACCAGAATTTGTTGTTCAATATACCATCTGTGTTTCCCTACCATTCTGTTACATGAATCCCACCTTTAGCTTCCCCTTTTAGAAAGATCAAATCATAAGAAACAATTCTTTCAGGGTGGAGGTCTACATAGGGTCCTGAGGCAAAGATGAGACTCATTAGAAAGAGAAAGAAAAGCATACCCACTTTTTATGAATCCTTCAAATTGCTTTGCATTTTTTCCTGGGATGAAATGAAGACTGCAGAAGAGCCAATATGTATTTTTATCTTATACACATAGGAACTGAATATATTTCATCCACATCTGTAGAAACCTATATACAAGCTAAATTCTAAATTAAGGCAGATGGGGAAAGTGGTGTTGCAAAATGAACCAGAGATATAATTTTTGAAGAAATCCCAAGGTTAGATCCAATCTGTGCAATACTGATGATTGAGGTCCTGGACCACTAGGGAATATAGGATTGTTTCAAAGAAGACATTTCCCTGCCTTCCTTCAAGTTCCAGTTAAAATCCTACCTTCTATGATAGGGAACTTTCCTGATCCTTCTTAATTACAGGACCTTTCCTTTGTTAGCTGGTTCCTATCTATCCTCTGTAGAGCTTGCTTGTCCATGTTAGTTTTCTTCTCGTCTCCCCCATTAGATTGTGAGCTCCTGAAGTACAGGGACAGCTTTCCCATCTCTTTCTATCTCTAGGACTTTGAATAGTGCCTTACACATAGTAGGGGCTTAAGAAATGCTTTTTGACTGACAGATTGAGATGCTATTTAGACTGCTGCAGTAGTGTAAAGATGAAATATTAAAGACCTCTTCCAGAGTTGTAGGAGTAGAATGTGTAAAAAGGGATAAATCTAAGTACTTAATGTGAAATGTGATTTTTGTGGAATTATATGGTTAAAATTTACTTCTAAATGTCATCTATTCCCCCTCCATGTCTTTAATCCAGCTCTGCACCTGCATCTAATATATTCTTAGAGGTCTCCTGAGAGAATAATTCCTCATCTCTCCTCATCATCAAGTTAATAAGATTTTCCTTCCTTCTAATGAGTACTTCTGCTGTTAAGACCGTTCTAGCCCTTCCTGTCCTTTTTCAGGAGGACCTAACAGCCAATCATCTTAATAACATTCACCATTGTTTGTATAAAATAAGTATAGCATTTCTTCCTCGCCTGAAGACAGGGGGAAACAGGGGGATCCCTTTAGGCCTCTTTCAACTCCATTCCTTGATGATGTAAGAATTATTCAATGCCTTTTTAATGGTGTTAGTAAACCTTGCCCAAGAGGAATATATTCCTATAAAAAAGTACATTTATTTCACATCCTCTCCATATTGTAGATACAATTAGAGATGAAGACAGGTTTATAGGACTTCATTGTCTATTAAGCCAGTTTATAATGTTACAGCCTAGCATTTATTAAGTGAAATTATGTAAAACAATCATTTCTAGAAGTCATATTTTCTATATAGTATAAAGAGTATCTTTATATTCCCTTTTCTGCAGTGAAGTTGCCATGGAGACTTAGTAGAATGGGAGTACCTGCTGGAAATCACACAAAGATTTGCCCAGTTTCCCAAATATCTAGGGGCTTTTGACCTTTAAAAGGACCTCCTCCTGCCAATAGGCTACAAGGGCCAGATTCAGAGAAGCCAGGAGACAGTGAAGAGGGAGGCACTCCAATTTCCCTAACTTCAAGCTATGTTGTTTCCACATAGCTCCTGCCAAAGTAGCAGGAAATCAGGGGGGACTGGTCACTGCCTCTGATGAAAAGTGGGGAAAGTAAGGAAAGCCAAGATTTTAGGGTGTGGTAGAACATGCATTGAGGTAATCACACACACACACACACACACACACACACGGAGAAGCAACCAGAGGAGGGAGCTGCTGTGGTTGTTGCTTAAGCTATAAGTGAGTGAGTCAGTAAGCATCTCTTGTGTGCCTGCTATGTGCCATGCTCCCTGTTATAAGCTCTGGGGAACCAAAAGACAAAGAAAAAGGCAAAAGATCATCCTTGTCGTCAAAGAGCTCACAGTCCAGTGAGGGAGACAATGTGCAAACCACTATGTACAAAAAAGAAAAAGACAAGATAAATAGTAAATAGTCCTCAGAATGCAGAGATGAGAAATACAGAGATAAGGAAAGGCTCCCTTTCTGTGGTCAGTGGGATTTTAGCTGAGACAACTAGGAAAAATGCCTAGGAGGTAGAGATCTGATATCTCATTCAAGCAACAGCAAGGAGGACAGGACCACTGGATCAATGAATAGATGGGGCCTATAGTGTAAGAGGACTTCAATGGTAGGTGGATGTAAGGACTATGAAGGACCTTGAATGCCAAACAAGGGTTTTAATTTTGTTTCTGGAGTTGATAGGGAGCCAATGTGGTTGGCCCTGAGCTTTAAGAAAAAGACTTAGATGACTGAATGAAAGATGAGAGAATAAGGATAGATTTCTTTTAATATAGCCCAAAGCTGCATTAGTTTTGTTGGTGGCAACAACACATCATTATAGCAACAATAAGCACTCTGAGATTTATAGAGTACTTTATAATTTAATATCTAATTTGATTCTCACAACAATATAGATGAAAAGTATCATATTTGTTATCCACATCTTTCAGATGAGGACAATGAGACCAATAGGGGTTGAGAGAGTTGCCAAGGGGTACAGAGTGTCTAAGTTTTCAAGGCAGGATTTAAATTCAGGTCTTCCAGATTCCAAGTCTTATGCTCAATCCATTTTGCCACCCATTGCTCTGCTGACTCACTGAACTAGATAAATATAACATCCTAGATGGTTTTTCTTATTAAATTCTATCAATCCATTATTACCCCTTCCTTAGCCTCTGAATTGGACTTTTAAAGAAGCAGAATTCTTTACATTTATTCTTCTTAAAATATATCTCCTGAAAATCAGCTCAATGGTCTAGCCTGCCAACAGGTCTCCTTTTGGAGTCCAACTTTTGGATCCACTGTGTTAGCCATCCTTCTTGCCTTAGAGTCATCTGCAAATCAGATAAGCTTATGCTTTTATCTATGTCACTGATAAAAGTGTTAAACAGCATAGGGACACCTCCCTAAATATCTCTTGCCTAACTGACTTTAAACCTCAATTGATAGACCTCTTATTGAATCTTCCAGCATAACAAGAAGAATATTTTTGCTTCTTTTTTAATTAGCATAATTATAGAAGATGTATTTTATTTTATTTTCATGTTGCTCATTCTTAAGAGATAGGGATTCAAATGGAGTTACTCAAATAATTTCTAAAGACATGCCATTCAAATCATCATCATCATCATCATAATCAATAGCAATCACTGAGTTGATATGATACCTAGAGACAATGCTAGGAAGATGCAATGATCAATGAATGCAACCAAACAGAAATATACACATTTTTTTCTCAGTCATATTTTTAGGATCTCTCATTTTCATTATTATTAAAGGATTTCTCCAGGTTTCCCAGGTAATTATTTTACATAGCAAGATACCTTACATTTTCTTCTATTTTTTCCAGTCTTGATTTTATTCTAATATATCTTATTTTTTCATAGAATAATCATTTTTCTATTTGATCTAGACTAATTTTCAGGGAGTTCTTTGCTTGAGTAAAGCTTCCCCACCCCCCACCCCATAACCTGATCTAAGTTATTTATTTTCCCTCAATTTCCCACTGAGTGGTTGTTTCATTTTACTTCTTTGGTAATTTTTTTTTTTATTTCTTCTAGATACCAATGCAGTCCTTGTGGAATATCCATTTTTCCACTTTTCATATCTGGTTGCAGTTGTTTAAAGTTACTCTTTCTTTGTAGATTGGATTTTAGGGTATTTCTAGGTCTATAGTAACTATTGATCAATGACTTCTTTTTACTTAGCTTTCAGCCTTATTTCCTGAACTAGAGGATTGTGTCAGGTGCAAGTCATGCTCCCAATATGCTCTAGAGCCAATGGTTCCCAAACTTATTTGGCCTACCTCCCCCTTTCCAGAAAAAAAATATTGCTTAGCCCCCTGGAAATTATTTTTTTTTAATTTTAATAACAATTAATAGGAAAAATAAATCCACCTGTGGCCATCACTACCACGCTGGATCACTGCAGCACCCACCAGGGAGCGGTAGCTCCCACTTTGGGAATCACTGCTCTAGACCCTAGAGTTTGGAGTGAGATGGTCAACTATGATTGATCTCAATCTTAGTCACTTATGTTTCTGAGTTGACCTCCCTCACCTGGGATATGTCTACAATAAGTAACTGATAGGTTTTAGTTCACTACTCCCTTTCTACCCCTAGATCTTAGAGATTCAAACTATTCATCTTCAAGCTTGTGTCAGGACTAGGTACTATGAACCTCAGAGACCTTGAGCCTTGAGTGTCCCAGTCTAGTATCGTCATTAGTTGTTATTACCAGTCACTTCGCAGGTGAATTCTGTGGGCTTCTGGCCATCATGAGAATTTCTTCAAGGAGGTCTCAACTCTTGCTGCCTCTGAAAGCAAAGTCTTACATGCTGAATGTGTTTCTTGGCACTTTATGAGGCTACATCTTATATATCTACATTGCCTACTTTTTTTTTTTCCAGGCTCATTTCCTATGTACTTCTGGCTAAATTTTTCTGATACTTAAGGATGGATAAAATAATTTAATCTAGAATTTCATTGAATTTCTTGATTATTATTTGGTCTGGTGCTATTTTTGAGTTTGAATGGAATAGTTACATGGCAGTTGTTGATCCTGGCTCTGTCCATCCCATTTTCACTCAGAGTCCCCAGTCTTCTTCCATTTCACAAATCTGGGTGAGGCATATGAATAATATCAGTCTGAAATGATACTACTGTTTGAGTTTCTTCAGGTGACTCCTAAGGTTTCATCTCAGAAGTTGAAAGTTTTCTGAAACTGCTCTCTGAGAAGTGGAGGAACTAAGGTAGATTATGGGTCATGTTCCATATCATATCCCACTTACTTACTAAAAATATTCTACCTCATACACTGAGTATCTCCTCAGGTGACTGAGGAAATCATCACAGTTAAAAATTTCTGAATGTTCAACTTCCCTTGTGGGTGTAGGATTGAGTACTTTGGGGTCCCCTCTGCCACTCTTAGCCTCTACCTTTTTACAAGTCTCTCTACAGTTTGGAATTTAGAGAATCAGTGCTTAGATGATGAGCCTCAGCTCATCACATGCAGTATTTCACAAGAACCTTGAAATAACTGGAGTGGATCTCATTTGACATTGATATTCCAGAGAAGACCACCAGGTCTAGATATGCTTGGGCCATTTATACTAATCTGTTTGTCTGATGATTCCCTGATTTCTCTAGGGACCTTCCAATTCACATTAATCAAACCTAAATATTTAAAATATTTTCTGCTTTGTTAATAGAGTCCAGCCTTTGAAGAATTGAAGCACATGATGTGGCAAAAATTTATCACACCAATATGGAACTCTGAGCTAAATAATGGATTTATGGAGAAGACACCCACCTCACAATGAAGTCGGGCCCTGGTCCCATCAGAACCAGAGACCTTGAGCCTTAGGAGATGGAATTTTTATAGAGAAATCTTAGGACATAGTGACAGTGATACAAAAATAGAAAATGATGCTAAAATCTTTCACATAGGTGGTACTTAATTAGTGCCTCACCTGATGATTAAGCAAGTGATTGTCAAAGATCACTTTGGGTGGTAACTTAAGCTATTACTATTGCTGACCTTTTAAAGGCCTTTACATTCTTGGTGTCTTTTACTGACAATATTAGGAGTCAGCAGTTTAGAGAAACAAGAGGGGCCATCCTCCCTTGTGGGCTTGCACCCAAGGCAGGGCATGAAGTGTGATAATGAGATTAAATCTACCTTGCCCATTCTTAAATCTAATCACCAAAAGTGTAAACAACTCCACTTAATTCTCAAATGGGGAGGTCTGTGTGCAAAAACAGGTGATGAATCAGAATTGACTGACTGCCCCCTAGGCAGTCCTAAGAAAAGTGTCTGTTGTGATTGGACATGTAAACTAAGAGGAAGGCACAGGAAGTGAGGAAAGAAATGTCCTGGATAAATTAAGGGAACTTCCGGGGCTCAGCCCTTTTGGCTCTCTTCTTGTTCGTGTCTTGGATCAGAAGGAGTTCTTCTTGTTTGTGACTTGGACCTGGAGGAGCGCTGGACCTGGGACCCTGAAACCTTGGTGAGACTGTTCTTAAATCTTTCCCTGAGAACTACACGTGGTGAGTAAAGAAGATTAACTACCTTAGCCTCTCCAGAGGCCCTTGATTGGGAGAAGCCCTTGTGGCTAAAACCCTTGTTAATTGACTGTTAGGCTCTGGCTGGGCTTCTGGAGCCCTGCCAGAGTAAAGCCCAGACTTGAATACAAATCTAGTTGGTTAAGTTAGATCTCTTACTCTACCCTCTTCTTATCTCTCTACTTCCACTCTCTCCTATATTTTGAAAATAAATTACTAAAATCATTTTAGAAATTGGTATTTATTCAGTTCCTTGGCGCCCACACCTTTAAATATTAGTATATCCAACCAAAAAACCTTTTTTCCCTCTTTTAGATGGGTTTGGTAGTAACTTTTTGGTTATAGGTCTAAACTCAAAAGGATGTAAACAAGATTGGATACCATCCTAAATTGTAACTTTCTAGCTAATCCTTATAATTTTTATAAGGCAAATATATCACTTTGGCTATTCACTCAAAACTAATGATTATGTTATTAAAATAATCATAAAGGCTAATACTACCAAAATCATAAAAGGGGGTAGGGGTTTTACATTCACAGAGGTTTCCACAGGATCATACCAAAGTACATGCAAGTTCAGATTCACATGATACATGAAAGTAATTTTCACATTTGAAAAGTCCCAGTGGTTCATGAATTTTTATCACAGAATTTCAGTGATTTTTTACTGTTAACAAAGGACATGATGGGTAGGTTTTAAATGGTTTCCTCCATATTTACCAGTATATTTGGATTTCCAAAATAATAAATCAAACATGCTCCATTAGAAACAGACCATAGGAAACAACTGCTTGAACACATGGGCTGATAGGATATAGACACTAAACAATAACTCTAGTCCAACTATCAATAATATTGAATTAGGTCTTAATCAATGATACATATAAAACCCAGTGGGTTGGCTATGGGGGGCTGGAGGGCTTTGGAGGAGAGGGAAAGCACATGAAACATGTAACTATGGGAAAATATTCAAAAGAAAAAGAAAAAATAAAATAAAAATAAATAAAAAATAAAAAAAGACCATAGGAATATAGACTGTAATATTTCTATTTAAGAGTAAATGAGCACATTTAATTAACAAGAGTAACCTTGAGTCTATGTGACCTCAAAGGAAAAAAGACAAACTATTTTTTATAATATGAATATTACCAATTAAGCTTTGTGTTCAGTAATATCTCTCCATAACTTGAAATTTTAGGCCATAAATTAGTACTGGGTATCCAAAATAGTATAGTGGTAATAATAGTACTGAATTTGGAATCATAAGATAAAGGTTTTGATTCTTGTTCTACTGCTTTCTGATTGTATGACCTTTGACAAGCCAGTTAAATTTTCTACATCTTAATTTCTTCATCTGTTCAATTAAAGCATTATACTAGAGGACAGCTGAAGTTCCTTCCAGCTCTAAATAATGTCTTATTTGTACAATGATAATCTTTTTCTCTTTTTGTGGCATTGAAAATCTTCCAAATGAACGAATACTAGCCTGATATCCGTATGGTCTATGTATCTACCACTTCCACTCATCAAAATCCTTGGGAGAAGTCTGAGGTAGACTCGACTCAAAAAGAATACATTTTATAGAGCCCCAAGACCACACAAATTCAGAGCTGAAAGAGGCCAGAGAAAGAGACCAACCTGTTCCTAAGTATGAGTTCCTCTCCTCAGCATAGTTGAGGATTCGTTCATATGCTTCTTGATGACCACTAAGGATGATGAACACCCTACCTCCAGGGAGACACTTTTGGGATGATTAATGGTTTGAAAGACCCTCTTCATATCAAGCTTTTATTTATCTCCTTAAAATTATCTCCCTTAAAAATGTTTTCCATGATAATATATGTATAACCCAGATCAAAATCACCTGCCAGCACCAGGAGGGGGAAGTGAAGCAAGGGAGGGAGATAAGTTCAATCACATAACTTGGGGAATTTTGTGTGGAAATTTGTCATTATGTGTAATTGGTAATAAATAAATAAATAAATAAAAATTAAATTAAAAAATGTAATTATCTACTTTGTTCCTAGTTCTGGCCTTTATGGTCAAGAACAATTTTAATACTTCTGCCATTTTCCACTACATCTCTTTAATTAAATACATTTCATGAATAAGAATAGAATTTATATAGCACATCTACTCTGTACCAGGCACTTTATACATTTTATCTCATTTTTGCCCTCACAACAACCATATAAGGTAGGCGCTATTATTATCCCCATTTTGCAGTTGGGAAAATTGAAAGAAAAGAGGTGAGGGGACTTGCCCAAGATTACACAGGTGGTAGGGGTCTGAGGCAGGATTTGAATTTAGCTTTTCCTGACTCTATAGCCCCAGGTCTCTATCCACTGTGCCACCCAGCTGGATAATTGTAAAGACATTGACTTGGAGATGAATTATGTGCCTGTTATCTGAGGAAGCTTCCCTAACTAAAGTGCATGTAGATTTTTCTCACCAGCTTTTATATAGATTGATTAAATTTCCATTCATGAAAATTTCTAAATGGGGATGTAATCTACATAAGCAGAGGAAGTAACCTCACCAGGGAAGTTATTAAAGAGATCCTTAAAGTATTGAGGCATAATTAAAGCCCTCGAGTCATTTTCCTTTGGCTGTAAAAATGTTTTTCTTTCTCCTTTTAATTTTGTTCATTTAACTTTTCCCCAAGTGAACATTCCAAATGACCAAAAGTATCAGAGAGGGGAATTGCCTCTATTGTAAATATAAACCCTTGAAACAGGTCTAAATGTCTATGATTAAATGAGCTGATACTAAAAGATCTGACTGAATTGATGGGTCTCTGAAAATTGACATAGCATCATACCAAAGATGCTCAGAAGTACTAGGCTAGTCCCTACAAATCACTCACAGACCTTTACAGCAAACTGGTATCACCAGATCCTTGGGTTCCATTTTAAGTCTACAAGTTTGCATAAGTCTCTTACATTTCGCATGTAAGAGAACTAGTATGGCCCTTAGAATGGCCTCAGGAAAACCTGAGTTCAAATCCTGTCTCAAATACTTATTACCTAAGTCTTCTCATCTAAAAAATGAGAGGTTTGTATTTGGTGGCCTCAAATGTCCCTTTTAAATCTATAATCTTTTCAAGGTGATCATCAAAAGTTTCTTTCTTTCATCCTACCCAAACCCTACAATTTTAAGCATTTATATTGCCCAAGTCAGAGGAATCTTAGAGTATTTCTAGCATGATTTATAAAATGAGGGGAGAGACTAGTAGAATGGGAGAAGGAGACAGGTTTTGATTAGGCTAGAGAGCATGAAGGCAGGAGGTCACTTAGTGGTCTGGGGTCTGTATTTTAAATACTAAGCACCCTTTCCACAAAACCCAGGGAGTCATTTTTATAGTTGTTCTATAAAAAGAAAAGGAAAGAAAGCAACTGCTGCATAGCTGCTTATTTCTTTATGTTTTTTTAAAATAATTTCCTCATCCCAGCCCTCCCAGAATTTCTAACTCAGCAGGGGAGTCATTGAGTGGCCAGTGATGGAGACCAGGGTGGCCCATTTCCTTCTACCAGCCTCCTTTACCCTCTGGTTACAGACTATATGGATATTTCTAACACAACACGACAACGAGAAACACAGGGTCATTTTTAGGAAGGTTGAGCTTCAAGGAGCTTATTTCAATAATGATAAGAGTGTCGAGGATGGTATGTTTTAAGATCCTAGATGCAGAGCTAAAAATCATCTAGTCCAACTTCTTTATGGGGTCAAATCCTGCCTCTTTCATTTCCTACCTGTGAATCTTAAGTAAATCTTATAACTTCCCTAGATCTCAGTTTCCTAAAAGGTATAATGAAAGAGTTGAAGGGATTATATGACCGTTGAGGTCCCTTCTATCTCTACACTGATGATCATGATGGTGGTGTGGGTGGGAATGATTTAAGGTTTGCAAAGCATTTCATAAATATTATCCAATCTTCATAACAACTCTGGGAAGTAGATACTCTTATTTACAGATAAGCAAACTGAGGCCAACAGATGATAAATGACTTGCCTTGGGTCAGTAAGTTTCCGAGGCAGAATTTGAACTTAGGTCTTCCTAATTCCAGATCCAGCTCTAATCACTGTATATATATATGTCTGCTAATAATAACTGCCTAATGATGAAGATGATTTTGATCCTAGATCTCAATTATGGATAATTTTAAGGTATAAAGTACTTTATTTAAAGTAAATGATTAGAATAATATAAATGATTAGTACAAATGTAATAACTATAACAACAGTCATACCAGATACCTTTCTTTTTCCTGTGGGCTAAATTTTAATAAAAAGCATCCATTGTAGTAATTTACCCTTTGTTTTTGAAGAGGACCAATGACATCATGATGTTAAGGTAAAATAGTGGATGATGGGTGATATCTCGAATGTGAATCGGATTGAAGTGGCAGAGTTGCACCAAGTCATTTGCCTCCCTCTATGTTCCTAATTGGTACAGTCTGCCTGACTATGGAATGAGTGGATTGGGTGGGAGAAGAAACACAGCCACGTGGGCTCTCAGTTGGCCAAATTCACTTTTTCTTCCAGGTTAACAAACTATTGAAGTTTGAGGGAAAATATAAGATGGCAACATTTTTCCCCAAAGGTCCAAATTCAGCATAATGTTTGAGCATTTGTGGTTTTATTTTGGTTTGGGTTCTTTTTTAAGAATTTGCCTTCCCTATTTATTGAAGAGGAGTTTTTAATCTTCATTTTTCTGGGTTCAAAATTCATTGAACAATAATTATGATGACTGATATATAGTGATGATGATAATAATCCCTGATACCCAATTGGTGTTTTAAAGTTCGCATAGCCCTTTATGTTCATTATTTCATTTCAGACGCCATAAAGCCTGTGAAGTAGGTATGATTATCCACATCTTACACTTGAGGAAAATAATTGTGTCTCTGCAAGGTGAAGTAATTTATGTAGAGTCAGATGACTAGCAACAGGCAGAGGTGTGGAGTTGAATCTAGGTCTTCCTGACTGGTTCAGCGTTCAATCCATTAAACTTCTAATAAGCTATGCGAACACTCAATTGTTCTGTAAAAAGCAGTGTTCTAATGGCTTAACAGCAAATGAATCATAAACATCTGTATTAAATTTCTCTTAAATTATTTTAAGAGGTGTTAAAAATCAAAGGGGGCGGGGAGGAGAGTGAAAGGCATTTGGAGCTGTAGGGGAGTTCACTCCCACCTCCTAGCCTGAGGCCCTTCCCGCCACCAGCTTTGGGATTCACTGAAGCCTTGATAATTACTGAAGATGGGCAAAGGACTTAAAATGCAGCAAGGCTTCACGTGCCTTTTATGGACATGTATCTGAAGTAACGTTTAAGCATGTTTCTTGTTAAGAGTAATCTGGCAAGAGGATGGATGGTAGGATTTTATAATCTCTCCCTCAAATTCCCTATGATCCCAAATCACTTAAATAGCACATTCATAATGGGGAAGGCCAGAGGGTGAGAGGACAACTGAGTAATGCTTTTCTGGACTAGCTCCACTCTTACTCTGTTTCCTTTGTACCAGTCCCATGAATGACTGAAGAATATGGGGAAGGACAAATTTCAGTGATTGGGGAATATGGTAATTGGACATATTGTCCCCAATGATTCATTCTTGGAACCTCCGTGTAAGTAGACACACCTGCCAGCCACACTCCCCCCAAACCCTGCTCAGTCCATGACCCCGTGGCCTTATGGTTCCTTCATGACCAAAGTGAATTAAGATTTCAGCAGCCTGATATAGACATGTCCATGAGTATGATCAGAAGAGCAGAAAGGCAGAATGACTTTGTATTACCACTGTAGAGAAAATGACCAAATGATGGCTCCATGTACCTATGCGGAAAATTCAGATTTGTTACTTCAACTACTGAAGGCCATAGGACCAGCTTTGAAAAAAAAAAAAAAAGATCTTTGGGCCATAAAACATCATTGTAAGCTCTGCAAACAATGAGTTTGCCTTTTCAATAATTCCTTACAAATTTTTTCTACCTGGACTTATGGGATCTCATATAGAGATGATGGTATCAACTTAGGATTTGAATTGCACTGTTATCCTAGTCAATGAAGCAAAAATACATGCCGTGTTCTAGTCTTTTTTATGAGAGACAATTGAGGAAAAATATTTCAAAATATCTCGAAGGATTTGGCCTAGAGCACTAAGTGAAAAAAAAAAAAGCTAACCATTAGTTGTGGGCCCGGCTCTTGGTAGATGACACCAGCAGAGATTATTAGAAGCGATGGTTATGGTGCAGGCTTGTATTATTTGGGCTTAACTTTGTCTCTAGGTAGATTGACTAGGACCCAACTGAGAGCCCTTTGGGCAAAAGGAATATAAAAGTATTTTGTAGGCTTGGGCAAGTAAGTCTTGAGATTCTTGGCAACCTCATAGTTGAAGTCTTTTTAATATTCTTGTTAACACTTCATTTTGTTTATATATTTTTCTGAACTTTCTCATCTTTATTTGAAAATAATTAATTTTTGAGAGAGATCTCTGCCAATTGTTTTTGTTGAGATCATAAATTCTCCTTTCACATTTTTTATTTCTTCAAAAAAACATTCAGGAACTCCCTATCATGTTTCCTTCCCCTTCCTTCCCTCTCTCTTCCCCTACCTCTCTCCCTCTGTCTGTCCCCCCCTCTCCATTTTGATCTCCTTTTTTATCTCTTCAAAATTAGGTTTTATTCCCCAACCCCCAAGGCTCTTTCCCAGCCTGCAATTCTGAAAGTGAGAAAAACAAAACCTACTTTACAAAAAATGTATAGCTAAACAAAATAAAATCATACTTATGTGTGTTATATGGAATATGGGAATTTATACACATCAAGAATCAATAAATGTTTATTAAACATAAACATATGTCTGTGTGTGTTCATGCCCTCTGAATCCATCAACTGCATGACACTCTTGGAATTTTGGTTGGCCATTGTATTGATCTGAGGACCTAAGTCTTTCAAGTTTGCAAGGCTTTACAAATTTGAGCTTATTTTACAAATTATATTCATGGTTCTGCTCACTTCACTCTGTTTCCAAGTTTCTCTGAATCCATTCCCTCTGTCATTTTTAACAAAATAATATTTTTATATCACATTCAGATATCATAATTTGTTTAGCCTAAATGTTTAGGAATGCCTATGATTTGTGAAATTTAAATTAATATCCAATGATTCCAAGTATTATATTTTATAAAGTTTATGAATAATCACTTGAAGTAGAAGAAATAAAAGAACAAAAGAACAAAAAGCCTGAGTAAAACCACGTGAGTAAAATTCTCCTGCCTTGCTCTCACCCAACCGCCACAGCCATGTTCCCAGGAGAAGAGAGTGGGTGGAGCTACACACACAACTTATATCTTCCCTACATTACTATGCAGCATGAATACACAAATGGGTTACTTGGAAAGAGTCCTGGGGAGCAAATTCTAATTACACAGTTACTTCACCTCTAGGAGAAATTTTACAGATACAAAGTTCTATATCTCTAACTCTCTCTCTATTTATATATACATACTTATGTGGAGAGAAAAAGTGCACAACTGCACTTTTCTTTCATTAATCTCTTTGCAGTGTAGTCCTTTTAGCAGCAGTACTGAGTCAAAAGGTATGCATGATTTAATAGTTTTGGGGACATAGTTCTAAATTGTTTTCCAGAAATGTTGGATTAGTTCACAGTTTTGATAACAGAGCATTAATATACCTATTTCTCTTAACTCTTTCAGCATTTGTAATTCTCATTATTTATCAATTTTGATTATTTCAGGAATGTGAGATAAAATATCAGTTAATATAATTTTTATTTCTTTAATTATTAGTCATTTAGAGCATTTTTATATTGCTATTGATATATTAGATTTTCCTCTTTGAATTGCATGATCATTTCTTTTGACCATTTATTATTTAGGTGATGGGGCTTTTATTGTTATAAATTGTTCCCCCACAGATCTTAGCAATGAGACCTTTATCAGAAATCTTGCTAAGATTTGTTTCTCATTTACCTGCTTCTCTTCAAGATATGAGTACATTGGTTTTGTTGTGTAAACTTTAAAAAAATTATAATAAAATTTGTCCATTTCTTCTCATATGATCATCTCGACCTCCTAACTCATCATTAACTCTTCCCTCAACTATAATTTTGAGAAGAACTATCTTACTTGCTTCTCTTTACTTAATGTCCAAGTCATGGAGCATTTGGAACTTTTCTTGTTATATGATATGAGATGTTTTATCTCTAGTTTCCACCATGCTACTTTCCAGTTTTCCTAGTAAGTATTAACAGATATTGAATTCTTGTCCCCCAAACTGAGATCTTTGGATTTATCAGACACTAGGCAATTGGGCCCATTTATTTGTTTTTTTCTCACCAAATTTTTCCTAGGATCTTCACTTCTCCCTCACTGAAAGTCATTCTATACAAAAGATTTTCATGCAAAACATATTTCAACATTAGCTATATCACTAAAAAGAAAAATAAACTGAGAAAATTATACTTCAATTTCCACTCAAGAGTTCATCAGTTCTTTCACTGGAGGCAGATAAGTTTTTTTTTAATTAGTTCTTTGGAATTATCTTGGATCATTGTAGTGATCAGAGTAGCCAAGTTTTAAACAATCATCATTATAACATTGCTGTTACTGTGCATAATGATATCTCAATTCTTCTCATTTCACTCTACATCAGTTCATTTAGGTCTGCCAAGTTTTTTTTTTCAAGATCACTGCTCTCATTTCCCATAGCACAATTGTACACAATCATATGCCACAACTTTTTCAATCATTCCCTAATTGATAACCATCCCCTCAATTTCCAATTCTTTGCCACCAAAAAAGTTGTCATAAATATTTCATACAAATAGGTACTTTTTCTTTTTTTACCTCTTTGAGATAAAAAACCTAGTAATGGGATTACTGGATCACAGTTTGATAGTCCTTTGGTCCTACTTCCAAGTTATTCTCCAGAATGGTCTAACCCAGTGATGGGCAAACTTTTTAAAGAGGGGACCAAAGGAAAGGAAATGTTCATCTGTCAGTCTGTTTCTAAGGCAACTCTTTCGACGTTTCATTGTATTGTATCCTACTCGTTGTATTTGTCAGATTGGGAATAACATGCGGCCAGATAAAACATTTCAGGGTGCCACATCTGGCCCACAGGACTACTCCACTATTATTACTCCTATTTTTTGCTCATTCTGGCTAGCACTTGTCATTTCTGACAGTGCGAGGTGGTACTTCAAAGTTATTTCAATTTGGCTTGGACTAAATAATAGTGATTTAGAGCTTCTTTTTTATATATGACTATTAAAAGGTTTTGTTTCTTCTGAAAACTGCTTGTTCATATCATTTGACTATTTTTCAATTGAGGAATGGCTCTTATTTTAATAAATTTAACTCACTTCTATACTCAGCACTTCTTTGAGAAATGAAGCATCTATCAAAGAAACTTGAAGTAGTTTTCTTACATTATTTCATTCATTGGCTGTGCTGTATTATTAAGCAAAATAGGGTTTCCTGTTTATTCCTTTTAACTAAGTTTAATTTTGCTTTTATTTTGCCTGAGAACATGATTGTTACCACTGCATTTTTTCAAGTTCAGCTGAAACAAATTATGTTCTAGTCTTTTATTTTAATTTTGTGTGTATCTCTCTGTTTCAGTTGTCTCTTGACAAGAACATATTGTTAGATTCTTGTTTCTAATTCATTCAACAATCCACTTCAGTTTTATAGGTGAGGTCATGTTATTCACATTCTTCATTATTATAATTAACTTTATATTTCTCGCCATCTGGTTTTCTAATATTCTTTCTCTCTTCTTATCCTGTCCCTCCACAAAAGTCAATTTTAACCATTGCTTTCTCTAACCTGTCCTCCTTTTTATTATCCACCCAGTCTCTAATCCCTTCCCTCTCCTATTTCCCTATTTAGTAAAGTACATTTCTATTCACAAATATATTCTCCCAACTTCGAATCAATTCCAATGAGAGTGAGGTTTAAGCATTGCTTGCCCACCTCCCATTGTCCCATCCACTGTAAAAATTCTTCTTTGAAGAATTTCTTCATTCTACCTTTCCCTTTCCTCTTCTTCCAATGCATCCCTCTTAAATCATCTTTTCACTTTTCTTCTTTTGGAAATGATTCTAACATAATAAACTCATATTCGTGCACTCTAACTCCTTTTAACTGTCCTAAAAATGATAAAGTTTTTAGGATTTACATGTATTATATTCCCATATAGAAATTTAAACAATTCAACTTTATCAAGACCCTAATAATTACTCTTTCATATTTACATTTTATACTTCTCTTGAATCTTGTGTTTAAATGTCAGATTTTCTATTTTTTTGCATTAAATTATTTATTTTTTATGTTGTCTACCTCCCTTCATTGCTCCCCACTCCCAGAGAGGATAAGCAATTCCACTGGGTTATACATATATGTGTATATGTATACATATAATATATATATATACACATATATATATATAT
>NC_058135.1:2813935-2838491 GCF_016433145.1 Gracilinanus agilis | reverse complement strand
TATATATATATATATATATATATATATATATATATATATATATATATATATATATATATATTTACTAACAGTGCCTTGCCCAGTTTTTTAAAAATCTTTTTGGGACATAAACCCAGTAGAGGTAATTCTGGATCAAAGGACATGCATTCTTTTAAAGCCCTTTGGGCATGATTCCAAATTTCCCTCCAGAATGGTTGGATAAATTCACAACTCTACTATCAATGCATTGGTGTCCCAACTTTGTCATATCCCCTTCAACCTTGTCCTTTCCTGTCATACTGGCCACTGATAGATTTAAGGTAGTAGTTGTTTTGATCTGCATTTCTCAAATCAAGAGGGATTTAGAACATTTTTTCATATGCTTATTGATAGTTTTGATTTCTTAATCCAAAAACTTTCTATTTATATCCCTTGACCATTTTTTCAATTGGGGAATGATTTGATTTCTTATAAATTTGACTTAGTTCTTTATATGTTTGAGTAATTAGACCTTTGTCAGAAATTTTTGTTATATTTTTCCCCAGTTTGTTGCTTTACTTCTAATTTTGATTGCATTGGTTTTTTTGTACAAAATTTTTTAATTCAAAAAAATTTTAATGTAAAATGAATAATTTTGATTATCTATCTTTGATATCTTTTTTCTAGGTTAAGTGATAAGATATGAGATGTCTTACACTTTCTTCTATTTATTCAGTCTTTTGATTGTGTTAATCTTTCTTACTGACCAGTGTAGTCATCAACTTAAATATCATCAGATATAAATTTTTCTTCCTCTTAGATGAGGTTCTAAGCTATTCTTTTTCCAATATTTCTTCCATAATTTTCATTTACTTATTATTTTACTCTTTCCAAACTTTTCCCATAGTCTCCGTTTATTTTCTCTTTTTTTCTTTTTTTAAAAAAAATTTTGCTTAGCTCTTAAAAATAGAAAAACCTCTTTATTACCTAATGTCATCTTGGACATAGTAGTGATCGACATATTTTAGATAATGTCTAGATAATCACCAATTGGTTCTAGAGTCTCATCTTGTCCTGATACACAGCCTCAATTCACTTCGGTTTATGAACTTTGGAATATTGCTAGTGGGATGTCTCCTGGCCAGAACTTGCCACAATGTTGGAAAGCTTCGTTGGCTTTTTCTTGTGCTGCTTTGGCCTAGTAATATTATTGACTATAATTTTTTCCCTTGTATTTCCAAATCATGAATGGATTTTTTTGTGTTCTCTATATATTTGTGGAGAGGTTGCTGAAGGGAGCTCATCTGCATTTCTTCCTTTTCCTGTACCATCTTAGCTCTGCTCTAGTGTCATGCTGTCTTCAGAGTCCACAAAGACCTTTGCCTTATCAAATATTGATTCATTTTCCTTTGAATTACATTATTTATGCAGAAATATTTATATTTGTCTAATTGATCTGAGGGTCATATTCCCTTTTTATTTCTTCCTTCTATTTGTATATTTCTTCCTAGAATATCTACTTAGGCTAACTGAATTTTCTTCCTCCTAAAATCTTAGATAATTTCAGTTTTTTCTTTATCCCCTATTTCTCTCCTTTTTATTTTTGAAACCTAAGGGATCTAAAGACTTTTCTAGGATTTAGTTATTGTCACAAACAGGTTTACAAAATTCTTTGTTATTTTTGATGAACCACCAAGTGATTTTACTTTTATTACACAGTTGAAGAGATTCCAAAGTCTAGGATCAAGAAATGTAAAGTTGTCTTAAAGGCTGCCATGTTCTTTTGAGACTGATGGTTATGTGAATAAGCTGTCAAAAACTTAGCTGCTTCACACATTTACTTATTATTGTATGAAGATCTAAGCAAGCTTTCCCCCCTACATTCCAATGCCAACTTGGAAGGCTTGAAAAAAGTCCTATACCAAGAGAGTGACAGTCACCAGAGACCAGTGACATTTAAGAACAGAGGCTAGAGAAACAACAGATTCATTATTTCATAGACAAGCTGGAGTTTTGGCTTTGAAGTGGGCTGTCCCTGAGACATTTTAAGACTATATAGAAGGAGTAATATTTTAAATATAGAGTAAGAGAAGTTCACTGACATATTCTGACAAGGGCTAAATTAGATACTGCTTGTTTGGGATGGCTGGAAACACCAGCCAAGAATTCATTCAGAATTCACTCCAGGCTAGGAGATAATCATTTAGATGCACATGCCCTTTCCCAAAGCCTAGATGGCACCAAAGTAGAGGTGATTCTGTTAAGAGTGAAAACTAGCCAGAATATCCAGGAAGCTGTATCCCAAGCAAATGGCAGAATAGCTGAAAGGTTAGAACTCCTGCCAGACAGCATGTCAGCACTATACATGAACATCCTTTCATCAATCCAACTTTTGTTGCTACAGTGTTAGATGTAGATGATATGGCTACTGAAGGACTGTAAGAAGTGTTATAAACCAAGAAATGGGACGATTGATGCTAAAGGAACCTCGAAGGCACTTTATTAAGGTAAAGGCAGAAATTAGCACTGTGAGACATAGTCTTCCATATACTATTAGGCTGGTCCATCACTAATCCTACACTTAGTAGCAAGATCCATTTGGTGCTTCTCAGCCGAAGTCTCTCTCTGGACATGAAAGCCTTATATTATCCCTTTGGAAATATGAGTCAAGAAAGGACAGCAGAGCTAAGTAGGTTTTATTGGCCCCAGATTGCCTTAAATGTCAAAAATAAGTGTGAGACGTCATCATTTTATTCAAAGAAAAGTATCACTAACTTGAGATTCAAATTTTAAGAATATGAGCATTAGCAAAACTTAGAAACTGGATTACATTGATTTCTTATCACTGGAAAGGGATGGTCAGAAGATCATCTATATTAGCAGTGATTGCTCATTTCATGATGTGTACACAAGCCCACCTGCCCAGCATCCAGAAAGTTTCCAGGGTTGTTAAAGTGTGGAGGGAGAAGTATTTCTTAGTTTATTGACTTGCTGCCAGAATCCATTCAGACAGAGGCAGAGATTTTGAAAGCATGCTGCTCAAGGAAATGTTTTCTTTGGCTGGAATCCAGGAGTCTAGAACTATACCTTACCGCCCTCAAGGGGTCCACCAGTCTGATTATTCCAACCCCACACTGTTAAACATATTGGAGACACTGAGACCAGAGAAAAATCTCAGTAGAGGCAACATGTGGTTTTCCTGGTATATGTGTATATACATACAACCTCTAGGAATGATGCCACATTCTTTACACTCTAACTTTGGATTTTGGAGGGATTATTTGTGCTTCAGCCTCTGAAATGAAAAGGCCATAGACACTCACCATCACTACCACTCTAGACTAGGAGACACTGAAGGAAGCTGACATGATAGCTACAACTTGAGTGCAGAAGAGTAAATAATTAATCAAATGATAGGATAAGTGTCACTGCCAAGACCTTCAACAAAGAGATTGAACTTGCCCATGCAACCTAGGCACCCATGAGACACACAAGTTAACAGATGAAGAGAAAGCAATCCCATGCCCAAATGTTGAGAGACATAGCCATTTTCCTGTCTATAATCTAGTCCAGATATTGGCAAGAATCCTGAAAAAAACAATTCACCCCTTCAACTCTAGGGGTCTATAGATGAGCTGGCTGCATTCCCTAAGGGATTAACAACTCAGCAAAAAGACCCAAACTTATCAAGACATCATCTAAGAAGAAATGGCTCAGAATAAGGCATTTCTAGTGAAGTACACTCTGTATACTCTAACCCAGAGGTTCCCAAACTTTTTTGGCCTACTGTCCCCTTTCCAGAAAAAATATTACTTAGCCCTCCCCCCCCTGGAAATTATGAAACTATTTATTGAACTCAGAATAGAATGTAATAATAAAAAAAAAAAGTGTGGCCATCATCGCCTTCCTTGATCACCCACCAGGAAGCAGCACCCACCAGGGGGTGGTAGTGCCCACTTTGGGAATCACTACTCTAACGCAATGTCAAGTTCAAGGAATTGGCTAGAAGACTGAGACCAAGACAACAGCTTATTACTTTAGCCATAGTGACTCCTATGGGTCAGAAGCACCCCACAAAAAGAAGAAGACACTGAACAAGTTAGCCTGGGTTCAGAACTAGAGTTCTAATGAAGACAGTGATCTTATCTCAAAGGATAGGCAGGTCACTAAGGAGCTGAGTCTATTCAACCAGGGACCAGTCTAATATGTTACATTACAGGGAAAACTAGAGAAAAGCTACTTATGTAGCTGGCAATACTGATGTTTGCTTCATATATATTGGCATGTGTTATTTGATTCCCATGTTATTACTGTATATTTAAATATGCTTGTTTTGTTTTCTGGTTTGTGTTCATTTTGTGGTAGCTTCTTGTGTGTATTGTAGATCATTTGTTTGTTGGATATTCATTAATTTTTATTCATTTATTTAAACATATACTGTTGTTTCCTCAGATTTTATTTTGAGCACCTGCTAATATTATTGCTTTCCCTTTGCTTTTCTAAGTATATTTGTTTGTGTTTATAAATATATATTTGTACATATGTATATGTGTTTGGATGTATGTATACAAACATGCATTGATCTGACATCTGCATGGAATGTAGGCTTGTAATCATATAAGACTTTCAAGCAATGCCTAACATTATGTTTTATCTGTATTAGTAAAACCATTCA
The DNA here is from genome assembly GCF_016433145.1 of Gracilinanus agilis. Classification (NCBI taxonomy): domain Eukaryota; kingdom Metazoa; phylum Chordata; class Mammalia; order Didelphimorphia; family Didelphidae; genus Gracilinanus; species Gracilinanus agilis. Next base: position 2,833,858 of record NC_058135.1, on the reverse strand, counting down.
TATAATTGACCATATCAAAAACCTGTTGACGGGAAAAAACACAGAACTATTAAATAGTCAGAAAAAACACTTTTTAATTAAGGAAAGGGGTTTAATCTAAATTAGGCCCCCACATCAGCTGTGTGCCACATACCCATACAGAGTTCTGAGGATTAAAACTCTGATTGCTCTGGTCACTGACCCCTGGGAGAGCCCACCCTACTTGATTGACAACTCCAAGGAGCCATTGAAGTGGGAAGCTTAAATACCTTTCTTGAGGAACATGGGGACTGAGAATGAGAGGGATAGTTCATTGGTTTTACAAAGCCAGAGAGAAACAATAGTGAGGAGCTAAAGCTTTACAGTGGACACAAAAGGGAAAGATCCAACAAAAGACTGGGCTACCTTGGTAAAAGACTTTAGCCTAAGGGGGAAAACCATTGGAACAAAAAAGATACTTAGCACCTGATGGGATTTAGCTATCACCACTTAAACTACTTTAAGGTCTATTGCTAGTCTGAGACTCCTGAAGTTGAACTTTTCCTCCTGAGAAACTCTCATGTGACAAGGTCAAACTTGAGGCTTTCACCTTCAAGCTAACTAAACTGGGGGGTCATCAAATCTTACTAGGCTACAAGTTTGGGGGCTTCTAGATTCCACATTTCAAAACCAAACCAACAGAAATCACATGATTATCTCAATAGATGCAGAAAAAAGCCTTTGACAAAATACAACACTCATTCCTGTTGAAAACACTAGAAAGTAAAGGAATAGAAAGGCCTTTCCTAAAAATAATAAACAGTATATATCTAAAACTATCATCAAGTATCATCTACAATGGGTATAAGTTAGAAGCCTTCTCAATAAGGTCAGGAGTGAAGCAAGGATGCCCATTATCACCTCTAGTATTTAACATTGTACTAGAAACACTAGCAGTAGCAATTAAAGAAGAAAAAAGAAATTAAAGGGATTAAAATAGGCAATGAGGAGTCTAAACTATCACTATATGACAGTCTACTTAAAGAATCCTAGAGAATCAACTAAAAAGCTAGTGGAAATAATTAACAACTTCAGCAAAGTTGCAGGGTACAAAATAAATGCACATAAATCATCAGCATTTCTATATATTTTAACCCAACTCAGTAGCAAGAGTTAGAAAGAGAAATTCCATTTAAAATCACCCTAGACAATATAAAATATTTAGGAATCTATTTGCAAGGCAAACACAGGAATTATATGAACACAACTACAAAACACTTTCCACACAATTAAAACTAGATCTGCATAATTGGAAAAACATTCATCGCTCACTAGAAAATCCTATCCACATTACTTTACTTCTTTGCCACCATACCTACCAAACTACCAAGAAACTTTTTTATTGAGTTAGAAAAATCTATAACAAAGTTTATTTGGAATAACAAAAGATCAAGAGTATCAAGGGAAATAATGAAAAAGAATGTGAAGAATGGAGCCATAGTTGTACCAGATCTTTAACTGTACTTTAAAGCACCTGTCATCAAAACAATATGGTACTGGATAAGAGACAGAAGGGAGGGTCAATGGAATAGACTTGGAGTAAATGTTCTCAGCAAGATAGTATACAATAAACCCAAAGACCCCAGTTTTTGGGACACAAACCCAATGTTTGACAAAAAATGCTGGGAAAATTGGAAAATAGTATGGGAGAGATGATGTCTAGATCAATCCTATGTCAAGATGTATGAATCATGGAACCATGGGAAAATCTTGTAAATTAATTCAATCAATAAAATTTTAAAAGAAATTTAGGATAATGTCAAAACCAAAGAAAGATAGAAAAGAAGGAAGTGAGGGGGGAATGGAGAAAATCACTTAATTTTCTCAAAAGGAATGGAAGAGGAAAAGTTCAAGAATGAAGGAAAGCCTGTTCTCTTTTTAAGAGCTATTGCAGAGGTCACAGTGGAAGAACTGGTTGGTGTTAGACTGAAACTTTTAGGGGAAAGCAGTTAACAGAATGGGAATGAAGTGTAATGTGGAATGAAGTAAGGAATGAAATTTGGATGATGATCTATGAGAGTTCAGAGTCACTGTCATATGATGGGTGTGATTTAACATGATAATGTTCCTTGAGTGGAGAGCACAACTGTCTTCCCAACAGAGGGAGGTTGGAGATCAGGCTGGAAGAGTGTAATATGGGATGAGAGTCACCTGGACAGATGGGAAACCCTGCTTCACAGCTCCTTTTCCTTCTGAAGGCTGGACATGGGCAACAAAAGGGCACAGCTGGAGGTGGAAGTTGAATCCGCAAAGCAAAAGGAAAGGCCCATTGCCCACCAACCTTCCTCTTCTTTTTTCCCCTCACAAGATAGGCACAAAAGGTAATAGAAAACCTAAAGTCAAAATGAGGGTTGATCTTGACACTGGAGGTTCTCCATATCCAAGCTGGAAAATTAGACAACCAGTAATAGAGGTTACCTTGCTCTGGTATGGATGGAAGTTTGTGCTTTGATCTAGGTGGAAGATGCTTAGTCCAGTATCTTGTATCCTTTCCTCAAGGGATATGCTACAAGTAGCAAAAGATGGAAGGCATAAGGCACTAGCAAGTTTGGAGGGGCATGACTCCTCTACTCAACTGAAAAAAACTGGAAATGAGATGGCAAGAGGAAGTGGAAAACTTCTTGCACCAGGGAAGACTGCTCACTCAAAGCCTTTCCTTGAAACTATCTTTTGTAAAATATTCTATTATTCTTTGCCTTTGTCTTTGAGGACACATGTTCTTTCTCTTTCTTATTTATATCCCCAGTGCCTAACCTAGCAGCTGGCACATAATAGGCATTTAAGAAATTTTTTTAATTGAAATGTGAACACTTCTATTCTATAGTCTGCCCTCAAACTATTTTCCAAGACTTATTCTATGCTATTTCCATTTTGTATACTTTGTAGTCTAACCTGACTGACCTTGCTGTGCCTCAAACATGGCACTCTTATCTGCCACCTCTGTGACTTTTCTTTGCCTCTCATGCTCAGAATGGATTAGGTTTCCTAACTTCTTTAAATTCCTTGTTTCTTTTAAGATTCAGTTCAAACATCACCTTTTAAATACACGAGTCTTCTCACTATTCCCAACTCTTACTTTTGTGTCCATCTGTAGATTAAGTATCATTTTCTCTAGCTCTCTCTCTGTCTCTCTGTCCCTCTCTCTCTCTTTCTGTCTCTCTCATCAAATAGGAAAATATTTGATTTAAAAAAAGAACACACAGTCATCACAGTTCCAGAAACATTGTAGACAGTAATGAATACCTATTCATACAGCTAGCTGGCTTAACAATCTGTCTACAAGTATCTTATTTCCCTTTATAAAATTCAAACTTCTGACAAGGATATTTTCATTTTATGTCTCTATATCTCCAACCTAGCACAGTGTTCTACTTATAAATAGTAAGCACTTAATATGATTGATTGATTCAATGATTGGTAGTGTGAACTTCCAAACTTATGAGATAATAAATCCATTAGAGTATTTTAGAGATTAATTTGCTTGGTTAGAACATGTACAAAATGAACTAGTCCATGAGAAGAGCAAAATATAGGTGGGAGAAGAAAAGATATGAGGAAATATGAAATATAATTTATAAGATTGGCAGCATTATAAACTTAAGCATTGGAATTTTTTATTTTAATAATTTGCAATATTTGCCAATTGCTCCCTCAACAAACAAAAAAGCCTCCAGAAGAATTTGATCCTTGAAAATTTACCCGTACCAAGATTTTTTCCCAGTTCAAGACTTTCTGGTTATTTCTTGGCAGAGAGCTTAACAGAGCTGATGGATATAAAGTTACATTTTCCTTCTACATGAACAAAAATGTCCCACATTTTCTGTTCTTTTCTTTGATAAGAAGTAGCTGTCAATAATATGCTATTTACCCTATTTTTAAAAAACAAAATAAAATGAACATAAAATCTATGACTTCATGATAAATATGATATTGAGAACTATCTTAATTATTTGTTCTTGCAACATTTTTATTCCCCATTCTCTCTTCGCCACTCAGAGAACCGTTCCTTGTAACAGGACAGAGAGAGAGAAAAGCTCAAAAAAACTAAGGGAAGGAGAAACTTGCATGGTATTCATTTTCATCTTCACTGCTGTCATTCTTTACTTTTACATAATTCTAGTCATTGCATATATTCTTTTACTGATTCTTCTCTTATTTTACTTTGATTCAATTCATATGTCTTTCTATAAGGTTTCTCTATATTCTTTATAGTGAATATTCCTTACAGAATGGTAATATTTCACCTTATTTGTTTATCAGAATTTCTTATTCCATTCTCTAGGCAATGAACATTTTTCCTTTGTACCATTCCTTTCTCAAAAATAAAGTATTTTTATAAGTATTTTATTGTAGATGAAACCTTTCTTTTTATCTTTAACCTCCTTGAAATATATATCTAGGAATGGCATTTTGGAATCAAAAGGTGAATATTTAAGACATTATCTTAGCATAATTCTAAGTTGCCTTCCAGAATCATGAAGACAATTTACCATACCATAATCTATTAATATGTCAGACTTTCCCCGATTCCTCCAACACTGACTTTTCCCGAATTTTGTCATTTCCTCCTGCAGTTTTCTATGCATAATGTAAAAATTTAGTTTTTTTAAATGGTAGTTTACCCATTATTAATGATTTGGAATGATTTTTCAAATGCTTAAATTATAAATTATTTTTTGACCACTGATCCAGTGAGGAAAGGCTTTTGCTGTGAGATATTTCTGCTAGTTCCCCATATATGCTGGATATCAGGCAAGGTCAGATTTAATAATGAATGAGAAAATAAGTTCCTTTTGAAAGAAATCCAGTATTATAGTAGAGAATATTTTGAAAATGACTAATTAGAAATGTTTCTTTCATCTGACACTTTTGTTCCTGAAAATATGTTAAGTATATCACATATAAAACTTTTATATTTTTTTAAAAATAACTTGGGAAATGGGATTTTTAAAAATGTTGGTTTTCCAAATGAATACTTTCAATGAGATTTAAAACCATTTAAAAATTATAAAGATTAACACTTTTGTATTAATACCAAAAAAAATAAATGACTGACTTTAGGAAAAAATGGAAAATTTATTAGCTAGTTTTAGCTTCCTCACCAATCTCTCTGTTTCTCTCATTTTCTATTTTAGCTTGTCTACTGGTTCCTTCCCTACTACATTTTTTTAATTTTTATTTTTAATATTTTCCCATAGTTACACGTTTAATGTTCTTTATTTCTCCCCCAAACCCCTATAGCCCCCCCCCTTAGCTGATGCACACTTCCACGGGGTTTTACATGTATCATTGATTAAGACCTAATTCCATATTATTGGTAGTTGGACCAGAGTTACCATTTAATGTCTACATCCCCAATAATATCCCCACCAGCCCATGTGTTCAAGCAGTTGTTTTTCTTCTGTGTCTCTCCTCCCACAGTTCTTCCTCTGAATGTGGCTAGTTTTTGTTGTTGTTGTTGTTGTTGTTGTTGTTGTTGTTGTTGTTGTTGTTGTTGTTGTTGTTGTTGTTGTTGTTGTTGTTGTTTTTCTTATAAGTTCTTCAGCCTTGTTCTGGATTCTTGCTCTGCTCTTAGTAGAGAAGTCCATTACAATTGATTGTACCACAGTGTATCAGTCTCTGCGTACAATGTTGTCCTGGATCTGCTCCTTTCACTTTGCATCAATTCCTGGAGGTCATTCCAGTTCACATGGAAATCCTCCAGTTCTTTATTCCTTTTAGCACAATTCCCCTCCTACCTTTAAACAAGACCAAGTCTCCCTGCCCTTTATAAACCATAAAATGTCTCCCTATCCCCTATAATCCCCTGAAACTATCATCCTTCTGATGCTTCTACTTCTTTTCCCATTAATTCCCTCTACATATTGCAATCTGGCTTCTTCTGATCATATCACTCCCTCAACTGAAACTGATCTCTTATTTGATAAAATTAGTGTCATCAATCATTTTTTACCTATCTGCTAAATTTGGCACTATTGAAAACCTTCACTTCCTGGACACACTGCTCACTAATTTTTGTGGCAGTAATATTTCCTGGTTGATTTCCTCTCTGCCTAACCACTTCTTCTTAGTTTCCTTTGCTAAATTATTATTTAAATCATACCCTTAAACTGTAGTTTTCCCACAAATGATGTTCTAAGTCCTTTTCTTTTGGCACTCTCTTGGTTACATAATCAGTTCCATTGGATTTAATTATCATCTCAATGCAGATAATTTATAGATCTAGTTTCTTCTAAGACTAATAGCTAACTGCCCTATAGATATTGCAAATTGGATGCCCCAAAAACATATCAAACTTAAAATGAAAACAAAACAATGACAGGAATAAACAAAACTAATTAGGTAGCATACAAGAGTGGATTAAGCATTAAATTTGAAGTCAGAAGACCTGGGTTCAGATCCTGCCTCACATATGTATTGGTTGTTTGAACCTAGGCATTTTATTTACTCTACCAGAGTTTCAGTTTCTCAGGAATAAAATAAAGTTGGCTTTAATGACTTCTATTGCTCCTTCCATATCTAAATCTGAAAGTCTATGATCATTATCTTTGCTCTTAAACATATCCATCTTTCAAACTATTTCTATTTCCATTAAAGGTATCACCATTCTTCTAATCTCTGAAACTGGTAAACACCATTTTCCTTTCCCTTACTTGGCATATTCAATCAGTTCATCTGAAACTTCTCTACAGGACAATCTCAATTCATGCCCTCATCAACTCTGGCCTTGATTATTGCAACAGCCTCCTAATTTTCTCTCTGCCTTGTTTCTCCCCATTCTAGTCATCATCATTCCTACTATGCATTAAACATACATACATCTATAAACATGTGTAATTCATAAATCAAGACATATACATATGGTGGATGCACTGGCTTAAAAACTTTTTTCACTATCAAAAGTGTTTAAATACTATTAGGTTAAGTAATAAATTTGTTATCTATTGTATGCAACCCCTACCCTCAAAAGAAAACTCTACAACATTGTCCATTGTTGCTGGAAGAAATACTATATATAGATAAGGAAATGCTGCAGTGTTGTTATATTCAATCATCACCTCTATATGTAGATACACATACATGTGTGCACATACATATTATAGAACAGTAAATTATTATGGAATCATCAAAATATTAAGAAGTATTATGTCACTGGTCAAAACATAGGTCCAGTCTTCCAATTTGAAGATGGGATAAATCAAGATAAAAAAAGACTCTTAGGAAAATAGATTAAAGATAGAAATCAACATTTTAGGCAATGATAATTAGTCTTATTTAGATCATTGCTTTCAATATCTACCTGAGATTCTGGGCTACTAACTTATCTAAGGGAAATCTTTTCATCTTATGAAGAGATTAGTCTAAAACTCAAAGAAAGTAGTCTATAAGGGAAACCCCTTCTTTTATTATTCAGAAGTGATTTAGATCCACTATTCCAAAGAAATTCTTGATATGTCTCTAAGGAAAATTCTACAGATTCCTCAAGGAACATGATGCAGGAAAGAATAGAATACATTGTCATTCAACTATTCTAGAATATTAATCCCAAACTGTATTTTTTTACATATTGTGATTTTTCTTCTTTGAGCTTCCTAAAAATAAAATAATACTGCCTTGAGGTAGAAAGCCATGTCAGAGGACGTGGGATAATGACACTATTTGGGACATCTTTCTCTAAGCTATATTAGATTTTTTCAGAGAGACTTGTAGTTAAAACATGGAGTACAATATTAATATGCTTTTCTTTAATACTACCTACCTACATGTTTGGCTATTAAGCACGTTCATTTTTTATATAGTTTTATTGGTTACTCTGGAAAAATATTTGTCAGGATTTCATAGTTGTTGAGACCTTTACTTTTCCTCTGATTAAAACATGACAAACAGTGATAGCATGCAAATCTAATCATTTTTATTTCTTCACAAAACTCTAAGGCAGATTGTCTTACCATGCCTAGAGTACTGGATGCTATTAAACTTAGCACATAATAAAAGCAATTTTTATGATAGGATATCATCTCCTGACCAAACTAAAATCACTCAGCTTCCCCTCACCCACCCAGGTATCTTTTCCAGTGTATGCTGCTCCCTTCGTAATGGTATAACAAGCTACTGGGGGAATGTTTGGTGCTGCTTCCCCCCAGGGGCAAACACTTCTATTCATGGCTTTATTTCTTCATATTTCCATCTTGTGGGGTAAGATCTTCAGTTAGTCTTCTGAGGACTCCCAGCATGAGACTGTCTTCTCCTGCTGTGGATCAGGAGACATCTTCTATAATAACCAGCCGTTAGTTTTCCCAAGCTGCTGTCCAGATTTTGTGGGCTTGGGGAAGACATATGCTCTCTAATCAACATGACACTCTTCATTGTGAATGTTTCCTTTGTGGTCCTAACTCTAACCATGTGTGTCAACATGTGGCTGTGCAATGGCCTGATGTCTTCAAATTCATGAAGAAGCAATGGCTAAATAGTGTTGAATCCATCTGTGGGAAGTGTTTCTGCAGTGGTCCAGTCTTTCAGCTCTACAAAATTTAAGACAAGGGATTTGGGGTAAGTGGCATGGTTGTATTTAAGATATCTTTTCAGACAGTCGAATGCCCTGGTGCAGTGATCATCTGAGGTCAGTGTGAAGGCAATGTGCAAACTAGAGAAATTTCTGTTGAGGGTGTGGAAGTGTTAGGAGAAGTCACACTGACAGATTGTAATTAAGAGAAGCTGTCAAGATGATGTTAAGAGATGTGACTCATCTTACCTCAGCAGGAGGGAGAAAAGAATTTTTGGTGATGAACTGGTAGGAAGCCAATCAGAGCTCAAAGTCATCTGTCTGATGCAATTCTCTGACACAAATATCACAGATTTCAATGTTGTATAGCACAATGCTATTTCATAAAGTTGAAGCGTCTCTCATTTTTGTGTTTCTGTATGACATTCTAATGTGTGTATGAGAAAGAGAGTAATGTTTATAAATATTAACTAGAACATTTTGAATTAGTTTTGCCAAAGAGCCAAGAAGAGAATTTGTAGCATAGATTTTGAGCATTCAAAGGGGAAATAATGAATTAACCAATTTTTATTTCTCTTCTCACCTTGAAATCTAAAACAAAGCTAGTCTTTACTGTGTAATAGATAAAGGCAGAAAGACTTAATTCAGGACTATTGATCTCATCTACTCACTGCTTAGAAGCATTTAGATGGTTCAGTGTATAGAGCCATGGGCTTGGAGACAAGAAAACATGAGTTAAAATATGACTAAAGACGACTAACTGTGACCCTGGGCAAATTACAATCTGTTTGCTTATTTGTTAAAAAGGGGACAAAAAGAGGACTTGTATCTCAGGGTTGTTGTGAGGATTAAACAAGATATTTCCAAAGAATAGAGCACAGTGCCTGGCATATGCTAGGTGATTAATAATTGTTTATTAAATTAAAATCTAGTCTGAAATGTGCATATTTTTTAACTTGGAGGCCACATAATACACCTCTTTAATGAAGTATCATCTTTTAATAGGATGATATAGTCAGCAGAGAGAGCCTTTTGGATTTCCAAAGATCTGAATTCAAATCCTGACCCTAAGCCATATATTTTATCTAATTGTCTTTCTCTTAGTTTACAGAAGAGAAAACTTAATTGGCAAGGAGTCAAATAACTTGCCTAAGACTACTGAGTTAGTAACTGTAGAACCAAGATTTGAACTCACCTTTTGGATATAAGTCCAATCAGTAAATAAAAAATTAATAAATATCTAATATATGCCAGGTACTATGTTAAGCACTAGAGTTACAAAGAAAGAGGGAAACACTTTTCTTGCCTTCAAGGAATTTACTCTAATGGAGCTCCATTCAGATATTTTTCATTTATTATGATAATATCTATCAGTATTGCTAATACTGCCTCTGCTGCTGATGCTGCTATGACTACTACTACTACTACTACTACTACTACTACTACTACTACTACTACTACTACTCTTTCTCAAATGCAGGTACCTCCTACTCGGGGTATATTCAAGAGATGTTATTAAAGATATATCAACTGGACTTAGCAGCATTTGGATCTAGCATGAGAAAGTGAGGAGTTGTGTCTAGACACCTATGTTGTAAGCCTCGTTGACTGGGAGGGTGGTATTATCCTCAACATCCATATAAAAGGGAGAAGATGTTTGGGAAGGGAGAAAATGGGTTTTGTATTAGGCATGGTGAAATATCTACAGGACATCCAGTTCAAGATGTCCAATAGCCAGAAGTACAAAAGTAGAGATCAGAAAAGAAGTTAAGGTTGGACAATTAGACCTGAGAATTATCTGCATGGAGATAATATTTTACTCCATGGTAGCTGATGAAATCATCAAGTGAAATATTACAGTAGAGAGAAGATGAGGCCCTAGGACAGAGCTGCTTGGTATATTTATAGTCAAAGGTATGAAGTGAATAAAGATACACCAAAGGAATATGGGAAGAAGTAGTCAGACAAGTAAAAGGAGAACCAAGAGAGCAGTATCACAAAGATATAGAGAAAAGAGAGCATTGAGGGGAAGAATAACGGTTTCAAAAGATGTAGAGAGGTAAAAGAGGATGAAGATTATGAATAAACTATTACTGTCAATTCAGAGATCACTAGTAACTTTGGGGAGGACAGTTTGAGTTGAACGATGAGGTCTGAAGTTGGACTACAGAGAATGAAAAGGAGAGTAAAAGGAGAAGTGGAGGGACAAGTTGTGAGTATAATCAAGCAATTGAATCATGAAAGTGAGGATATAGCTGAGATTATGTACATATATATATATAGTGAACTCATCTCCCAGGACTCTCTACCATAACTTCCTCAGACACATCCCACTTCCTTTGTGAGAGGTGTCTGAGAAAGTATATAAAGAAGAGAGAGCACAGGTTTTGGAGCCTTTTTATCTAGAACAGAGGAGAGAGCCTTTTTCCTGGAGTGCTGAGTGCGCCTTTTTGCTCCAGAGAGCCTTTTTCCCCAGAGATCTAACTCCTAGCTTTCCAAAACCTTTTTTTCCCTAACCTAAATAAACCCAGCTTAAATATCTCTAAAGTGTAGCCTGATTTTTGCTCTGCTCCGAAGGGTTTGGATTAATTTTCCCACCTGGACTGGGGACTATCTCGGCTTCCTTCCTTGCCTTTCCTTTTTCCCTTCCTTTCTCCCATCATCCATTCCTCCCTTTTCATCAAGAAAACATCAGAATGGTTTTGTGATTTTTCTCCAGCTTCATTCAGCGACATGTGAATAATACAAAAGGCAAAAGATGTAGGAGCCCTCCAAAATTGAGTTGTAGCAGGGTAAGATTGATAATAAGATAGAGGTACAAAGGACACAGAAGATGGTGGCTTGGTGGCCAACTGGTACTTCATCTCTTTTCAGTCAAATATTAACAAAGAAGATCTTCACATCTAAAACACAAAGTTTGCTGTCTCAAGTCTTGGCAAGACTAAGTTCTTCCCAAGTCTACAGAATATTTTAGGAGGGGCACGAAGAGCAGATTACTACAGAGTCAAACCTCTTCAGTTTTTCATTTATTGACAGTCAAATCCTTTTCTTTCTCTTGAGTCTATGATATTCATTACTATGTGTATATATAGGACTAAACAAATGAAGAAATCTATGGGGAATAGATGCTTTTTTTTTCAAATCAAATTTTAAAAAAGCTTTTTTTCTTCCCTTTCCATTAATTGGGCTTATTCCAGAAAATCTCCATGGTACAGAAGACATTTCTTTTTGGCCCAATGACATATACAGGCTTAATTTAAAGTATTATAAAAGTCTGTGGGAAACTTGGTTTTATATATTTGTATACATATATATGTATATATATATACATATATATGTATTACAATTCACCCTTCTGCCTGAAGTGACTATGGCACTATGCCACCTCACCATAGATGTACACAGAATATCATGGACACCAGCACAAATACAGTAAAGAAGGGGTTAATGATTTTGAATACCGAGTATCTCATGGAATCCAATTCACATCTCACTATGAGCCAAAGATGCTTCATATCTTAAATGATATTAAAAGCTCACGGCATCTTTTAAGACACTGAGCAGTTTTGGATTACAGAGAAACGTGACTTGGATTGAATGAGAAAACAGATTGCCAGGCCAATCATCCAGCTACAAAAACATTCCTGCTTCCCCAACTGTTACATATTTAAGACACAGTTGTGTTATTCTCCATCCACTGTTGAGGGCAACTCATTGTTGGTAACCTGGAATGAAGGCAAAGGGGCTATATTTAGAAGCAGAAGCCCAGCTCAAGTGTCACTAGCTGTGTTACCTTGGGCAACAAGCTACTTCTCATGATTAAATCTTGTTTGTCTGATCGGGAAAATGAAGGGCACAGACTCAGCAATTCTAGGGTCCTATCTGACTCCAGTCTTATAATTATTGTTTTCCTTTTTACTCAGAGGACCAAAATGATGTCACTGGTGGTGTATTTTTTCTTTTGTATATATTAGATTTAAGTAAGGTAGAGTTGCACAAAGGTTTTGGCCTCATTCTCTCTCCTAAACTCACTGAGGTCCAGTGGCAAGAAAAAAATCAAAGAATGAAGGGAGATTAAACCGAGTCCTCCTAATTTCTAATATTCCTGAATGAGAGGAGGGTAAGAGAAATGGACTGGGGGCAGTCACACAGCACTGTGCATAGAGTTGGGAGGTCCCAGGTTCAAATCAAGTCTCAGACATTCCTTAGCTCAGTGATGGCAAACTTTTTAGACTGTCAGGTCCCACCCCCACCCCACCCCACCCCACCCCTTTTCTCTCACAGAGGAGGAAGGAAGCTCTCCCATTGGGTTGCTGAGTGGAGGGGTGAGTGAAGTGAGGAATGTCCTCAGAGAGTGTATAGAGGGGGAGAGAAGTGTCCCCAGAGCTCTGTTCCCCTCCAGCACCACCAACTGTGAGCCAACCACCTCCCTACTCCAACCCCCACCCCCACTCCCCAAATCTGCCCTGCTTTCATTGGCCTCAGGGCAGAGGGGCAGGGCAGCATGAAAAAATGTCCTTGGGCATAATGGAGAGGGGGAGGGGAGCAACTCCAGCAGAGTCCCTCTATCTTTCTAGTAAGGAACTGGGGCGGGGTTGGGAGGAGGATCACCATGTGGTCAGAGAGTGCTCTGATTGACATCTTTGGCCCCCATGCCATCACGGCCCTAGCTTTAAGACCCTGGACAAACCCCATTGTCTAGCCCTTGCCACTCTTCTTTCTTAGAATTGATGCTGACAGAAGGTAAGAGTTTTAAAATATTTAAATTTTTTAAAAAATAAATTAAAAAAGAGGGGCCTAGAATTAAAGGTAAAAACATGTTCATTCAAATATATGAAAATGCTGTGAGGAATGCACTGTGGGTTTTCTAAACTCTAGCAATGTCTGGGCACTCTTTTATAATGTCATACTATTTAGTCAATGAATTATGAAGAAAATACAATTTTTCAGAGGATGAAAATGTGTTGGCAGGAGATATTGCAAGGTTGTGATGAGGAGGTGGAAAATGGGGAAAATAGAGAGTCTAATTATGAATTAGGGTCTTATGTAATACCAAAATAAATTTCTCCCATTTTGACTATACATAGGTTTTTGTAGAAAAGCATGACATAGTTTAGGTTTAGAAGTAACTCAACAGAATTATTTGATCTGTAGAGAGAAGAAATAGATAGATAGATAGATAGATAGATAGATAGATAGATAGATAGATAAAACCAGGTGNATAGATAGATAGATAGATAGATAGATAGATAGATAGATAGATAGATAGATAGATAGATAGATAAAACCAGGTGACAACACAGTGTATAGAACCCCAGTATCGAGTCAGGAAGACTTATCTTCTTGAGCTAAGTTTCTGGCCTTGGAATCTTACTGTGTAAACTTGGCCAAGTCACTTAATCCTTTTTAACTTGGTTCTTCACTTATAAAATGAGCTGGAAAAAGAAATGGGCAAACCACTCTTGTATCTTTGCTGAGAAAATACCGAAATGGGCTCACAAAAAGTTAGACATGATTGAAAAGTGATTTAATCTGTGTGTGTGTATGTATATATATATATACACATGCATACATAAAAGACAAACAGAAATTGTTGCCATAAAATGAAAGCTGATTAAGAGGAAATACAGAAGGGGAGAGGAACAAAGATGGCAGCTTAGTAGCAGCAAAAGCCAAAAGCACTCTGACAATCCTTCTAAACCAATTGTTAAAAAGTGCCTCAACATGACAGGAGTAAAAATTCAACAGCAAGATGGAGTTAGGAGGTTCTTCCACTGATCACAACTTTGAAAGGTAAGCAGAGAGAGAGTTGATTTTCATAGAATAGGGGGGAACCAGAAGAAAAACTACACGCAGAAGAGTGATAGGCAACTACCCCTACAACCTACTGTACCATGTTCCACAACTAGGCATAGACTAACTTTGGTATCCTTGGATGCAGGCTACACAAATATATCTTCTTTTCAGCAGCACATGGTACATATACAAAGATTGGCCAAGTACCAGAGCATAAAAACTTCACACCAAATACAGAAAAGCAGAAATAATAAATGCAACTTTTTCAGATCATAATATAGTAAAAAGTATAATCAATAAGGGTTCATGTAAAGAGAAACTAAAAATTAATTGGAAACTAAATAATCTAATTCTTCAAAATGGGTGTGTCAAAGAACAAATCATGAAAACAATCAATGATTTCATTGAAGAGAATGACAATGAGGAGGAAACATATCAAAATTTATGAGATACAGCCAAAGCAGAACTTAGGTGAAATTATATGTTCCTGAATGTTAATATAAATAAAATAGAGAAAAAGCAGATTGATGTTGGCTTTGCAACTAAAAAAACTAGAAAAAGAACAAATTTAAAATCCCCAAGTAAAGGATAAATTGGAAATCCTAAAAATCAAAGGAGAAATTAATAAAATTGAAAAAAAGAACAATTGAGCTAATAAATAAGACTAGAATCTAATTCTATGAAAAAGTAGATATAATATTGGCTAATTTGATTTAAAAAGGAAGAAAACAAAATTCCCAGTATCAAAAAAAGAAAAGAGTGGTTTCACTTCTAATGAAGAGGAAATTAAGGTTTTTATTAGGAGCTATTTTACCCAATTGTATGGCAAAAAATCTGATCATCTAGGTGAAATGGATGAATATTTACAAAAGTATAAATTGCCTAGATTAACAAAAGATAAAGTAGAATTCTTAAATCATCCCATCTTGGAAAAAGAAATTGAACAAACCATTAATAAACTTACCAAGAAAAAAATCCCCAGGGCCAGATGTATTTACAAGTGAATTCTATCAAACATTTAAAGAACAATTAAATCAGAATACTATATAAACTATTTGGCAAAATAAGCAAAAAAGGAGTCCTACCAAATTCTTCTTATGACACAAATCTGGTGCTGATGCCTAAGCCAGGAAGACCAAAACAGAGAAAGAAAATTACAGACCAATTTCCTTAATGAATAATTTTGATTATATTAAATTTAAAAGTTTTTGTACAAACAAAACCAATGCAACCAAGATTAGAAGGGAAGCAACAAACTAGGAAAAAATTTTATAACATATTTCTCTGAGAAATGTCTCATTTCTCAAATTTATAAAGAACCAATTAAATTTATAACAACTCTAAGGTACCACCTCACACATATCAGATTGGCCAATAGAACAGCAAAGGAAAATAACAACTGTTGGAGGGAATATGGCAAAATTGGGACATTATTGCATTGCTGGTGGAGTTGTGAACTGATCCCACCCTTCTGTTGAGCAATTTGGAATTATGCCCAAGGGTTAGAAAACAATGCATAGTTTTTGATCCAGTAATATCACTACTAGGTCTGCGTCCCAAAGAGATTTAAAAAATTGGAAAAGGACCTGTTTGTACAAAAATATTTATCACTGCACTTTTTGTGTTGGCAAAGAATTAGAAATTAAGAGATGTCCCTCAGTTGGGGAATGGTTGAACAAATTGTGGTATATGATGGTGATGGAATACTATTGTACTAAAAGATATAATGAACAGGATGATTTCAGAAAAAAAAAAAACTGGAAAGACCTCCATGAACTGATGCAGAGTGAAATAAGCAGAATCAGGAAAACATTATACATCATAACTGAAATATTGTGGAATGATTAAATGAGATAGACTTTGCTACTAACAGCATAACAATGGTCCAGGAAATTCTGAGGGGCTTTTGACAAAAAAAATGCTATACACCTCCAAAGGAAGAACTGCTGGTATAAAAAAATACAGATAAAACATATGACTTGTCACTTGTTTATTTGGATATATGATTTGAAGTTTTGGCTTTATAATAGTATTCACTTACAAAAATGAATAATATGGGGAAATGTTTTGTGTGATAATATATGTATGACCCAGAAAAAAATGGAAAAAAAAGGAACTGGATTTGGGTTCATAGACTAGCATTGGTAATTTTTTCTTATATCAAATGAGAAAATTTGAGGGGAAAGTTTAGTACAAGTTCTAAATCATATATTTAATATATGTATAATGTATTTAATAATTTAAGATATCTAATGAATACTTTTCCCCTTTTCTTCCTTGTCCCACTTCTTATGGCCATAGACCAGACATTTAAGCATGTAGGCATTGCTTTCCTTTTTTATAAAATCAGAAAGACATCGCTGATGACCTTCAAGCTCCCAAAACTATAGATCTTGATTTATACACTAATGATTTTTAAACCCTCATTTTGGGCCCTAATATTTCCTTTAACAGCATAGTATTAACATATCTTAAAAATAATGACCTGATTCCTTCTCCTCTGACAGTGGTTTCCATAGAGACTGGATCTCAAATCATCTCAGCCTCCTTCTACACTATGAAATTTATGGTTTAATAGCCTAAGGCCCTTTCCCAAGAGATTTTGGTGGGATGCCAGATGCTTGGCTCTTTCCATCCAGCTTTGTAGAGGGGCAACATAATCCTGTGTAATTCTCTACACAGTGTCCTATCCCATTCATTCCATTCCCGCCATTCCTCAGTACTCTGGTCAGGCATTACAGAGAGATGCCATGCTAGTGCTATTGTTGCTAAGATTGAGACTCTGGTCAAGAGGGAAGGGAGAGGTAAAATGTGGAGTTGTGCTTTCCCCCCTCCCCCAGGCCAGATACATGTTCTGAGACTGTCTTTCTCTTCCTTTCCTCTCCTGTAGAGGTATTTTGCAGCATAGAATGCTGCCAATACATTGGCCATTGTGTATCTAGCCAAGACCTTCAAGGCATTGGAAAGAAGAAAGGGTAAACAATTCTGTTCACTTTTAATCATTATCAATGTCTAATCAGAGGGATCAATATTATTCAGGTACTAGAAATATAAGGAATAAAAATGATTGCTGCATTTTGAAATTATCCTCTAGGTTACAAGTCTCCAAAATATATTCATTTAAAATCTTTTTTTAGACATTTATTAATATTCATTTTAAATCTGTTTACATACTTTATGCTCCTACTTTCCCCTTCACCCCCCCCCCCGCTCTCCCCCCACCCATGGCCAACGCACATTTCCACTGGTTGTAACAAATGTCCTTGTTCAGGGTCTATTTCCCATTCATGTCCGCCTCAGTCCATGCATTCAAGCAATTGTTTATCTTATATGTTTCCTCTCCTGCAGTCCTTCCTCTGAATGTGGGTAGCATCTTTACCATAAATCCCTCAGAGCTGTCTTGTGTCATTGCAGTGCTGCTGGTACAGGAGCCCATTACATTTGATTTTACTATAGTATATCAGTCTCTGTGTATAATGTTCTTCTGCTTCTGCTCCTTTCGTTCTGCATCACTTCCTGGAGGTGTCTCCAATTTGCATGGAATTCCTCCAGTTTATTATTCCTTTTAGCACAATAGTATTCCATCACCCGCATATACCACAATTTGTTCAGCCATTCCCCAATTGAAGGACATCCCCTCATTTTCCAGTTTTTTGCCACCACAAAAAGCGCAGCTATAAATATTTTCATACAAGTCTGTTTATCTATGATCTCTTTGGGGTACAAACCCAACAATGGTATGGCTGGATTAAAGGGCAGGCATTATTTTATAGCCCTTTGAGCATAGTTCCAAATTGCCAGCCAGAATGGTTGGATCAGTTCAGAGCTCCACCAGCAATGCATTAATGTCCCAGCTTTGCCACATCCCCTCCAGCATTCATTACTCTCCCCTTCTTTCATTTTATCCAATCTGCTAGGTGTGAGGTGATACCTCAGAGTTGTTTTGATTTGCATTTCTCTAATTATTAGAGATTTGGAACACTTTCTCATGTGCTTATTGATACTTTTGATTTCTTTACCTGAAAATTGCCTATTCATGTCTCTTGCCCATTTATCAATTGGGGAATGGCTTGATTTTTTTATACATTTGCTTTAACTCCTTGTATATTTGAGTAATTAGACCCCTGCCAGAGTTTTTCGTTATAAAGATTTTTTCCCAATTTGTTGTTTCCCTTCTGATTTTGACTACATTGTTTTTGTTTGTACAAAAGCTTTTTAGCTTAATATATTCAAAACCATTAAATTTACATTTTGTAATTTTCTCTAACTCTTGCTTGGTTTTCAAGTCTTTCCTTTCCCAGAGATCTGACAGGTATACTATTCTGTGTTCATTTAACTTATTTATTGTTTCCTTCCTTATATTCAAGTCATTCACCCATTCTGAATTTATCTTGGTGTAGGGTGTGAGATGTTGATCTAAACCTAATCTCTCCCATATTGTTTTCCAAATTTCCCAGCAGTTTTTGTCAAATAGTGGATTCATGTCCCAAAAGTTGGGCTCTTTGGGTTTATCATACACTGTCTTGCTGACATCATTAACCCCGAGTCTATTCCACTGATCCTCCCTTCTATCTCTTAGCCAGTACCATTTCGTTTTGATGACTGTTGCTTTATAGTATAGTTTGATATCTGGTACTGCTAGGCCCCCTTCCTTCACATTTTTTTTTCATTATTTCATTTGATATTCTTGATCTTTTGTTATTCCAAATGAAATTTGTTATAGTTTTTCCTAATTCAGTAAAGAAGTTTTTTGGTAATTTGATAGGTATGGCACTAAATAGGTAAATTAATTTGGGTAGTATGTTCATTTTTATTATGTTAGCTCGTCCTATCCATGAACAGTTAATAGCTTTCCAATTGTTGAGGTCCAGTTTTATTTGTTTGGAAAGTGTTTTGTAGTTGTTTTCGTATAATAGCTGTGTTTGTTTTGTTAGATTGATTCCCAAGTATTTTATATTGTCTAGGGTGATTTTAAATGGTGTTTCTCTTTCTACCTCTTGCTGTTCTAATGTGTTGGAAATGTATAGAAATGCCGATGATTTATGTGCATTTATTTTGTATCCTGCAACTTTGCTAAAGTTGTTGATTATTTCTACCAGCCTCTTAGTTGATTCTCTAGGATTTTTTAAGTATACCATCATATCATCTGCAAAGAGTGATAGCTTAGTCTCCTCATTGCCTATTTTGATACCTTCAATTTCTTTTTCTTCCCTAATTGCTATTGCTAGTGTTTCTAGTACTACGTTGAATAATAGAGGTGATAATGGGCATCCTTGTTTCACTCCTGATCTTATTGGGAAGGCTTCTAATTTATCCCCATTGCATATAATGCTTGTTGATGGTTTTAGGTATATTTTGTTTATTATTTTTGGAAGGGTCCTTCTATTCCTATACTTTTCAATGTTTTCAATAGGAATGGATGCTGTATTTTGTCAAAGGCTTTTTCAGCCTCTATTGAGATAATCATGTGATTTGTGTTTGTTAGACTGTTGATATGGTCAATTATGTGGATGGTTTTCCTAATGTTGAACCATCCTTGCATTCCTGGTATAAATCCCACCTGATCATGGTGGATGACCTTCTTAATTACTTGCTGGAGTCTCTTT
>NC_058135.1:2780210-2808939 GCF_016433145.1 Gracilinanus agilis | reverse complement strand
AACCACTCTGCTATTTGCTTCCGTTTTATGAGTGAGTTCATCCCGTTCACATTCAGAGTTACAATTGTTAGTTGTGTATTCACTGACATTTTTTGTATCCTCCCCTAGACCCACTCCTTCTTATTGCACTATTTTCTTTTACACCAGTGGTTTGCTTTGAGCCAGTATCCCTTATCCCCTCCCTTGATTGACTTTCCTTTCTGCCCCCTCCCTTGTTGTTCCCTTCTTTTTGTTTTTTTAAAGACCGAATGAATTCCCTCCCCCTTCTTCTTCCCTCCCTTTTTGGCCTCCCCACTCCCCTGCTCCCTTTGGTTTATCCCTTCTGACTTTCTCAGTAGGGTTAGATAGAGTTTTTTATCCGGATGGATAATAAAGCTACTCTTCCTTCTCCGGGTTGATTACACTGAGAGTAAGGTTTGATTATGCTCTCTTCCTCTCCTTCTTATGATATTATTCAACCCCTCCCCTTCCCATGCCCTCTTTGTGTGTAATAGAATATCTTATTTTTCTTATTTACTCGGATTTTTCTTGGTGTCCCCTACTATTCCCCCCCTTTTTCTCACCCCCCCATGTCTTCTTTGACCTTTTAGTATCCTGTCCTCTCCCTATGAATTATTCTTCTGGTTTCTATAATAGTGAATATTATAATAATGTATAGAGTTCACTACAGTGAATTATACATAGCATTTCTCCACCTAGTAATACAGATAATTAGATCTTATTTATGCCCTTAAAGAGTCAAGCTTACAAGACTATGAGTTTTCTTTCTTTTCCCTCTGTTTCTTATTTACCTTTTCATCTTTCTCTTGATATTTGTGGTTGATATCAAACTTTCCATTTAGTCCCGGTCTCTTTTGTGCAAAAACTTGGAATTCTTCAATTTTGTTGAATGCCCATACTTTCCCCTGAAAGTATATAGTTAGTTTCGCTGGGTAGTTGATTCGTGGCTGAAGGCCCAGCTCTCTTGCCTTTCTGAATATTGTATTCCAAGCCTTGCGGTCTTTTAGTGTTGAGGCTGCCAGATCCTGTGTGATCCTTATTGGTGCTCCTTGATATTTGAATTATCTCTTTCTGGCTTCTTGTAAGATTTTTTCTTTAACTCGAAAGCTCTTCAATTTCACTATTATATTTCTGGGTGTTTACTTTTCTGGGTCCAGTGTAGAGGGTGTTCTATGGATCCTTTCAATGTCTATATTGCCCTCTTGTTGTAGAACTTCAGGGCAATTTTGCTGAATAATTTCTTTAAGTATGGAGTCCAAGTTTCTATTAATTTCTGCCTTTTCTGGAATACCAATAATTCTCAAGTTGTCTCTTCTAGACCGGTTTTCTTGGTCTGTTACTCTCTCATTGAGATATTTCATGTTTCCTTCTATTTTATCAGTCTTTTGACTTTGTTTTATTTGTTCTTGTTGTCTTGAGAGATCATTGGTTTCTAAATGTTCGATTCTAGCCTTTAAAGACTGGCTTTCGGCTTTAATGTTTTGGTTTTCGGCTTTAATGTTTTGGTTTTCGGCTCTAATGTTTTGGTTTTTGGCTTTAATGTTTTGGTTTTCGGCTATAATTTTTTGGTTTTCCTTTTCAATCTGGTCATTTTTGGTCTTCAGTTGTCTTGTCTCACTTTCCAATTGCGAAATTCTGCCTTTTAAACTGTTATTTTCTTGCCAGATTTCTTCCATCTTCCTCAGCATTTCATTTTTAAACTCTTCCATAGCTTGTGACCAGCTTTCATTTTTTGGGGGAGGTTTGGATTTTTGTTTTCCCTCCTCTGTTGTCTGGATTTTCTCTGTGTAGAAGTTGTCGAGTGTTCCAGAGTTTCTCTTGATAGTCTTTTTCTTCTGGCCTTCCTTATTGCTAGCCATTGTTAGCCCCGCCCCATTTCAGCTTTGTCTTTGCACTCAGGGTCTGCCTGGGCCTTGCAAGCTTGGGGGGCGGGGGGGCTCCCGTCTCCTTGTCCTTGGGGTCAGGCCTCCTGGTAGTTCCCGGTCTGCCCCTCTGCCCAAGGTTCCTTCAGCAGTCTTTGGGGCTGCTTCCACAGCCATGCTCCGGTCTGCACCGGGTCCTCACTGGAGGTCCAAGCCTGGGCTGGAGAACATTATTCAAGCCTAGGGCACTGCCTTTGCCTGCGCAGATGCTCTTAGGGCCTGCCTTCATCCCCAAAGAAGGTAGTGAAAGTCCGTGGGCTGGAGATCTTTATTTGCCCCTGAGGGGATGCCTTCAGCGCTTGGGAAAGGCCATGTTTTAGGGGCCTTTGTCCAGGCCCGAGGCAGTGCCTTCACCAACGAGGGTGCTCGGGGAAAGTCCCAGCCACCTGGGGTCCCTCCTCTTGCAGCACACAGGTACAAGCTCCGGGGCTGCCAGTGATTATCTGGTTGCCCCAGTCCTGTTTACCTGCTTGTGCCTTGGGGTTGTGAGAGGTGTGCGGTGTGGGGGGTGGGGGAGGGGCTTCTTCCTCTCGCGTTTTAGTGAGAGCTGTTTCACCCCTTTATAGCGTGGAAATGCCCCGATTCTGCGTACCTTCAATGCTGCGCCCTGTTGTGGGGTTCCTTTGTTCCTCTGGACTCGTTTTTTATTTCCCCTTGAGGGGTCCTGTATGCTTCGGTCAGGAGAGATCGAGCAGCTGCTCCTTACTCTGCCGCCATCTTACCCTATTCATTTAAAATCTTAGTCTCACTTGAAACACTAGACATCTGAGAACTGAAAATCGCATTGCAATTACTAGCAGCAAGGTACCAGTGGAATTCTTTTTTAATTTAAATTAATTTATTTGTTACATTAAAATATCCAGTTTTCAATCTCCTTCTTTCCTCCCTTCCATCAGAGAAGGAATCATTTGACAAAATGATATATCTGTATATAAAATTATGTCTTACTTCTATCAATCACTGCTTTCTCTGGAGGTGGACATACATAAGTCATTCTTCAAATAATTTTTCTGTTGCTTACACAATATTCTTTTGTTTCTGATCTTTCTTCATAACTTTATGTAGGTATTCCCATTTTTTAATTTCATTAACCTATTTGTCATTTCTTATGCTGCCCTAGTATTCCATCAAAAGTTTTTACTACAACTTGTTTAGCCATTCTCCAATTTTTCTCCAGTTTTTGTCTGCATACTAGTGGAATTTTTGTGGAATTGTCAAGTTCCAAAGAAGGTAAAAGCCTTCCTATCAACAAGGTGAAGCCACATTGAAGACCTATAGTCAGGGCATGAATATGGGAGATGTAGATGGTCTGGATCATGATTCTAATGAAAATGAGGCTGAATATGTGCATGCTTCTAAGCACTCCAGCATCCATGTGAGCCATCCTGACCTCTAGAAATAGACCTTGGCTAAAGATAGGAAATCACTGGGTAGCTACAGTCATACATGCCTTATTCACCAGCTCCCCACTGAAGGTGTTAAAGAGGCAGAGGAAGGCACATACAGTTCCTATCTATCTATTTGAGAGAGTGTATCAGGCAAGACTTACATTCAGGTATTCCCAGCCCCAAGTATAGGACTCCAACCACTGAGCCATTAGCTACTTGAGGCCATCAAATTGTATTAAATGTATTTATACCTTATCACATAGCTGGAGAAAAAGAAGGTTGGGATGTCCCAGGAATCTGGGCTTGTTTCCATGCTGTTTGACATATTTACCAATCACATGGCTAAAGACCTACAAGATATCTTCATTAAATTATAATTGAAATAATGATAATAATAATACTAATACTCAAAACAATTCTGAAAGGTGGGTATTATTATTACCCCCATTTACAGATGAGGAAATTGAGGCAATCAGAGGTTAAGGGACTTGCAGCTTGAGAGATGGAAAAGTAGATTTAAATTCAGATCTTTCTGACTTCAGGTAGGGCTCTCTATCTATACTACATCATCTATCTGCTTTAAACAAAACTGGGAGGGGTAGTAATCTCACTAAAGGATCATCAGCATCCCAAAATAACTTGACAAGCTGAAGTATAGGATTGAATCTAATGAGATGCAATTCAGTATGGATAGATATAAAATCTTACATATGATGTATAGAATGGAAGAAAACAATCTGGGGTTTTTAGTGGACTTAAAGCTTAGTCCTATGGGCAGGAAGGTGATGTGGTGGATAGAGTGCCAAGCCTGTAAATCTGGCCTCAGATTCTTACTAGCTATGTAGCCCTGGGCAAGTCACTTGACCCTGTTTGCTTCAGTTTCCTCATTTGTAAAATGAGATGGAAAACCCCAAAATAGGGTCACCGAGTTGGACATGACTGAAAAATACTCAACAATAACTCCACTTGAAGTCAGCAGACTGATAGAGAACCAAAAATGCCAGTGTGATATCAGACAGATGGATGTATATGGACGCATGCATGCAGATACACATGTATGTATGCAGGCAGACACATACATGCATATACATACTTACATAAGAGGGAGGAGAGAATGATGAGATACTGTTTATGAACATACGGAGAGTCTCAAAAGTGTCAGTGTGGTTTAAGTCTTTAAAACTGCATTATCAAGGCGCCATGTATCTATACACATTGGTTCATATTATGGGCTCTTGTGCATAAAAATAGACAATCCCAGAGCTTGAAGCTTTTTAAAGTATTCCAGTCTCCATCCTCTTTCCGTGCCCTCACTGAGCTTGTGGAAACTATGGAGAACCTGGTGGGGAGGAGTGTTGGGAAGGAGAAGCAGGAGGGAGGGTAATTATGCAGAAGTTTGCACCTGTTCTCCCTCACTCTCTTCTAGTTCTCTTTATCGGGTCCCCTAAGCCCTTTTCCAAACAGTTCTCAATTTAAGATTGCACCACTCACAGCTCTTTGCAGTTTATTGCATGGAAAATTCTGTCTTGGAGCTCAAGTGGACCTGAGAGATCATCTAGCTAGTTCAACTCTATTCTACATGTGAGGAACCTCGGAGTGGCCTAATTTGTATACGGCCATCAAATCATTAATGACAAGGGCAGAATTACAACTCAGGACTCTTGGCTGTGGATTCAGTAGGGGACTTTTTGTTGTCATTGGTTTTTTTTCCCCCAACACTGAGCTCAAATGTTGGTTTTCTCTCTTCAAGACAGCCAAATATCTACATATTAAAAAATAAATAAATCCACGTGGCCCAGAATTCTCTAAACAAACAAGGTTGCCAACATTTCACAGCTGCAATCCCAGGGTTTAGAGAGTTTATTGAAATCTTGCCTACTTTACCTTCCTGCTCTCTTGGCTGTTTTGAAATTCTTGCCTTCTCTGTCCCTCTCCCCCTTCCTCTCCTCTCCTCCCTTCCTGCTTTTGACTTTGGAAAAGATATCATGGTTGAAACACAAAATGACTACTTTATTTTTGCATAACAGAACGTGAGCCATTTTTATATTACACTGAATCTTTCTAATCTCATATTAATGCTAAATATTTCCCCTAACATAAAACGGAAACGTAGAGAGTCCTGGTTTTTGACTTATTTTTATCAAACTAGTTTTGTTCCTTTCCACGTATCGTGGTTTTATGTGGTGCAAATGATATTCTCATTACCAGATGGTATGAGAAGAAAATGCTTCAGGGAGGTATGTGCTATATAATGCTGTGCACCCAGTATCTATTAAAAATAAGAAAGCCTTTCAAATTAGCCAATATAGTATCTGAAATTTGCAGAGTGTACCAGAGACCTTCCCAATTGAGCAGATGAGGATGTTCCAGATGAGGCTGATAAACAGCCACTCAATAAACTCATTTCAAAATGGAACTCCCAACAGTGATCATGGTGCTGATGATCTTTGCCAAGGAAGTAGATCTACAAGGAAGTAAAAAGACTGCAAATGTCTGGGAAAGCAAGCTGCTTATTAAGCAACTTCTTTGTTCAGCAAATTTTTCTCATTCCAGGTTTTACATGTATCTGGGAGAACAATATGAGCAAAAATCACTGATAAATAGGAACCATATCCTTAGGCTTAGTTCAAGCCTAGGCTATTATACATGTACTCATTGTTGTCAACAGCCACGTGTGTGCCAGTGTATATTCCTTTACGTTAATGAATATCAAATCGATGTATGTGAGCACTTATACCTCTATTCGAATTCCTCGGGAATCTTCATCTCTATTCCTATCATTTGGTTCCATATCTCCAAATGGTTTCAGAATCTGTCCACTTGAATTTCTCACCACTGCAGGCAAGGCAGCATGTCTAATGGCAAATTCACCCTTTTTTCTACAAGATCTTACAGATAATTCATTGCAAAGCTGAGATTTGAAGCCAGATCCTTGGAGCCCAGATACACTTGACATTCTTGTGCTATTTCCAAACCACAAAATTCAAGTCCTATCAATTCTACTACCATAATATATCTCGACTCTCTCCTCTTTCCTTCACTTACTCTGACATCACCTGAGTTTAGGTCCTTAACTCCACACAAGTAGACTGTTGTGACAGCCTCCATCCAAAATGTTTTTCCTTTTTCCCAACTCACATATTTTGTACAACTGCTGAAATTATCTTCCTAAAGCAAAGGTCTGATCTTATCCTCTCACCCAGCCCAGCTCTTAAAACTTCACTGGCTTCCTATTTCACCTAGCATAAAAGGTATATTTCTTACTAAGGAATTTAAGATGCTCCATATTCTGGCTGATGCCAGAGGTCAATGTCTCTGGTCTATTCCATGGTGCTTTAGTACACTTTATTTTTCAGGCAATATAAACTATGAGACATTCCCCCATTTTAACATGCCTTTTGCAGGATCCATATGGGCATGTATATCCCTCTCCTCCCACCATCCAATTGTAGAAGGCGATCCTCCCCCCACCTCGGAATCTAAATCTTGTCTTTGGAAGCTACAACCTGTGCAAGCTTAGCCAAGCCACTTAATGTCTCTTGGCCTCAGTTACTCTATCTGTATAAGGATTATAACAATTATGCCTGCCTCCCAGGGCTATTGGAAAATTAAAATCAGATAATATTTAGAAAATGTTTATTTTTTAAATCTTAAAGCACTATTTGTGTTAAATGCTCTCATCATCATCATTATCATCTTTCTGCAAGATTCACTACAGACTGCACATGAGATCTTACCTGATTTCCTGCCCCCAACACACACACAGACCTCATACTTTCTTCCTATCTTGGATCATAATTCTCTGCCTACATGCTATGCATTTCTAGCAATCACGCCTGCCCATTTCTTCAGCATATTAGAATATCTAGATCAGTCAGGACTAGTGGCCGGAGCTCAGTTCTCTCCTTATTTCCTCACTCTTCTTTGTCTTTATTCTTTGATAACTATTCTGTGGTTATTGAGCTGGCCTTTCCTTGTCAAAAGCTGATTTCTTCACTTGTAGGCTTGTATATTTACTTTGGAAAATAGCTTTATTTTACTATGGAAATGAATCTGGGAGGGGGACTGGTGGGCGGTGAATAGTTGATATGTCAGAGGAAGGTAAAGAAGGTTTCCAGCAAAGTATGTTGAGTGGACATCTTGTACTGTGGTGAATGAATAGAAAACATTTGTTAAGTGCTTACTATTTATGAATCTCTGGGATGAGCATTAAAGATATAAAATAATACTGCTTCTTCCCTAAGAGAACTCACATTCTAATGGGGGAGACAACATATATGGTGAATTTTAGCTACAAGTCAAATGGACAAGTCCCATGATTCTCAGGGTACTGCCACATAGCAGAAAGTTAGTCAATGAACATTAATTAAGCAGCTACTATGTGCCAGGCACTGTGCTAAGTTCTGGGGATACAGATACAAGTTTTTTTAGAAAGATCTTCCACACCTTCAAGGAACTTGCAATCTATTGGAGAAAGATGACACATAAAAGGAAGGGAAAAAGCAAAGGAGAGAAGGAAGGGGAAGAAAGGGGAAGGCATTTTGCACAAGGGCATGATAAAGAATTCAAGCAGCAGTCTAGCTGGTGAGAAATGAGGGAAGACTATGCCACACCTCTTTCTTAAATAGAGGTCCTTGATCTCATAGCCCTGATATTCACTCAAAAGGAAAGATGGACTGATTAGATATGGGGACCAGGAAGATTTAATCTTGCAGGATAATGAAATTTAAGGCTTGATGGAGATTTCCAAGATGTTCCATTGCAGTATAGCAACCATGAAAAATAGTAGATGGTAATTTATTTTCTTTATTCTTATTTTTATTAATATAAGGGTATCTATTTTTGGTACTTAACCTTTTAATAATGCCAAGGACTTTCATTTTTTATTCTATCTACAATTCAGCTGTCATATTTATCTTCCTCAAGCAGAGGTTTGACCCCATCACTACCATCTTATATGTCACTCCCATGATTCCTGATTTCTTCCTTTGCCTTTTATGGCTCTTTCCTATCCCTCCACATTCTCTATGATCCAATGATTCAGACCTGGTTGATGTTCTTTGAGTAAGAAATTTGAACTCCCTACTATGCACATTTTCATTAGCTGCCTTCATGCCCAAAAACCTCTGTCTCATCACCTCCGGTTCCTGATTTCTCTCCTTCAAATTCTCACGTAAAATTCTACTTTTTTCAAGGAACTATTCCTCATTCTTTTCATTTCTTAATTTCTTAATATTACTTGTTTTGTATATCACCAGAGTATTCCATGTATCCCTCCTCTCCCACTTCCAAATAGTCTTCAAATACATTGTTGTGATTTCTTTGAGGGGCAACCTAGATCTCAGGATGTCTTAGCCTCCTCCTGCACTGAGCAATTCCCCAATGACAATAGAAAGAAAAGAAAAGGGAAAAAAAGGAATCAAAGAAAGGAACGAAACAAGGAAATCATAGCCTACCTAGTGAGGACTCTGTGAGATGTTGCTACTACCACAGGGGGACTAGAAGAACCCTATATATATATTAGTGATTATATTCAGTTCAATTTAGTTGAGGTGCCCTCCACAAATAGGTCCAATTTTCCTATCATAGGTCAAAACTTAATAAAAATATAATATAATAATAAGTAATGTATATTATATTATATAATAATTATAGCATATATTATGTAGAATATAATAATATAAATTAATAATTAATAAAAAGTTTAAAAGCTACAAACCAGTACACAATGCCAGAAGAGATTAAAGATATGAAAAGGTTTGTTTTATAATCATACATGTAATGGGAAAGCCTATTACAAGTCATACTTCTTTTTCCTTGAAGGAATAAAGGGTAACTTTGAAAAAAGAAGTTGCAAACTTGTGTTTTGCTTCAACTAATCTTTTTAAGGACCCTTCTGGTTCTGAGAGCTTTGAAAATATTAATATCACTATGGAAAAAGTCTAATGAAAAATTACTGATGCTCTCCCAAACCAATATTAAGTAAGTTTCTGATCTTCTACAAAAAATCCAGTTTTCAAAGAGCACAACGCAGGGCTGGTAAAGACCTAGAACTCAAGGCTTCTCTATTAAAATAAATCAAAGGCTTAAGAACCAAGAGAGGAAAATCCAAGTCAGTACTTGTCATAAGTTATTTCAAAATGTTTCTTCCATATAATCTAAAAATTGAGAACTATAGAAGCACAAATATTTCCCTCACATAGAAATCTTGACCATCAACTAACTTTACTAGAGAAATAATATATTTTTAAATGGAGCAGTCAGTTCAAAGTTCCACCAGAGTTAAACACAATTTTAAATTCAAAAGTTTCAAGTTCTTTTCCAAAGTTAGACCCCATGATATTTATACAATTGGCAAAATATTTTAATCTGGCAAAAATTAACCCTGTTCTACTATTAATCCTGGAATCTTTGAAATCCAACAGTATCATCCCAAATCAACTGGGGTGGGGGGGAATCCAATACTTGAATTTCTTCTTTCCTGGAATCAAACTGGAATGACTTTTGTTTTCTTCCTTCCTCTTTAAACTTTAAGTTCAAATGTATGGGCAGAAACTTGGGTAGTCATCCATCCCCTTTTATCATCTTTGGAGATTACATTATTAAGCTGTGCCAAATGAATCTCTTTTATCGTTAGAGACTTCTGAAAAAGAATTATACTCAGCATGAGGAAGTTGTAAAGCATGGAATTGGGAGGCAGTAAATCTAAGTTTGAATATACACTTTGCGAAAATATCCTATTGGGTAAGTGCCTCTGGGGTCTCAGTTTCCTTTTCTCTGAAATGAAGTGAATATATCAGATAGCCTTTAAAATTCCTCCCAACTCTAAATCCTATTGACCGTATGATCCAATACATATCCTAGGGTGCTTGATTCTAGCATTAAACCTTCCTCACTGTCAGTGTATTTCTTGCTAAATGAGTCTCATCTTTCATTCCTCAACACCATGTCCTCGTTTTCCACCTTCAATGAAGAAGTACTATATTAGTTGTTCTTGAGAGTCAGATTTCCAATGTAGGTATCATACTAGATTCCTCACTGTCTTTCATTCCCCTTTTCCAAGATGTTGTCAAGGCCTGTCAATTTCACCCTCAAAATGTTTCTCAAACATCCTTCTTCTCTCCTCTGCCACTTCTACTTCTATAGTACAGACCCAGACTCTTGCAAGAAATGCTGGTGGTCTCTCTTACTCAAACCTTTCCCCACTCCAATCCATTCTTTTTTTTTTTATCGCCAAAGTGATTTTCCTAAAGTACAGATCTCATCATGTAACTATCCTCCAGTGACTCCCTATAACCATCAAGCTCAAATACGAAATCCTATTTTTGGTATTTAAATCCCTTTATAATCTTACTCTCTCCTACTTTTTAGTTTTCTTCTATTTTACTCCCCACCATGTACTCTTCATTCAGTGGCTGTTCCACAAAGAGGACACTCTATTTCTTTGGCACTGGGTTTTTTCTCTTGCTGTTCCCTAGAACAAATCATTAGCACCATTTCCATTTATAAAGCAAGGAAAAAAAAACTCATTTAAGAAGAAAATAAATCATCATTAAAAAAATCATCTTTTTTGGACAGTAGGAAGTTCCCAATATGGAGAAATGGTAGTTTAGCTTGTAAGATGAGTATATTACTCAATTAGATTATGTGTATGTCCACTTGGTTTTATAAATGCAGTTTACCGAAGCACACAGACTTTTCGGGAATCCTTCCTGGCCCTCTCCAAGGAAATTTTGGTTATCTGCTGAAGGGAGAAAAAGATAAGGGCCATGAGGCTGGTTTACTCTGTTTTCCTGAGAGGATAGTAGACTAGAATTATACTTTATCTGCCCCACTAAATATTGTCAAACTAAAGGAGATGGTGTGTAGGGGAGAACCTCCCAACTATACCTGAAGACTTGATTTTTTTCACCAAATGTTAGTTACACAAAGACTGTGATAAATAGTGATAAATAAATTCTTTATCAAAGTTGATGGCAAAGAGAAATCAGAGAAATTATACAGATTAGTATATGCCAGGCATAGAGTAAATAACCTTTTCTTTTGGTAACAAAATATTTCAGTTCCACCAACACAGAATAGAGACAAACAGACAGAGACAGATAGACAGAGATAGAGAGTTTCTGATTTTAACCAAAGTAAAATTATTCAACTTCTGTATTTTGGCAAGATAGAAATCCTATATATGTTGAGACTCCAGTTCTTTCATTTTATTCTTCTTCCTAAAGTCTTGTTTTCCTTCTCTAGGAGTCAGTCTTTAAGGGGATCTGTAAACACATGTATCAGTCTCATAGTCAGAAAACTTGAATATCATGTATTCCCTATGACGTTCTTCTTAAAGCTGCAATGATAATTCAGCAAGTAATCATTCTTTCAGCTATGGAGGAGAGTATTATGCAAATGTACCCAGCATGAATTCCAGATTATAAATTTACAACATGTGAAAGAAACAATTAGAGAAAAAAGAAGGAGGTTGAGTGTAGGAGGAGATCAGGACAGATCAGGCCCACTGAGGAAAGCAGTCTTGCTTGCTGAGATTGCTGGCAAAGCCCCAGTCTCTCACACAAAGGCACTGTTGCTCTCAGTCAAAAGTCATCATTAAACTCTGAGCCCTCCCTCACTCTGAAGAGCAAAGTCCTTGTAACATCATGACTGAAAGAACCAAACCTGCCTTTCCCGAAGAACAGATTATTAATCACTGTTTCTCAACTTGCTTACATCTGTAATAGCATCCCTGGTAATGTTCATGTATGAAGTCATTTCATAAACATCATCCTGTGGGAAAGTAACTCCCCTCAAGAATGTTGCACTACTTAGTTATGCTAGTCTCTATAAAAGTCTTTCTCTTTGTCACAATAAATGAAGATCATAGCCCCCATGCATGGTGCCATGATTCTTCTGCTCAGTCCTTCTCAGGCATGCTGGCCCCAATATTTCCTGTTCTTCTTCTTATCTCATTCTCTCTCTTTAGCCACTAGTCTCCCTAGCAGGCTAACTCTCTCTCTCCATGGCTACACTGGCCCTCATATCCAATTACTTTTCACCAGACTCCCACACATGAACTCAACAGTTGGGGAAGAAAGGAAGGGAGGGAGGAAAGAAGAAATGCAGAAAGAAAAGTTAAACATAAAGAGATTTACTTGTCCATGGCTGGAAGCTATTCAACAAAAATTGGAAATGAAGATACCTTAAGTGATTCAACTGAATGAAGCTTTCCTGCCTCTGAGTTGACCATAAAGATTTACCAATGAAGCATCAGAGTATGACTGATTCTTCGTTATTTTTTATTTACAACCAGAAAGTAAATCTGGTAAATCTCAGGGATGATTTCAATAATTTTTAAAGAAAAACCAGCTAAACTTATATGG
Organism: Gracilinanus agilis; assembly: GCF_016433145.1. Classification (NCBI taxonomy): domain Eukaryota; kingdom Metazoa; phylum Chordata; class Mammalia; order Didelphimorphia; family Didelphidae; genus Gracilinanus; species Gracilinanus agilis. The sequence continues at coordinate 2,796,261 of NC_058135.1, read as the reverse complement.
AGGTAATAGTTAGGATATTGCTCCCACCACAACAAGTTTTTATTCTTCATATTTTGGAAAGAGTGACTCTTCTCCATCTTCTGTCTGGACAATTTTATATTTCAGGTATTTATGAAACTTTGAGTTTTACAAACTAAAAACCTTGGAGGAAGGCTGAAACATAAACAGACTCAAAAACAGCTTATAACAAGGTATAAGTTAAATGATTTTGGTCTCAGCTCACTTTCACATGTATAATAGGTTCATTTGATTCCCACACCAACCATATTAGATAAAGAAAGTTAGGGTTATCATCTCTGTTTTATAGTAAAAGGACCTAAGATGAGGAGAAGTGAAGGGATTCTACAAGGTCAATTGATGGAGCTGAGGATAGATTTCAGGTCTTGTGACTAAATTTCTAATGATATTTTAGAGTAGAAAAATTTGAAGACTCACTCATTATCTTCTATCCTTGAAACATTTCAGGAGACAAAATGAGTCAGATAATAATAAAATAACTAATTAAAACAATGTCGATAACCTATTACATCATATGGAGTATATCATTTCCTTTCATCAAAGGAGCAGTGAGTATCTTATTGAGGATATTCAATCAGAATAATGAAAATCATGATTATTACTATAAAAAGGTGAAACTTATGTGAGATTCAAGGTTTTGAAAAAAAAATTGAAGAGAAAATTATTGTATCAGGCTGTATCTGGAACTAAACTTCTAAAGTTCCTGCTATGTCTAAGTTACTGAAATTCTATGATTCCTACAGAGTAGTACTATTGGTTTTTCAGATAAATGCCTAATTTTCCAGCAGTGTCTATTCAAGCAATATGAAGTCATGATCATAAAAATACATATATATATACATATATATGTACACATACACATATATATGTATATATTCAAAGTCTAGGTTCAATCCTTCCTCTGACACATGCCAGCTATGTGATGGTCCCAAGCTAAGATATTAGCTTGGTATCTTAGACCAACTCTTTCTGGGCTACAAAAGAGTATCCGATCTATTATAGAGGAGGCAGTTTCTACACTAGAGGTTTTTTTTGACAATGAGGCAATCAAATATTCTGATTAAAAAAAAACCCAAACAAGCAAAAACAAATATTTGCTTAATCAAAAGAAAGAATTTTATCCAAACAAAAAATTTCAGAAAAAAAGAAATATGTGATATCTAGTACACCAAGATGAATCCATAAGATAAAAACACAGAAAAACTGCAAAAGGAAAAATAACAAAGTAATAATAACAATGATAACAGAAATAATTTAAATATTTGGAGCTGACACAATGTCACACAAACCATTCCATCTACTAGGCCTATGGTGGTGAACCTATGGAACATATTCTGGAGAAGCAGTTCACCTCCCCCTCTTCATATGAACCTGAGACAACATTTCTCATATCCCTGGCCCCTCTGCTCAGCAGCCCAAATGGAGTGCTTCTGCCCTCCCCTGTCTGGGGTAGGTGGGCTATTCACATGCAGCATGAGGGTTGCAGTTTGGGCCATTGGTCTCTAAAAAGTTCTCCATCATAAGGCAAAGGCAATGCAAACAATCTCACAGGCTTCAGGCTTGCATTTTAGGTCCTAGCTAAGGAATTCTTGCCTTTCCCTATCTTTTCAGATGGCTAAAAGTCTCCACACCCTACATACATAGACAAGAGCTCTCAGCTATCAGAAGGCAAAGAATGCTGACAGGTGGACAAAGTGGACAAGGTGGTGATTCAGCAAAGTCTAAAAGAATAGTTTTCCTGCTCTAAGAAAAGAGAACTAAAAACACAAAAGTATACAGAACTAAACCACAATAGTTAATGCTGGACTTTGTCCCCACTATCACTTATTCAAGGAGTTAGAAGGTAGCTCATTTCATTTTTTTAAAAAATCTATTACAGGAGAAGACTAAAGAGTGAAGAATGACATCAGAAACAAGCAACTAGGAATTCAAGAGAAAGATGAAAACCAAAACATAAAGAAGAAACAGCTTTCTTAATCAACAGAGGCATTCATAAATAAAGAAGGAAACTGAATGAAAATCAAAAGAACACAATCACTAGCTATTATACCAAAAAGGCAAATTAATGTTATCTTAGCAACTGAAAAGATAATCCAGAAGCATATCCACTTATAAAACAATCACAGAAACCCAAAAGAAGAACAAAACTGTCAAAAGAAGATTATGTATAGGCATCATAGCCTTTTTTTTAATCAAGGTGGATTAAAACCACTACAGAGACAACAACAGTTCATAAGACTTAGAAAGTAGAACAGACCTTCTCTCCAAAGAAGTAAAGGGTCTGAAAGAGTAAAAAGAATGTTTGGAAAACATAAATAAAGAAATGGAAACAAATACATTAAAAAAGGCCAAAGGCAGTTATAAAAAGTATAAATTCTATGCAAAAGAAGCAGTTTTTAATAATAAAAACTCATTTAACAAGAAGTCAAGAGGAAAGACTTCATATATGAAGGAACACAAATTCAAATATTCTAGAATTACTCTAATGTATTAAGAAATCTGAGGAAAAAAAAGGATTTGTTGATGTTCAAATATCAAGGCAAAAAAAAACAAATCCTATGAATCTGAATCTAATTATGAATGAAAAAAATGGACTTTGAACAACCAATATGAGTCATATTGAGACAATCTACAGCACATTCCTTGCCTTACCCATCAGGAAACTGAAGTCCAGGTTAAATTATTTCTCCAAGATCATACAGGCAATTAGTGTTAGAATCAGGACTTGAACTGTTGTCCTCTAACTCTGGGTGCTTTATTCACCTATAGATTCAGTGAGGTTTCCCTTCTAGCTCTAATCTGTTCTATAAGGACTATATCTTCCATATGGATTTTTTTCCAGGTGACTTCCATGACTGAAGAATATCAATAGAATTTGGACTGACTTCCATTGATTAGAAAGGAAGAGAAACACTGGTGAATGAAGATCTGCATTCAAATCCGAAGTCCATTACATCATTCAACCTCTTAATGCCCTCAGAGAATTGTTAAATATTCTAAATTATAGGCAAGTTGTTGATGAACATTGGTTCAAGAAAATCTACACTGTGATGAAATCAAAGGTATGGACTCAAGTAAGGGGGAAACTCGTCTCCTTTTGGAAACATTTTAGGTCAAGAAGAAACTATTAATCAGAGCCCTATTATTTAAAACTATATCACTTTCTGTTTTGAAGGTAGAAATGACAAGACACGGCAGCAGATTGAATGTGTGGAGTAAGGGATAAAGGATGACACTGAGTTCGTGAGCCTTGGTGATTAACTGAATGGTAGTGTCATCAGTGATAAGAGGGAAGCTTGGAAGAAGGGAGAATTTGGGGGGAAAGATGAATTCTCTCTTCGATATATTGAATTTGAGATATGTATGATACATTCAGATATCCAAGAGGAGATGCATTCCCTCCTCAGGTTTGTCTCTCAGAACCCCTAGCTTTCTTAAAGGTTTAACTTAAGTACTACCTCATCTGATGTTTTGATTACTTTGATTTTGTTTTGATTGCTCAAATTTTCTTTTTCTCCTCTCTTTTTTTTATTCTTTGTTACAAAGGATGGTTTTCTGGGAAAGATTTTGTTTTGAATTGAATAGGATTTAAAAAATCAATAAAAGTTTGAAAATGTAATCAATACAAAAAAAAACACTATATTACTTTCTCTCCTCAAGATTCCCAAAAGAGAATGTCTGTTATTCCCCCCACTTGAGACTGCCTTCAATCTACTCTTTATGCATCTTAAATTTACCTAATTCACATTTCCTCTGCCATTATATGTGAGTTTCTTGAAGACAAAGAGCATTTTTATAGCCCCAATACTTAGTCAGGTATTATACATAGTAAGAACCTCATAAATACTTTTTTTTTTGTAATTTGTAATTTCTTTTTAAATTTAAATTTATTTGTTATGTTGAAATATCTAGTTAACTTCCTCAAATCCTCTCTTCCCCATTAGAAACTACATGAAAAAAATATAAAACATTTATACATAAATACTTTTGACAGTACATTCCTTACAGACTTATTGTTTTGACTACTGAATTCATTGGGGCACAAAGTTATTTGGATCTGGGTATGTGGATTTGGGGCAATAGTCCCTACTATTTCAGAATAATAACATGAGATGACTACACTCAATTAATGAGAGAGATGTAAGGTCTTCATGTTTATTACAGGAGCCTCTGAGATGGAAGTCTGAAAAACTGTCCTTGAAAAATCTTCAGGATGATCTATATAAGTTGCAAGGCAGAGCTTATTGGGGGTGGGGGGAGGAAGACAAATGGCAATGAAGACCAAATCAAGAAAATCCTTACAAGGAATCTTGTATATTTGCAACTATTCCAGATGTTCTTTGAGATGAAACAAAACATTTGGTGATTGTTTCCATATTGATGAAATAGGATGGAAATATCCACAAAGAAATGCCAAAAGGCAGTGGTTAGAAAACTATAAGTTTTGAGGTTAGATTAATTGCCTCTGGGATCTGAGGCTCCTAAGGGAGAATTATCTATAAGTTGTGTAGAAAATAATGGGAAAGGTGAGAAGAGAGGGACGACGATAAAGTAATTTTTAGGAGCAAAAGAAAAAAGAATTAAAGTATTTTCCTTAAATAAGTATGCAGACAATTAAAGTTATATAAAATATTGATTTGACTTTCATAAAATTAAAATGGATATTTTAAACTTATCAACATAGTTATTAGAGAAAAAAGATGTTTCCCAAACATAATTTTGCTGCATTCTTGGCCATTCTGATGAACCTCCTGTGAAAAGGGAATTCTTTATTCTTTGTCTATTTTGAGTTAAACATTAAATTAAGGAAACCAAGGTGTGAATCCCACTTTGGACATTGCCTAGCTTTGTACCCAGAAAAATCACTAAACTTCAATTCTGTCAACTATCAAATGTGGATTATTCATTTCAGAAGGGACAGGATCACTTAAGGCCTACCCACCCAACTTGAGTATGTGATTAGGCAGAGCTAGACAACTGAGGCTGAAGATAGGAATAAACAGAAGAAAACTCTGAACATGGTGAAGAAATCTTTGCATGGAGAGAATCTAATGGTATAGATCTAGAAAAAAAGAGTAATTTTGCAATAATTATAAGTAGAAGCACTCACAATGGATTGGTCCCCCGAATTTCTAAAATACATGGGAGAAATTAAGCTTTTGAGGAAAAAATATTGAAGTAAGAATAAATAGCACATAACAGAAGGAGGAAAACATGATTCAAGAAGTGATTTCATTGGTAGCAGTAATAGCAGCAAGCAAAAACTTTTTTTTTTTTAAATTTCAAAGTTATAAGAAAAAAGTAGAGAATTCATAGAGAGGACTTGCTTAAGGACATCTTCCTCCCTTTTACCTAAAATGTAAAAAGTCCCTAAATTCAAAAACTCACCAATGATATGAAGTTAAATAGAACAACAAAGGTACCACAAGTACGTCAGGTGGCTATACTTTAGGGTTAGAGTGCTAGAGATGGAGTTGGGAAATGGTAAATTGTTGAACCTCTATCAGTATCGGTGTCTTCATTTGCAAATTGGTGATAATAATAGCAACTTCAAAAGAATTGTTGTGAAGATCAAATGAGATAATATTTGTAAAGTGATTCATCAGTGATAGGGGTTTTTTATTTTTATATTTATTGTTATGATTGTTATTAATGAGATATGTGTTTTTCACATGGCCTGGAACACACATTTTATTGATATCTGTCATGAGGTCTATATTGTCCCAAAATTGTCTGGCTTTCCACATCTAGAGTTTCTGTGTGAGTAGTCATGGTTCTGAGCTCTGTGGCACTTTCCTGCTTGGCCTACAGCAGTGGTTCCCAAACATTTTTTGGCCTACCGCCCCCTTTACAGAAAAAATATGACTTAGCCCCCTGGAAATTAATTTTTTAAATTTTAATAGCAATTAATAGGAAAGATAAATGCACCTGTGGCCATCACCTCTCTCCTGGATCGCTGCAGCACCCACTGGGGGCGGTAGAGCCCATTTTGGGAATCACTGGCCTACAGGATGGGTCGTGTGTGTCTTTTACCGCTTTTTGTATCCTCAGAGCTTAACATAAATTCAATGCTTAGTTTTAAATTTCATTTTATTTGTACTTAGAGCTTCTCAGAACTTATTGCTAAATTTTGAGTGAGCATTTTAGACCTTGGAAATCAACAAACTACAAAGCAAGGCTTTTTTGTGTGTGTTATTCTGTTCTTTGTCTTTGCAAGAAAGTGATGGAGAAAATGTCAACAATGCGGATTGAATTTGAAAGTGTGTTGTATGTACTTTTCTTTTTCTTCATAGATTGCCTATTAAGCATTTACCAGAAAATCTCTTCAGAGAGCCACACGTGTTTGCCTAAGGCAGAGCCATACTGAGTGTATTGTAACTTCCCTATTTGGCTGGATTGCTGTAGGGCAGTTAAAATTCCCATATGTGGTCTGAGTATTTTTCCCTTGCCAATTGGTCCGTGTGGGTATGATCTCATCCCAACTCTTGCACTAGCCCATAAAGCCTGGCCCCTTCAACTGGAGGACACTCATCCCAGTTGATGTCTTCCTTAAGCCTCCCTGTTATGATTGTCCAGCAGTACTGGGGATCGCACAGAGGGCCACATACATTTCTACCTTCCTGAGTTTCTAGTAAAATACCTTTGCTTCCAACCCACTTGGCTTTCCCTGTGCTGTGTACCCTTTCCAAGGCAAACTTGTTCTGAAGCAGGCCTTAGAGCAATCAATACAATCTTCTACTCTGTTCTGATTTCCTTTCAATGGTCAATGAGCCAACAGCCAAACATTGATTGAGCACCTATAGTGATCAAGGCCTCTGCTGTGTGCTTGAGATACAAAATACTATGAAAGAAGAAACAGCCCTAATTCTCAAGAACCTTACAGTCTAATAGGAAATGTGTATATATATATATATATATACACATATATATGCAGAATAGACATAAAGGCAATAAATACTCATAAATGCAAATCATTAAAAACAAGGCAGTTTAGGGGACAGCTGCGTGGCTCAGTGGATTGAGAGCCAGGCCCAGAGATGGGATGTCCTGGGTTCAAAGCTGGCCTCAGACACTTCCTAGTTGTGTGACCTTGGGCAAGTCACTTGACCCCCATTGCCTTTAAAAAAAAACAAAACAAGGCAGTTTAGGAAGGAAAGGGCTAGCTAGAGGAAGGGACCAAGAATAGCTTCATGGAGAAATTAGAGTTTGAGGTAAGACTAAGCTCTCAGGTGGAGAAAAGGTTTAATGAGCCAGAATTGAGGAAGAGCTGCATTCTATGCCTATTGGAAGACTAGTCCAAAATGTCATGTGTGAGAAAGAGAAGTCAAATTTGGCTTTGTTGCAGAATGTAGCAAGGGGATCAATGTTCAATGGGGCTATGCCGATATCAGGTCCAGGTGGTGTAGGATTTTTAAAGGTAAACAGAAGAATTTGTATTTGGTCCCAGAGGCAAAAAGAAGCCATTGGAACCAATTAAGTATGGGAGTTGTACGGTCAAATATGCATTTAAAAAATTAGTCTGGTGTCAGTGTATAGAATGGACTAGATAAGAGAGAGATTTGAGACAAGGATATCATTTTGTCTTGGAGGACTTTGCAATAGTGAAGAGAAGAGGTCAATGAGGGTCTGAATTAAGGATAGGCTGGTGAACAGAGAGGAGTCAGACATAGAGTAGGTTGTGGAGATTCATTGGATCTGTCATATGAGATAGAGTGGAGAATCTAGGTTAGAACTGTGGTTACAAACCAGGGAGAGTGGAAGGATCATGGTGCCTTTGAGTCAATAATAACAATTTTTTATTTAAATACCATTCCCAGTAGATACTGGGAAATTCAGTAGAGTGATGTATTTGGGAGGAAGATAGGTAGTTCTCTTTTGGACAGCCTGTTTGTAAAATACAATAGATTAGTGAATCCTCTTCATAAGTGTGATAATTCTAATTATGGAAAGTGAAGAGAGGTCCAGAATAGACCCTCAGGGGACACCCATTCTTAGCAGGCATGATATGGATGATGAACCAGCAAAGGATGTAATTTTTACACTAATCAATTTTGTACTATTTTCATAGACTTCCCTATATCCTCATCTAATATAAATTAAATATGCTAATCACTTCTTCTTGAATATGATCAAACCTCAGTAGTGTAATGAGCTACATTAGGAAAACAAACACTAATGAAAAAGCACTAAACACACATTAAGTCAGGCATCATTGCCTTTACTGTCTCCTGGGAATGTTATTTAGATTATAAACTATTTGCCAGTTATTATTCTGTTTACCCATTCAATGTCATTCAGTTTGTTGCAGTTCCTGACTCACACCATGGCTATTTTGGAACAAACAATAAAATAGAGGCAATGATTTCCAGTACACAGTGTGGGACTTTGAGTCAGGGGGGGGGGGAAATTAACTTTAAAGCAGCCTCAGATAATTCCTAGCTCTTTGAACCTGGGCAAGTCACTAAACCTCTTTCAGTAGCAGATTACTCATCTATACAATGGGGTCAATAAAAATATATACCTTAAAGGTGTGATTTCATGCAAGAAATCATGTAACTGTTATGAGCCTCACTTTCCTTCTTTCTAAGATGAGATTTAGCTGAACACCCTCTCAGATTTCTTCTAACTCTATCGTTATGATGACTCTATGATTTTTTTTATTATGGCCATAACCTCATGGGTATGCCTGTGCAACAGAGGGACTGGAGTTGGGAAAGAAGGAGAGACATAAGAACAGCCAAAGCAAGTACTTTTAGTTCATGAGGAATTTCTTATTCTAAATAATTTTCTTACTAAATTTAGTAAGAAAACTATATGAATCAGGCTTTCCCACCATCAAATGGGGAAAGCCAGAAACCAACTATATGCTAGTTTAAAAAAAATGACAAAGATAAAATGACCCAGCCAGTGGGATTTTTTTTCTCTCACAAGAATGATCTCAAGATCTTGAAAAAGTTATGATCAAAACAGAGATTTCCACAGTCAAGATTGAATTTTCTCTCTTAACTATCCCTTTCCCTGACCACCTCTGTCCCATTCCAAATCCCTCTAATTTGACAGAGTGAAGAACTTTCTCAGAATTCTGTTTGTTTTCCATGGGACTAGCTTTCTTCAAATATATTCATAATCAATGGCTCTGACAGTGTCATTCCTCCCTTCATAAATCTTCAGTGGCTTCCCATTGCCCACCAAATAAAATATATACTCCTTATCCTGACAGTGAAGGTCCCCTGCAATATGACTTCAACTTACCATTCTTGTCTTATCTCATAATGCTCCCATTCTAATGAGAAGGTCTGTGACTCACTTGACTTGGAATGAGAAAGTCTACTCAGCAAAGACACAATACCACTTAGCTCCAGACGATGTGTGCTCCTTCTACCCTATATAGCTAATCTACATCTAGTTATGTGAGTGAATGTATTGTCAGCAGAGGAGGCTATGGTGGCGTGTGTGTTCTTGAGACATAGAGTTAAGGGTCCCAATTTCACATAGGCAAGCCTTTTTATACCCTTGCTGACCAGAAAGATATATCAATATAGCTATAAATCACTACTGTAATGCAAGGATGCAACAGAAGCTTACATTACACTACTAAACCCAGTATGACCCCTTTGGCCAATCAAGCTGCAAAGACATTGTCTCCTTTTAGGAAAAAAATCTCTTCTCACTCACGTGGCATGAGGAGGGAGGACCATGGTGGTTGGTTGAAAGTAGTTTTGTCACAAATGTGTACTCAATTCAATTCAATAAGCATTTATTTGGGTGGGTGGGGGGAAATCATCGCATTGCATAATAGGGTTATCTTTACTTATAAAACTGTTTGCTTTTTTCCAGAAAAGAATATTTAAAATAGGGACATGAGCCCAGACAAAGGGAAATGAGGATAACCCTAGAGTGAGAAGAATTTCTCCTATTTCTTTCTGGTCATATAAACATGTGTAAAATCATAACGAAGTGTTCTTACAGGATCAGCAGCTCCATGCTTGATTCCAAGTGTGAGCTCTTTGGGGATCAAGATGCCTTTGCCATTAAACTGTAATAGGAAATCTTCTTTTTTGCCAAAGTCTAGTCATTTTTGATCTTCTTGAAATTAGCATGGGAAGTTCAGGTGGAAGTGATGTTTGTGTAAAATTGGAAATCCAAAGTGAATTTGAAACAGTGAGATGTTTTCTTTTATTTGTCTCATTTCACATTAGTCTCCTTCACAAAAATCACTATTCCAACCAAAGTGGCTTATTTGTTATTCTCTCCATATCTCACCACTGGAACTATCCTTTCTCCTCTACTGCCTACAGTCTCTTCTGATGATCAGCTTCGAATTCTTCCTAGGAGGAAATCTTTCCTGATCCTCATTACTGTATGAATCTAATTTTGATTATATTTATCTAATTGATTAAATGCTATAGCCCCAAGTAGAATATCAATTCCTCAAAGTCAAGAACTATTTTTCACTTTATCTTTATGTCCTCAGTGCTATGATAATGCCTTCAAGGGGCCTTGAACATTGGAGACACATAATAAAGTTTGCTTTAGTTGCTTGAGTTGGATCCATTTGTAGGAAGAGGGATTAAAACATTTTTAGTCATATAATGACGTACTACATAATAAGGTACCAGGCTCTGAAATATGTGTAAATTGTACGTTTCCTAGTGGCTAATACAGAGCACATACCTAGGAAGCAGTGAGGTCACACAGAAAGTAGATTGTTGAGCCTCAAGTCAAGAAAACCTGAATTCAAATCAAACCTTAGACACAACCCTGAACAAGTGACTTAACTCCTGTTTGCCTCAGTTTCTTCAACTGTAAAATGGGGCTAATAATACTACCTACATTGTAAGGTTGTTGTATCAAGTGAGAAAATATTTGTAATGAGTATTTAACACTGTACCTGGCATATAATAGATGTCATATAAATGTTTATTCCTTCACCTTTATTCTCTGACTGACCTCTCCAGCAGGAAAAACTTTGGGGAACCTACTTCTTGCCATGAGCAGAGTGTCCATGAATACCTGTATAATGAGGAGAATCTTTCTAATTAGTCAAAAAGCTAAAAGTACTAATGAAACAGTAAAGCTAAACCATAACTGAGTGTGCCTAAAAATGTTTTACAAGACCCTTTTCTGTCTCTCTTTCTGTCTCACTGTCTCTGCCTGTCCCTCTCCACATCCCCATCCCCATCTTGTCCACCCTCCCTAGGCAGTGATTTACCCTGAATACTGTCCCCCAACCTACACAAATACAAATAATAGGCAGTAGCTATCCCTAGCCATACAGAGGAAGTGGAAAACTGGGGTGCAGGTGGTAGATGAGCTATGGCTGAATAAATAACCCTGACAGATTTCTGGGGGCACACACAGATCCTTTTTTCCATGCTCTTCTAATTTGCTTATGATATCATGCCTTTATGTCTACATCCTATACCCATTTTGAGTTCAGTTTGAAATGCATGGTGGGATGTTGGTCAATGCCTACTATCTGCCAGACTACTTTTTAGTTTTCTGAACTTTTTTTGTCAAATAATGAGTCCTTGCCTCAATAACTTGTGCTTTGGATTTACAAAACACTAGATGACTATACTCATTTACTTCTGCATATTGTGTCCCAAATCTATTCCATTGATCAAATAATCTCTTATCCAGTATCAAATTGCTTTGATGACTAATATTTTATAATGTCATGTAAAATCTAATACCAATAGGCCCACTTCCTTCACATTTTTTTCATTCCTTTTCTTGAGAGTCTTGACATTTTGTTCTTTAAGATGAATTTTGTTATGTTTTTAGCTCTATGAAGTAATTCTTTGGTAGTTAGACTAGTGTAAGAATGAATAAATAAATTAATTTATGTAGTATTGTCATTTTTACTATATTGGCTTGGCCTATCTATTTTTGTGTGAAACATTTTTACATAATTCCTGTGTATATCTTGGCAAGTAGACCCTTTATTATAATGTTTTTGCAGGTATTTTAAGTGGAATTTTTGGGTTTGTTGTGAATATTGTTATGAGGAAACAAATAAGCTAACTACAATGGGTAAATGAATAAATAAATAAAAAACAAACAAACAAACAAATAAATAAATAATAAATAGATGAACACAGGTAACACACTGAGCTAGGGAATATCTAGTTTAACAGATAGAAGAATAACAACCAAGGAAAATAACTTGGATTCACAGTTGGTTCTTATTTGTCAACCTAGGTATCTGGGTAAGGAAAGACAAGGAAGGAGTATAGTAACTGATATTTAATGATTAATTGGGAAAGGTAATAAAAGGTTATAGGTACAATGACTCTAAGATCTATGGATCTCCACCCAGCGGTATAGGGATGGATAAAATCTACTCTACTGGCTAAATCTAACAGCAGACTTCTTGTTAGCAAGATCTGACTGGGAGGAGGGGATCTAACATAAAGTCCAAAGTTGATGTCTTCAAAGCTGGTCACAGGAGACTTGAAAACACAGCAAAATAATCAAAGATAGGAGAGGGATAAGGTGTGTTCTCTGTGTTCACCACAAAGTCACAACCACTTCTCTACCTTCCTCCTTCACTGGGATGCTTGATTGAAGATGGTACTTAAGCCAAAATCCAGGGAAACAGCTTCTGGATTGGTCTGTTTCACAAACTCCATCATTAGACCTTCAGATCTCAGGTCCTCAGAGAGAGCTTAAAACTGTCACTGATTCCACTCAAGATTCTAGAATTCCCTTGCCACTCAGCCTGCTTTGCTAAGCTAAGCTAAATTCTAAATTCCTCTAACAATATTTAGAAATGCTGATAAATTACATGAGTTTATTTCATATCTTTCAGGCATAATAGCTTCAGATAATGCCTTTGACAAAATTCAATGCTTATTGATGCTTTATAAAAAATAAGTAAAAACCTAAGAAATATAAACAAAGAATAGCATTTCCACTCAAAGATAAAAAATAGTATCTAAAACTAAAATCTGGCATTTTTATAATAGGAAATGCTAGAGATCAATATGAATTTAAAACATAGATTCTCTCTCTTCATACTATTATTTCAAACTTTTATAAATACTATTGATAGCAAAGAAGGGAAAGGCAAAAAAATTTCCTATTGGAGGATAACATAAAGACTTATTCAGATAAACTCTAGAGAATTAGGAAGGAAATTCAATGAAAGAATTATTGGCTTAAGTTATCAAGTAAGTTATCAAGATGTGAAATAAGCCCAGAAAAAAATCACCAAAATTTGTCCATGGAATTTTTGAAACTGAGAAATAATAGGCGGTATCTGATTCAAACTAACTATAATATACTTAGACTATTTGGAAGACAATCTACCAGGATATGCTCGACACACACTACCAGGTGACAATTATTACAAATAATAAAACCCTCAAAGTACTGGTCACATTATTTGAAATTGCTTCATATATTATCATATTTTATAAGAATAAAATTTTAATTGTTCAAATTCTGATACATGTGACCACTTCAGAGACTTCACTCATTATTCTAATTGGAAAAATGTTTTAAATTCAGTTAAAAAACCCTAAATAAATAAAAGACTTCAATAATTGCAGAAACATTTATTCCTATTGGATGACCAATTTCAATATAATAAAAGTTATATCAATTTACTCACAATATACACACTTACATTTTTATAAGATTTCATGCCATAAAATCAAACAATTATGAATAAAAATAACAAAAGATCTAGAATCTCAGAAAATTTTAGGAAAAATAGGAAGAAATAGGGAACATATATCATATTCAGGCAATAGTTATCAAAACTGTTTTGTGTGTGTTAAAAATAGAAAGAGGTGGTTCCGGGTTAAGATGGTGGCAGAGTAAGACGCAGCTCTTAACCTCTCCTGACCGAAACACACAAAACTCCTCAAGGGGACATAAAAACAAGTCCAGACGAACGGAGGAAACCCACAACAGGGGACAGTGTGGAAGGTACGTGGAATTGGGGCATTTCCATGCTATAAAGGGGTGAAACAGCTCTCACTAAATCACGGGCTGAGCAACCACCCCACCCCAAACCCCTCCACACATACCACCTATAGCGCCAAAGACAGCTATAAAGAAATAGAGCAAGCTTGGGGCACCCATCAAGTCATTGGCAGCTCCGGGGCCTGTTCCTGAGAGCAGCAAGATTTAGGACCCCAAAAAGCTAAAGAACACACACAAACTCTGAGCACGGGAGCAGGACGCAGAGAACGGACGCAGGACACAGAGTACAGGGCTCAGAGTGCAAGCGCGGGCGGAGGCGTGGGTGGAGGCAGACACAGCCACAAGCTAAAGCTCTGAAACCCTGAGTGGGGAACCAGTGCAGATGGGTATATGACTGTGGAAGCAGCGCCCTGATACTTGTAAAGAAACCTCCGGCAGAGGATCAAGCAAGGGAGTCCACCCGGGGGCTTGACCTTGGAAAAAACCAGAACTCAGACATCAGGAGACAAAAGACCGCGGACAGACCCTGAGTGCAAGGATAAACATGAGAAGCTGCTGGGCTAACGATGGCTACCCAGTCTCAGGAAGTTCAGAAGACAAAGATTAACAACAGGAAAAAGAAGTCTTTAACACTCAACAACTTTTACACAGAGAAAATCCAGACAACCGAACAATCAGAGGAGGAGAACAAACAAGCATCCAGACCCTCCTCAAATAAGGAAAACTCCTCACAAGCTATGGAAGAGTTCAAAACTGAGATTTTGAGGAAAATGGAAGAAATCTGGCAAGAAAATAAGAGTTTAAAAGGTAGAATCTTGCAATTGGAAAGTGAGGCTCAAAAACCAAATGAACTGATAAGCAAATTGAACACCAGAAATGACCAGATTGAAAAGGAATACCAGAAGATTATAGCCGAAAACCAGAAGATTATAGCCTAAAACCAAAAGATCATAGCCGAAAACCAAAAGATTATAGCCGAAAACCAATCCCTAAAGGCTAGAATTGAGCAATTAGAAGCTAATGATCTCTCAAGACAACAAGAACAAATAAAACAAAGTCAAAAGACTGATAAAATAGAAGGAAACATGAAATATCTCAACGAGAGAGTGACAGACCAAGAAAACAGGTCTAGAAGAGACAATTTGAGAATAATTGGTCTTCCAGAAAAACCAGAAATTAATAGAAACCTGGACTCCATAGTAACAGAAATTATTCAGCAAAATTGCCCTGAAGTCCTACAACAAGAGGGCAATATAGACATTGAAAGGATCCATAGAACACCCGTGACATTCGATCCAGATAAGAAAATGCCCAGAAATATAATTGCCAAATTCAAGAGTTTCCAAGCAAAAGAAAAAATCTTACAAGAAGCCAGAAAGAAACAATTCAAATATCAAGGAGCACCAATCAGGATCACACAGGATCTGGTAGCCTCCACGCTAAAAGATCGCAAGGCTTGGAATACGATATTCAGAAAGGCAAGAGAGCTGGGTGTGCAACCACGGATCAACTACCCATTAAAATTGACTATATATTTCCAGGGGAAAGTATGGGCATTCAACTAAATTGAAGAATTCCAGGTATTTGCACAGAAAAGACCAGGGCTAAATGGAAAGTTTGATATCAACCACAAAAATCGAGAGAAATATGAAAAGGTAAATAAGATACAGAGGGGAAAGAAAGAAAACATATAATTTTTAAATTTGCCTTTTTAAGGGCCTTAGTGAGATCTAATTATCTGTATTCCTATGTAGAGAAATGTTATGTATAATTCTCTGTAGTGAACTCTATTCACTATTATAGTATTCACTATTATAGTAATCAGAAGAATAATTCACAGGGTGAGGGTGGAACACTAAATAATATAAGATGACATGGGGGATGGGAAAGAGGGGGTGAATAGCAGGGGACACCAAGAGAACCTTGAGTGAATAAGAAAAATAGGATATTCTATTACACACAAAGAGGGCATGGGAAGGAGAGGGGACAAATACTATTATAAGAAGGAGAGGAAGAGAGCATTAAGAGGTAATAATCAAACCTTACTCTCAGAGTAATCAACCTGGAGAGGGAAGAGTAGCTATACTATCCATTGGGA
>NC_058135.1:2683680-2779811 GCF_016433145.1 Gracilinanus agilis | reverse complement strand
TAAAAGAACTATTGAATTAATAAATAAGACTAGAAGCTGGTACTTTGAAAAAACAGATAAAATAGACAAAGTACTGGTCAATCCAATAAAAAAAAGGAAAGAAGAAAACCAAATTGATAGTATCAAAGATGAAAAGGGAGACCTCACCTCTAATGAAGGGGAAATTAAGACAAGTTGTAATAGTAAGATGCTACTATGCACAAAACCTTGTGTATGTGTATATATGTGTGTGTGTGTGTGTGTGTGTGTGTGTGTGTGTGTGTGTTTATAAATTCCTCCCTTCTGTCTCTTAGCCAGTACCATACCATTTTGATGACTGCTGTATTATAGTACAGTTTAATATCTGGTACTGCTAGCCCACCTTCCTTCATATTTTTTTCCCATTATTTCTCTTGATATTCTTGATCTTTTGTTGTTCCAGATAAACTTTGTTATAGTTTTTCCTAATTCAGTAAAAAAGTTTTTTGGTAGTTTGATAGGTATGGCACTAAATAGGTAAATTAATTTGGGTAGAATGGTCATTTTTATTATGTTAGCTCGTCCTACCCATGAGCAATCAATGTTTTCCCAATTGTTTAGATCTAGTTTTAATTGTTTGGAAAGTGTTTTGTAGTTGTTTTTGTATAATTCCTGTGTTTTTTTTGGTAGATGTATTCCTAAGTATTTTATGTTGTCTAGGGTGATTTTATATGGTGTTTCTCTTTCTACCTCTTGCTGCTATGATGTGTTGGAAATATATAGAAATGCTCATGATTTATGTGCATTTATTTTGTATCCTGCAACTTTGCTAAAGTTGCTGATTATTTCCACAAGCATTTGAGTTGATTCTCTAGAATTTTTTAAGTAGACCATCATATCATTTGCAAAGAGTGATAGCTTACTCTCCTCGTTGCCTATTTTGATACCTTCAATTCCTTTTTCTTCTCTAATTGCTACTGCTAGTGTTTCTTGTACTATGTTGAATAGTAGAGGTGATAATGGTCATGTGTGGGTTAGGAGAGGTTAAGCAAGTTGCTTCTACTCTGCCTACATCTTAACCTGGAAGATGGAAAAATATTCTTAATAAAAATTTAAAAAAAAAAGAAATGGGGACCAGGTGGTGCTGTGTATAGAGTGCTTAGCCTAGAGTCAGGAAGATTTATCTGATCAAATCCAGTCTCAGATCATTCCTAGTTGTGTGACTCTGGTCAAGTCACTTAACCTATCTATCTCAATTTCCTCAAATGTAAAATGAGGATAATACCACCTACCTCTGAGTGTTGCTGTGAGAATCAAAAAAGATAATATAAAGTTCTTAGGAAAATAATGCATAGTTTTCAAAAAAAAACTGGGGAATCCTCATATGGACTAAATTATAGTGAAGCAAACAAAACCAGGAAAACAATTTATATAATGACAATAATAATGTAAAGCCAAACTTTACATTTGGAAAATGTAAAACTTCAGTCACCATAAATGACAAAATGTAATCCAAATCCAAATCCAGATTTGTAATTAAAATTTCAAATTGGAATTTTGGAATCCAATAATGATTCCACGTGACTAATGATAAAGCATACTATCTATTTCCTGAGAGTAAGTAAAGACTCCATAGTACATATTGAAAAACACATACATTAAAGAAAAATCATAGAAATAATCAATAATTTCATTGAAGAAAATGACAATGATGAGACATCCTACCCAACTCTGTGGGATGCAGCTGAAGCAGTACTTAGGCGGAAATTTATATCCTTGAGTGCATATATTAACAAATTAGGGAGGGCAGAGATTAATGAATTGGGCATACAATTATAAAACTAGAAAGCGAACAAATTAAAAATCCCCAGATGAAAACTAAATTAGGAATACAAAAAATCAAGGGAAAAATTAATAAAATCGAAAGTAAAAGAACTATTGAATTAATAAATAAGGCTTGAAGCTGGTATTTTGAAAAAACAGATAAAATAGACAAAGTACTGGTCAATCTAATTTAAAACGGAAAGAAGAAAACCAAATTCATAGTATCAAACATGAAAAGGGAAATCTCACATCTAATGAAGAGGAAATTAAGGCAATCATTAAAAACTATTTTGCCTAATTATATGGCAATAAATATAGCAATCTAGGTGATATGGATGAATATTTACAAAAATATAAATTGCCTAGATTAACAGCAGAAGAAACAGACCACTTAAATAATCTCTTTCAGAAAAAGAAATTGAACAAGCCATCAAAGAACTCCCTAAGAAAAAATCACCAGGGCCTGATGGATTCACAAGTGAATTCCATCAAACATTCAAAGGAAAACTAATCCCAATATTATACAAATTATTTGATATAATAAGCAAAGAAGGAACCCTACCAAATTCCTTTTATGACACAAATATGGTACTGATGCCAAAGCCAGGTTGATCAAAAACAGAGAAAGAAAACTACAGACCAATCTCCCTAATGAACATAGATGCAAAAATCTTAAATAGAATACTAGCAAAAAGAATCCAGCAAGTGATCAAGAGGATTATCCAACATAATCAGGTGGGATTTATAATAGGAATGTAAGGATGGTTCAACATTAGGAAAACCATCCCCAAATTGATTATATTAACAATCTAAAAAACAATAATTGCATGATTATTTCAAAAGATGCTGAAAAGGCCTTTGGCAAAATACAATATCTATTCCTATTGAAAGCACTAGAAAGTATAGGAATACAAGGACATTTCCTAAAAATAATAAACAGTATATATCTAAAACCATCAACAAGCATCATATGCAATGGGGATAAGTTAGAAGCCTTCCCAATAAGATCAGGTGTGAATCAAGCATGGCTATTATCACCTCTATTATTTAACATTTTGCTAAAAACTCTAGCACTAGCAATTAGAGAAGAAAAAGAAATTGAAGGTATTAAAATAGGCAATGAGGAGACTAAGCTATCACTCTTTGCAGATGATATGATGGTCTACTTAAAAAATTCTAGACAATCAACTAAGAAGTTTATAGAAATAATCAACAACTTTAGCAAAGTTGCAAGATATGAAATAAATTCACATAAATCATCAGCATTTCTATATATTTCCAACACATCATAGCAGCAAGAGGTTGAAAGAGAAACACCATTTAAAATCACCCTAGACAATATAAAATACTTAGGAATCTATCTACCAAAACAAACACAGGAATTATATGAAAACAACCACAAAACACTTTCCAAACAATTACAACTAGATCTAAACAATTGGGAAAACATTGATTGCTCATGGGTAGGATGAGCTAACATAATAAAAATGACCATTCTACCCAAATTAATTTACCTATTTAGCGCCATACCTATCAAACTACCAAAAAACTTCTTTACTGAATTAGAAAAAAACTATAACCAAGTTTATTTGGAATAACAAAAGATCAAGAATATCAAGGGAAATAATGGAAAAAAATGTGAAGGAAGGGGGCCTAGCAGTACCAGATATTAAACTATACTATAAAGCAGTGGTCATCAAAACAATATGGTACTGGCTAAGAGACAGAAGGGAGGATCAGTGGAATAGACTTGGGTTAAGTGACGTCAGCAAGGCAGTGTATGATAAAACCAAAGAGCCCAACTTTTGGGAGAAAAATCTACTATTTGACAAAAACTTCTGGGAAAATTGGAAAACAAAATGGGAGAGATTAGGTTTAGATCAACATCTCACACCCTACACCAAGATAAATTCAGAATGGGTGTATGATTTGAATATAAGGAAGGAAACTTTAAGAAAATTAGGTGAACACAGAATAGTATATTTGTCCGATCTCTGAGAAAGAAAAATTTTAAAACCAAGCAAGAGTTAAAGAAAATTACAAAATGTAAAATAAATGATTTTGATTATACTAAATTAAAAGCTTTTGTACAAACAAAAACAATACAACCTAATTCAGAAGGGAAACAATAAATTGTGAAAAAATCTTTATAACAAAAAACTCTGATGGGGTCTAATTACTCAAATATACAAGGAATTAAATCAATTGTATAAAAAATCAAGCCATTCCCCAGTTGATAACTGTTCAAGGGACATGAATAGGCAATTTTCAGATAATGAAATCAGAACTATCCATAAGCACATGAAAAACTGTTCTAAATCTCTAATAATTAGAGAAAAGCAAATCAAAACAACTCTGAGGTATCACCTCACACCTAGCAGATTGGCTAAAATGATACCAGGGTAGAGTAATAAATGTTGGAGGGGGTGAGGCCAAATTGGGATATTAATGCATTGCTGGCAGAGTTGTGAAGTGATCGAACCATTCTGGATTTCAATTTGGAACTATGCCCAAAGAGCTCTAAAAGGCTGCCTGTTCTTTGATCCAGCCATACCATTGTTGTGTTTGTACCCCAAAGAGATCATAGATAAACTGGCTAGTACAAAAATATTTATAGCCCCACTTTTTTTGGTGGTAAAAAAACTGGAAAATGAGGGTATGCCCTTCAATTGGGGAATGGCTGAACAAATTGTAGTATATGCTGGTGATGGAATATTATTGTGCTCAAAGGAATAATAAACTGGAGTAGTTCCAGGCGAACTGGAAAGACTTCCAGGAAATGATGCAGAGTGAAAGGAGCAAAGCCAGAAGAACATTTTACACAGAGACTGATACACTCTGGTAAAATCTAATGTAATAACCTTCTGTACTAGCAACAATACAATGACCCAGGGCAATTCTGAGGGATTTATGGAAAAGAATGCTATCCACATTCAGTGAAAGAACTGCAGGAGCAGAAACACAGAAGAAAAACAGCTGCTTGAACACATGGGTTGAGGAGGACATGATTGGGGATATAGATTCATAACAACCACACCAATGCAACTATTAATAATATGTAAATAAGCCTTGACTGATCACACATGTTAAAGCCAGTGGAAATGTGAGTTAGCTACGGGGGGAGGGGGGGGTTGAAGAGGTGAAGGGTAAAGTAAAAACATGAATTAAGTAACCATGGAAAATTTTCTAAAAAATAAAAATTTAAAAAAAAAAGAAAAAGAAAATCATAAAAAAAGAAAAATACATACACAATCATTTACACTGTATATATGTACACATATACATATATATAAACACATATCTATATAAGTATACACATACATATGTATATATGTATATGATGTGTATGTATATATACATAGACAATTTGGGGGGCATGATCAATAGAGAAATGTTTTATTTAACTGTACATGTTTGTAAGAGTGATTTTATTTTTCTCCTCAACTTTCCAATGAAGGAAGGAGTAAAAAAAACAAATTTTCTTTGCTTCTAACAGAAGTAAAATTTAATTTTTAAAAAGTACATAAAATTTAATTGATGAAGGTACATCACAGTTCTACTAGAATTTGATATAAACCTTTAAGATCAAATGTCATTCCTCATAGCCAAAAGACATGAATTCATCTCTCAAGAAAATTGCAAACTAGTAATGATTACACGAATGGGGTTTTCAAACCTCAGAGAGTAAGAAAAATGCAGATAAAAAAATGTTTGTTGATTGAGGCTATACCTCATATCCTACAAAGCAACAGTAATAACCAAAGATATAAATAGATGGAATTGAGGAAAGAGAGGGAAGATGAAAAATTTGAAAGAATACAGTGATACAACAATTTTAGAAGGTAATTTAGAATTATACCAAAAACATTTAAATGTCCATGTCTAAAGATCTTACTGCAGTGCATTTACCCTACGAAATTCAAAGACAGAAAGAAGTTAACTGTACAAAACATAATATTCCTAGTGCCACTTTTTGTAGTGACAAAGAATGAGAAACAAAGTGGTTACTCATTGATTAAAGATTCTTTGATATGAATGCTTTGGAGAAAGATGAAAAGATATATATATATATATATATGAAATAATAACAAGAATCAGAAAAATAATGTAATAAATACAATAAAGTTAATTAAAAAAACTGAAAATTGTGTAATTATAATGACCAAAGATGGTCCCAGGGAAAAGGTAAGGAAGTTTACCTCTCTCGTTTATTTAAAAATGTGAAACACTAAGTGAATTGTGTGTTCAAATGTAAATGATATGTTTATTAGCTTTGTTTTTTGTTGTTTAATTTTTGTGACAAGGGAAAACTAACTAGGTGAGGAAAGAAGTGGGATATCTTTATTTGGGGTGGGGCATATCTTTAAAAATAGACGCGTGAAAGAAAAGTCATCAATGAAACTTTTTAACAGAGAAACAAAAGTAATGTTTCCAAAGAATTTTTTTCCTATTCACCATATTCCCTGGGATAGTTGGAAAAAATCTTAAAAAGAAAACTAATCCCAAGGCTGGGTCTTTGGAAAAAGAAGGCATCCTGAAAGAAAAGAAAAATGTGAATTGATGCATGCTTATTTATCTATATAAGGATGATCACTTGCTTTACTTTTCCAGTGCAATAAATGTTTTTGATAGCTATTCTTGTTAATTTCATTAAAACTCTACTTGAATTGAAATTACAAATTCAAATGTGAAAATATGACATTGATTCAAGGAATGAAAATTAAGTAAAAGTTAGAAGGGATTTTTCTAGTAGCCACACTTTAAGACTGATGGGTACTTTATTTCATGTTTAAAAAAAATAATGGTTGTTACTCTTCTCCCTTTGCTTCCTGCAGAAATCATTAGTGACACACCTGTTCTATTCTCTTTGGGGACACGTCAAGTTCAGAACTGGATTTGTCATTGCTGGAGGAAAATTAATTTGCTCCAGACCAAAGTCAGTGAAGTTATGTTGTATGGCTGAGAAATAGGAAAGTAGGAAAGGGTCAGTGGGTCCAAACATCAAAGGAAAGAAAAAAATGGTTAAGGAAAAGGTTGTAAATATTTTCTAAGAGATTTCAGAGGATTAGTTATTTTTTTCATACATTCCAATCCATCTTTCTAAAGACAGGAATCATTAGCACTCTTAACCTACTTTCCCAAGAGAATAATAATTCATTTTTGAGAATTTAATTTTTTTTGCTTCAGAATTGAAGGACCACCTGATTTTAAGTGTTGTCAGCAGGAATAATGCAGGGTAGCTTCCTTTCCTTATTCTTTTAGTTCCTAATTTTAGTATATCGCTTAAAATGCTTAATTTTCCTTTGATGGGATAGAGCTTTTCTTTGAAAGAAATTTCATGATTGAATGTTCATCTTTTCCTCAGATTCAGCTTTTCCTAGAACTGCTTGTATGCTATGTTCAATAGTGTTGTTTACATAATATGAAACCTCCAACTAAAGACTTGAACATTCAGTCTTTAATCTAGATGTGTGTATATCTCATTCCTAGTTTTTGCTTGTCGTTCCTTTCCCATTAGACTGATCAAGTTGAAAGCAAAAACTGGCTTTTTCCTCTTTTATGACCTCAGCACTTAGCACAGTGCCCAGCTCACACATTTATTTAATAAATGCTTGTTGACTAGACAACCTCAGATATTATATCTATTCAATAATTAATGTTTCAATATTAAAAAAACATCTGCAATTTGGACTAAAGCATTAATGAAATAATTGAGAACTGTAGACTGGTGGTGTCAATAACAATTCAGATAATAAAAGATCTCTGCAGGCCTCATTACTGACTAAAAAATCTACAAATGAACATCATCTATGTCGTATAATATTTTTATTTATTTTGTTAAACATTTCTCTATTACATGTTTATCTAGTTCAGGTCTCATTGGGGACTTTTATGGCAGATTGTGTTTTATTTGGAATTTTGGGGGTTCCATTGAGAGGTATTTGGGACTCATTTGAGTTTTAAATATTTAGATATATGACAAACTTCCTGTGGACGTTTAGGGGGCTTGGAAACTACATTTCCCATAATTGAATGGGTTTAGAGTTTTGATGTGATGACGTGAGCTAACAAAAAGTGTAGCTTAAATTGAGAGGTTGGGATTGGCGCTTCCTCTTTGTTTTCCTGCCCTCTTTGGCACAGGAGAAGTCAGGCATGTGGTCTACGGGAGAGAAGGTCTGGAGGGGCAATTTGAATTAGATCTTAGCAGGCACATGGTCAAGTTTTTATTTTACCAACATGGCCCTAATTAAAATATTACTTCTTCTTTTAATATCAGTCTCTATTATTTATAATCTCAACAGTTGATACCTCTTCTACAGATACAACTGTAGATATCCTCTCCTCTTACCTACTCTGTGACTCTCCCTGAGATCAAATAAATTCTTTTGGGGCAATTTCAGGAATTAAAAGACAGTCTTGTTACTAGATTGATAAGAGTGAGGTGTTACTGTCTCAGTTTCATGGATCAGAAAGGAGAAAATTCACAGATTACGATGGAACTCACACTCAGTTACACTGACCTCTTCGCAAAAGGAAAACAAGAAAGCTTGTGAGTATTTAGCCACTGTTGAAGTAAGCTATAGTAACCACAATTATCAGAGCACTCATTTATCAGATTGCTGGAAATCTCGGGTTATTTTTTCTCCAAGGTTTAAATCAGATTTTGGCATAGGACTATGTCTGCTCATGGAATGGAATTCTGAAATTTTTCTCTACTGAACCCTAATGGTCTTTTTTTTTAAATTTTTTATAAAAAATTTTTTCCATGGTTACATGATTCATGTTCTTATTCTCTACCCCCCTAACATCCTCCCCCCTGTAGCTGATGCACATTTCCACTGGTTTCTTCATGTGTCATTGATCAAGACCTATTTCCATATTATTGATAATTGCACT
Source organism: Gracilinanus agilis (assembly GCF_016433145.1). NCBI lineage: Eukaryota > Metazoa > Chordata > Mammalia > Didelphimorphia > Didelphidae > Gracilinanus > Gracilinanus agilis. The sequence continues at coordinate 2,771,132 of NC_058135.1, read as the reverse complement.
AGGGTGGTCATTAAGAGTCTATATCCTAATCAAGTCCACATCAACCCATGTCTTCAAGCAGTTGTTTTTCTTCTGTGTTTCCACTCTTGCAGTTCTTCCTCTGAATGTGGGTAGCATTCTTTTCCATAAGTCCCTCAGAGTTGTCCTGTGAACCCTAATGGTCTTAAACCCTTCACTTGCTAAGGGACAAGGAGATTGAGTTAGGCCAAAGAAAGTATAGAGATGAGGGTGAGGAAACTGGAGACCAAGGGAAAGCCAGGGCCACTGAGGTTAGTCAGGGATCTAAGCATAGGAGCATCGATAGACCAGGCAGGAAGCAAGTTGGTGTTGCCATCAAGAGCAGGGGGCAGCTGGGTAGCTCAGTGGATTGAGAGCCAGGCCTAGAGACGGGAGGTCCTAGGTTCAAATTTGGCCTCAGACACTTCCCAGTTGTGTGACCCTGGGCAAGTCACTTGACCCCCATTGCCTAGCCCTTACCACCCTTCTGCCTTGGAGCCAATAGACATTATTGACTCCAAGACAGAAGGTAAGGGTTTAAAAACATTTTTAATCCAGATTTTGTCAGGACTCTGGGAGGTAATAAAAAACATGAATGAACAATTATCTCTCTTAAAAAAAAACAAGCAAATTAGCAAACTAGCAGGGGAATAAAAGCTAAAAAGATTGCAGCAGAGTTGTGCAAAAAATACGCAGAACAAAAAGAGGTAGTCACTGCACTTATCTTGTTAAGAATAGAAATGGTGAGTCCACACTTTCTTTCCTTTGTTTTATGTACAATCTCGCTCTTTTTCTCAAGAAAGAGAAATCATATTTTCTCAAAACCTTATTCCCTTGGTTTGGTTTTGCTTTCTGTTCTGCAATTATTTTAAAACCAACTTATCTCAGTATTTTTCATGCAATTAACCATTTCATTTCTGATCCATGTGTTTTTTTATTTACTTATATGTATCTGAGAGTGATTATATACATAAAGCACACAGGAGAGAGAGAGGGAGAGAGAGAGAGAAAGAAAGAGAAAGAGAGATGTCTTCTAATTTCTGGGATTTTTAGCAGATGACACTTCCACTAACAAAACTGAAGAATTGATTTCTATTAGTTTGGCTTCCCAAAAAGACACAAAATGAATCATAAATCTAGTTGAGGAATGTTTGAAAGCAAGCTGGACTTACTACAATTGTCCACCTCCTTTACAGATCTCCATTTTTACCTGCATACTTTATCTCCATCCCATCAGGTATTTTTGTCCTGCATTATTAAAAAGATTGAAACCAATCAGCATGACCTTCCGCAGATTACCTTATCTTCATCTCACCATACCTATGTTTCTATATACAAACTGTTTTTCTTCCCTTCAGTTACTGGGAAAATTTCCTTCTACCTCTCCAAGATGATCCTTCCCTATGCATTTTTCATTCTATATTTTTCTGACTCCTTAGTGACTTTGCTCCCACACTAAATTTGCCTCCTTGTCAATTCACATTTTCCAATGTCCCACTCAGCTGAATCGCCTCCTTGTTTCTGTAAATATGATGAGATCAGCTGTTTTTAAAAACAATATATGCTTTTCACTTGTCATTTCTTACTGCCTTCATTTCATTTCTCCAATCCTTAGCAGAGATATCAATGAATAATCATCATTTATGAATCATCTGTTATGTGTCAGAAACTGTATTATGTGGTAGAGATAGGAAAAGAATACTAAAACTTTCCTTGCCCTTGAAGAGCTTCCAATCTATTGGGGAGGACAGGAATAGAAATTTTATACAGACAAAATAAAAAATAAAACAGGTACAAGATTCTGAGAGGAGGGTAAAATAATAAAATATAGGTAGATCAGTAAAAGTTTCATGTAGAAAGTAATGCTCCATCTGAAAATGGAAGGAAACTAAGAATTCTAAAGGTGAGTTGGTAATTCATTCCAGACATAAACGACCAGCAAATAAGCATGGAGAAGGGAAACATTGTGCCATGTTTGAGGAAAAGCAAGGAAACTAATTTGTCTTCACTACATTATGTAGAAAATGAAAAAAGGAGGCAGTAAAGACAGAAAAGTAGGTTGAAGTCAAGGTACAGAATTCTAAATTTCAAAAAGAAGAGTCTATTTTTGCTTCTATAGGGAACACTTTGCTACTGAAGTTTTTGAGGGCCATAGTAAGACCTGAGCTTTAGGAAATTTGCTCTGTGGAAGATAGAATGAGGATGGGAGAAACAACATATGGAGAGCTATTAGAAAACTAGAGTAGCAATTGAGAAAGAAGTAATGGAGCCTGTATAAGTACACAGAAGAAGACTGGGAGGAGAAATGTAGGAAAGATATATGTGGTTTGAGAGTGAAGTGGTTGCAAACCTGTATAGCTGGAAGGATAATGGTGCCTAGAAGCAGCTAGGTTTTTCAGTGGTTTTTTAGAAGCCAAAATAATAGAAATTTTTGGGAAGCCAAACTAATAGAGTTCAAATCTGGTCTCAGACATTTACTAAGATATGTGACCCTGGGGAAGTCACTTAACCTCAGTCTACCTTGGTTTCCTTAAATGTAAAATTTAAATAATCATAGCATCTACCTCTTAGAGTTGTTGTGAGAGTGAAATAACATAATCTTTGTAAAGTAAAGGGCACATAAGATTTTCTTAGCAAATGTTTGTTTCCTCCTTCATTCCTTTTTTTTTCCTTTCATTCACAGAAATAAGGAAATTTAGGAGGTAAGTGACTTACTCTTGGGGTTGCACTCTAATAAATATGAGAGGCAAGATATGAATTCAGGTGTTCCTGCCCATTGCTCTGTTCAATAACTCTTCTTATTTATGAACAACATTTATATAATATCAAGTATCCAGTTAGAAACTCTATCCTTTATGTGTTATCACTTTTCTTGTATGTAATGGGCACTTATTCAATTATTTCTACCAAAGGAAAACTTCCTCCCCATTAACAGAACTGACATATTCTGAATAATCAAAGTGATGTGTCACTATACCCTAGCTTGGCCAGACCCAATGTTTAATATTATTCTTAATTCCTGGTGCCAACATCCAAAGGATGTAAACAAAATAGATCATGTCGAGAGAAGGAACACTAATAATTTCAGACTACTGGAGATTATTTAATGAGAAGACACATTTGAGGGAACTAGGCATATTAGGCTGGATAATAGAAGACTTAGGATCACTATAAAAGTCATTTTCAAATGTTTGAGTGGACTACTACAGAGAAGGGGAATTCTATTCCTCCTATGTTCTTAGTTCCAAAGAATTCAAACTAAGAGCCCTGGAGGGTATGCTTGTGTGTATGTGTGTGTGTAAGGGATATGGGAGTTCATAGAGGCAGATTTTAACTCAATTTAATGAGAAGTCTTCTGGTTATTACAACCATTCAAAAATGGAATGGACTGCCTTTGGAAAATAATGGGTTCCTGATCCTTGGAGATTTTCAAATCAAATGTAGATTATGACCTTTTGCTAATATAAGATAAGAGGTCACTCTTCAGTTACACATTAGACTCAGAACTTCTTACCTCTGAGATTCTGTAATTCAGCAAAAATGACATTTCTGGCAAAAACCTACAGGAAGATATCCCTTCAAATCAGTAATACCAGTAATATAATTTTAGTGGAGGTTTGCCACATAGGGGTTGCTCAATAAATATCTGGTTATTTGAATTTTTAGAATCTCAGATCTAAACCAAATAATCAGTCCTTAAATTAACCAAACACAAGCACAACTTAAGATTTCAAAGATATGACTACTGTTGGAAAGCAGGAGAATCACATCACCGTGGGACATCTCAGCTCTCAAGACTATCTAGCCCACCATTTGGTTTCAGTGTCTATCAGTTTATTTATGAATATTCTCTTCCCTATATTTCCTACCATTGAATTTGAGTAAGTTCCCAGTTCTTTTTACATGATTGTTACTATTTTTCAGTATTGTCTGATGAGCCCTCGGCTACCTCATGGGAATTACTTCTTTAAACCAGATTTAACTGTTCCTGTTTGTATCTTCTTTGTTTGTGATCCAGTTGTGTGTTTTTCCTCTGGATCTTTTTGTTTATGAACACAGGCCTTCTAAGAGAAGAGAAAGCAGTGATTAACCTCAATGATTTGACTGTAAAATACGTATATGATAGTTAGTTTCTGCATTTTTTCATTTATTCTGTATTTTTTGAACACCTTTTATGTGAAAAGAAGCAGTGTGGTATAGGGGCTAGAAGGTCAGCCTTAAAGCCAGGAAGATTGGCATCTCACCCATACTGCCTATGTGATTCTGGACAAGGTATAGTCCCAGGCAACTCTGAGGTTATAATTTGCAGAAGAGGTGCTGAACTACTTTGGTAGAGAATTTCCTCACATGGGAGTTCCCTATACTCCCTTCCCAACTTCAGTCCCTATCCCTACTATGTGAAAGGTACTAGGCTAGGTTCTGTAAGAGGTTAAGTATTTTATAATCAATAAACATTTAGAAAGCACCTAATAATATTTAGTAAGTAAGAGATACAGAGAAAGGTAAAAGATGGTCCCTGATCTCAAGGATCTCAGAAACTAATGAGGATAGGACAAAAAGAAGAAAAGAATAAGTTGAAATCCTTAACTATTCATTCATTGTTATATATTAAAAAGGACTGATGCCTGGAACTCTCGAAGGAAGATAGGTGCTTTTCCCTCCTCTACTCATTTATCTTTGGTTTTCATTTACACAGAAACAGAATCTCAGAATTGGGAAGGATCTCTGAGGCTATCCAGTTCAATTCATACCTAGAGTCTACATCATTAGTAAGTCTTCATCTGAATTCTGCTTAATGATCTCCAGTGAAGGAGAGATATACTACATTCTGGGACAGCTCCTTTGGTAATTAATGAAATTAGTCATTGATTCACACCTAACTACATGTTTTTGAAGCTTTCACTGTTGATTGGCTCTCAGGTCAGTCAGAACAAGTCTAAGTCCTTTTCCACAGAAAAGCATTCCAGTTACTTGAAAATTGCCTCCATATTCCCCTACACATTATTTCTCTCAACAATAAATCAAGAGTTTATCAAATAATCCAAATCCTTCAGCCAGTCCTTATAAGGAATACTCTTTATATTATATCTCATTCTTAATCATTGTTTTTAGATACACACCAGCTCATCAATATTCAAATGAATTTGCATGTAATTGATTTGCTTATTTCCTACAACAATGAAGATTGCACCCCATCTTGGACAATTCTTATGTCCTTCCATAAATCCAGTAGAGAGACCCATCCCATATACTAGAGATCTTCCTCACTTTCTCCTGATAGGCAGCACAAGGGAAGCAGTGGAGCAGTCAAGTCCAAATCACTTACCCTGTGAACATAACTAGTTCATCTTTGTTAAAAAAAATCATAAGTCTCCTGATAGTAAACTTTACTCATTTTTTCTGCAACAATCTTTGTTGATTATATTGCTGCCCTTTGTATAATATTCATTTTCATTTCTTTGCAGAACATTATGGCCCATATATCAGAATCATGTGACAACATTGGAAGAATATTGTTATTAAAAAGATGGGTTTTTTATTTCTAAATAGGAGTTTTGTCATTAAAAGAGCTTTTCAATTTCCTGAAGACAATGTAAACTATTCCATTCTTGCTGTAAATATAGGGTACAACCTGCTGTATATTCACTTTGTCTTTCCCATATATACATACTAGTGGATGAACTCTATAAGTTCTCCATTTAACTGTATATCATGATAGAGGTCATATTCTTCATGCACTTCTTTTGTCCCTTACCAATGGTCAAGCTAAATTAACCTCAATCTTTCCCTATTGTTCAGGAAACAATAATGAAATCCATATTACCCTTGTGATTGGAATGGTTAAGACATTCTACTGATCTATGATTTATTCCCAGTAACTTTCTAGAGCTGTTATGGGAAAATTTTTTAAAGAGGGGCCAAAAGAAAGGAAATGTTCCTCTGTCAGTCTGTTTCTAAGGCAATTCTTTCCAAGTTTCATTTTATTGTATTCTACTCATTGTATTCATCAGATTAGGAATAATGTCCGGGGGCAGATAGAACATTTCAGGGGGCCACATCTGGCCTGTGGTCCGTAGTTTGCCCATTTCTGCTCTAGACCAAATCTTCTTTCTCTAGTCAACACTATGACTATGTTTCTCTAGTAAAATATAAGCTTCTTGAGGTTAGAGTCTGCCTCACTGTGACATTTGTATTTGAGGCACTTAGATGGCACAGTGAATAAAGAGCTTATCCTAGGGTCAGGAAGAGCTGAATTCAAATCTGACCTCATATTCTTCCTAGCTGTATATCCCTGGGCAAGTCACTTAAATTTTTTTTCACTTAAGTTTCCTCATCTGTAAAATGGAGATCATAATACCTCCCAGAGTTGTTAAAGGATCAAATGAGATCATATTTGTTAAGCACTTACACATGCTTGGCATATAGTAATTGCTACATTAATGTTAGCTATTATTTGCATCTCCAACATCAAACACAATTCTGGCACAGCATAGGTGTTTAATATATATATTTTTTATTGATTGATATCTTCCAAGAAACTCTGTAATAGTTTTTTGATGTAGCCAGTTTGATGCCCTCCACAAACAGGAACATCTGGATGAACTCACAATCTAGAGAGAAACCCTCTTCAACTTGGACTCCATGTTTGATCTACTCAATTGCAAAGAAAAACAACTTTGAGTAGCATATGTTTTCCCTTTCATGTGAATCACCTTATATTTATTATCAGATAAGAAGGTTTTCTCTGATTACATCTTTCATGGAATTTTAAATGGTTTTGATGTATAAATGGGAGATTCCAGATTGAAAGAGAACCTTTAAGGTGACAGTTTGCTCTACTATAGCATTTCCTCCAGCCATCTTCATAATTAGCAAACAATAACTACAATAAAATGATATATTCTCAATATATTCTGGTCAATCATGTAATGATGAAAATGTATATATTGAGCAACTAAAGTCTACCTATTCTCTATGAATTCCCTCACTAAGTTACCCTCAATTGTGCAAATATGATTCTTATAACCCATTAGATAGATTTTAAAAAAGTAGGTATATGGATTGAAATTACTCATTTTCTCTTGGTCTCCTTTTTCAATATTAATCTGACCCAATATCTTTCCATGTGTTTGTTAATTTCCCCTTCTGCAGACACTTTGTGTATCAATCCCTCAGTGTACTCACATTTGAATAACCTCCATTATGGATCTTCTCTAAGTGTCTAAGGTTCTCTAAGGTCTAATGTTGCTGCTTATGCTGCTCCATTATTTTTTAAATTAATTCCCTTGTTGGTTACATTAAAATTTCTGGGTATCTTCTTCCTTCTCTGCCTTCTTTATATTAGAGAAGGCAGTATTTGCTTTAAAAATGTATTAATGAACTATTGTTTCTGTATTTCTATTTATCAGTTGTTTCTTTGGAGGTGGACATTCAAAAGTTGTTTTTCAAATATTAGCTCTGTAACTGTTTGTAATGTTCTCTTGGTTCTACTCATTTTGTTTTTCATGATTTCATATAGACTTTTCCATGTTTTTTTAATTAGCCTGCTCCTCATTTCTTACAGCACAGTAGTATTTCATCACAATCATATGCCACAACTTGTTCAGCCATTCCCCAATTGATTGGCATCCCCCTGGGCTGTAAACTTTGGTGACATTTCTATATCTTCTCTGTACATATTTAGGACTGTGATATCCGAATCTAGTGGTTTTGCTGTCCTTGATGGCCTAAACAGACTGTTATAAATATAGTTGTAGAGCTTTTCCATTTTTCTTCTGATTCTTGGCCTCCTTCCAGTTTCATCTTATATGCCATCAGGATGAATTTGCTTAATATAGTCTTGCCAAGTTTTCTTTAAAGTAGTTTCAGCCTCCATTGATTTTCTCCATTTTATGAGGCGGCACTGCTCATAATACTCAATCATCCTTCATAGTAAGATTTTATAAATGAGTTTATATTCAAAACTGGTGTTGCCTTTGGCCAGCATCTCTTTTTCTTTTTACTTGGCAAGTAAGTCAAGTGTTTGCTGACTAAGGTGCTTTGGGGGCTCTTTGGATTTTTCAGTTTTATGTCAATTTATTTACAGCTATTGAACTTCTGTGTCAGATAATTATAATTCATATTTATATTACCTTGTCCATTACCCATTTTTTTGTTATCAACAAATCATTTTGATGGGTCAAGATTTATTTGTTCCAATTGTACACCACTTATTCTTCTCATTTTTTCTTTCTTCTAGCTTTATATTTTTGTTTCAACAAGTTGGAGAGTCTTGCCATACACAGATGAATCAGGGATACTACCACACAAATAACAAGGATATGTCCATTAAAATGTAATCAGTTTCTTTGTGTGAGAGTGTATACGTGTGCATATGATGTTATTTGAAGCTCCATCAAAATTCAAGTCCCCTTCCCTTCTTGTCTCAAATATTCTTACAATGGCCTCCTAAAAGGTTTTCCTGTCTCAATTCTCTCCCCAATCTATCCATCTTCCATAGACTCACCAATGTGATTTTCCTTATTCATGTTGAATGATATCATACCTCTTAGTCAACTGCTGTGACTCCTTCCTCTGAGGATCAAATATAAATACCTCCATTTGATAAATCAGGTTGACACCAGTGTTTTTCACTATCTGTTCCCCTCCCTGGACTATATTATAGTCTCATAGATACCCCGTGGAATTTCTGGTTTATTTCAAAACAAGAACCACATTCTTATGCATGAGGCCTTTTCTGGTCCTTTCTCTGCCAGCCCCACTTCCCCCAACACACATGCTCCAAGGTCAACTTTTATTTGCTTCACATATACCTGAATATGTATATGATGTCGTCACCCTTTGAGTATAAGCTCCAAGATACCAAAGACTGTGCTATTTGTTTTTCTCTTTATATCCCTAGCACCTATCACAGTGCCTGGTGCTCAGTAGTCCCTTAATAAAGGCTTACTAATAGATTGACTCTTCACCAAGACCGATAACTATCATTCTTATCTCATAGAAAATACTTATGCTATAGAAGCAGGACCATTTCGTATATTCTATAAATTGTTGGCTTTTCTTAGCAGCTGTGTGATAACGAACAAGTCATTTAACTCTGTTTGCCTCAGTTTTCTGATCTGTAAACTGATCTGGAGAAGAAAGTAGCAAACCATTTCAATATCTTTACCCCAAAACCCCATGGAGTCACAAAGAGTTGGACATGACTGAAATGACTGAACAACACATTTCCTCCCAAAAGAAAAACTCTCTCCCTCTTTTGAAATCCCATTGTAATATTTTTATATGTATCTTAAAGTATTTACCAGTTCTGTTTTTAATGACTGTTTCTGACTTTTCTCTTTTCTCATATGCCTCACATGCATCCAAAGAGCTCAGATCATTACCTTAGAAACAATAAACATTCAAAACAATTGTAGAATGAATGAGTGAAGTCTTTCTTTCCCTGAGTTACTTCTTCTATTGTCAACCTTGCACAGTTATGTCTTGTGCATTTCCTGTAAGTCTGTGTCCCATATACATTTTCCTAACTGTAGCTGTTCTGATGATCAAACTCCAAAATGTTCCATCCATAAAGCACTATTATGATTATATGTTTTATTTTCTGAAATGCTTCCTGAGACCATGGTTCCAGTCTCCAAATAGAGCATACATTGAATTGGGAAAATACAATACTAGCCAAAAAACATCCTTACAAACTCCTTCTGAGTAATTATAGGAAACTGTCATCTGAAAAAATCATTTTTAAAATTGCGGAATATATCTTGACAGTAGCACTTAAATATAGACCCCAAAGCTTCATGTCCTGTCTCAATAGTATATTATATCATGGAGATGACAGTTTTGCAGTAGTATGCCATGAAGCACTCTAAGAAGATTAAATATGCTGGTGTGTGTGCATATACACATCTGTATATGTGTTATGCACATACAGAGTGTTTGTAGTCTATGTTTTGTATAAATAATAACTCCATTTCTTGTTCAGTCATTTCATTCATGTCTAACCCTCTGTGACCCCTATTTGAAGGGTTTCTTGACAAAAATACTAGAGTTGTTTACCATTTCCTTTTCCAGATCGTTTTAGAGATTTTACAGAACCTAAGGCAAACATGGTTAAGTGACTTGCCCAGGATCATATAGTGTCTGAAGTCTGATTTACACTTAGGAAAATGAGTCTTCTGGACTTGAGGCCTGGTACTCTATGCACTGAACCACCTAGCTGTCCCAATTATATAATAAGCTTATACAAATACATATATACATAAACAAGAAGTATAGACTCCGGGCTCATTCAATATTGGTATTAAATTTATGACTTGCCTTGAGTAGCCCTAGAAAGATGAAAGTAAAGTAGTATAGGGAAAGAAAAGAAAAAGGGCCCAGGAGCAAGTTCTGGGGGTCACCTATGGTTAGAGGTGTGACTTTCGTTAAGATGTAGCAAAGTAGTCTGAGAAGGACCAGTCATGTAGTTAGAAGGGGAATCGGGAGTGGGTAGTACCCTAACAACCTAGGGAGAAAATAGTTTTAAGAAGATAGCTATAGATGGTTTCAATGGCTTCATGGAAAGCAAGAAGGGTGAGGATTTAGAGAAAAGGCTATTAGATTTGGAAATTACATCATTGGTTATTGTGAAAAGTTTTGATTAAACATTAAATTTCAGCTGAATTAAAAAGTAGGATTATAGAGAGTTAGAGAGTGAAAAGAAACAAAGTGGAATCACATCTTCTACATGGTCTTTTCAAAGAATTTAGCCACAAAAGAATGAAAAGATATGTGATAACAGCCAGGATGGATGCATGAAATGATTTTTTTGAGGGTGAGGGAGATATAGAAATGTTTATAGACAGTAAGGAAGCAGTCTTTCCAAAATGTGAAATATTTTTGATTTAGTTGACAATTCTGTTGGTGGTGAAACCTTTCCTCTTCCCAAAATCAGCTGTGTATATGGTGTCCTCTCTTTCCATCATTGTAATATAAGCATTTTGTATTTAGGGTGTCTGGCCCAAGGCTTTACTCATTTTGAACACTTAATAAATGTTTGAGTACTCTTTTGTTCTTGTGAGTAGGAGAATACAAATACAGTCCTGCAGGCATACAACTGAACAGATATAGCCTCCCAGGAAAATCAAATGAAAGGGGGGAAAAGAGCTCTTAAGAATGACAACAATATCTTCATTTTTTTATCCTTTATGTGATTTTCTTCCCAGGATGGTATAAGAGATTGGACTAAAAATCAGGAGAACTGAGATCAAAACCTAGCTCCAAGAATAACCAATTGGAGAATTTTGTAACCCTCAGTTTTCTCCTCTGTGAGATGAACTTGGATTAGGTGGCCTCTAAATTCCATGCCATGTTTAAAACTTAAATATTCCTCTCACACTGATTCTTTTTATTTCTTGATATTGTAGGCTTGCTTATTTTCATGAGTGAGTGAACTAGTGCTAGAGTAAGTTAGAGAGTCGAGTGCCATTACGTTAGGTATGTTCCTTCCCAATGGAAGTCTTAATGACATGAAGTCACCACAATGTGAAAAGCCTCCTGGCTCTAAGAATGAAAACGAAATAAAAGTAGCAGATAAGAGCAAAACCATCTCCCCAGTGATATCAGAATCTCTCATGAAGGAGAGTCAGCTTGGAATTAGCAGGGATCCTCTCTCTGATGGGCTTCTCAAGTGAGTGTGACTTTAAGAGATGACTTGGTTATTGCTCTCTGTGAGAAATTTGACTAAGAAGGGGTTGAAAATGGGGCTGGGATATTACTAGTATTATGTGGTATATATATGTATATACATATTATTACATATTTTTATTATACATTATATATCATATATAAACATTAGACATATAATATACATATATAAAACTATTTATCTATCTAAACTAGAATATCAATCAATTGAGCTATCTCTCTATCTAAACTAGAATCTTATTCATATTCAAGACTAGAGCCCAGATCAGTTTTATGACCCCTCTAGGAATCTGGATGGGATGAGGGAAGGAAATGAAGATTGAAGAATGGCAAAAAGTGGCAGAAATGCAGCAAAAGTATCAGTCAGACAGCTTTATATCAGTTATCCTATTTGACACGCATAATAGTTTTCTGAGGTAAATAGCTCAATTATTGCCTCTATTGTACTGATATATGGGAATAGAAAAATATTCATGAATTTCTAAGTGTTAAAGCAAAGAAATACTGCCTGCAGAGCTGGATTTTATTCTTTTTAAATTAATTTTCCATCATGAACTTATGCATCAACAAATATGTTCATTTCAACATAGTACAAAGAACAAAAAGAGAGTATTGCTTATGAAACTAAATCTCTGCCAATAGAAGGGTTTTTAAAGTATATTAAATATATCCTGATAGTAATAATCATGCTTTTTGCTTTTCTGCATTCTGTTTATAGCACTGAATTATTTATCTAAAAGATACTTGGTGGTAATGGAGATTTTAATAGGTTAAGGAATGTTTGCTTAGGACCAGTATCAGAAGTATCTCAGGGTTTGGGAAGACCAACAGGATAAAGCTTAGAGGATACCAAGTGCTATTAAAAAGGGTTTATTTAAGGGAAGGGAAGGAAGGGAAGGGGGAATTGGGATGATCTATCTAAAGTATATAAATAAACCTCCCCACCAAATCTAGTTGCTATCTTCTGAAAGTTGGTATCTACACTACCAATTACCTCTCTACCTAAAAGTCCCAATTCCTACAATAAATACACTTCGCTAAACAAATTCCCCCCTTAGATGCTGAATAGAAGCGGTAAGGTGTTGGAATGTAAGCAGGAACAGGACTCAAGGGTAAAAGGCTCTCATTGACAGATGACTTTAGATGTCTCAAGCATCTCTGTTGGAATTTCTATCAGTCAGCAGCAACAGGATACACACAGGAACACAGGAACAAGTAGCTGGATCAGAAGGACAGCCACAGGAGAGGGAGAATAGTCAAACTCACAAGGTCTGCCCAAGGAGATAAGACAAACTCAACCTCTAGCTTCAACTATCTCCTAGAAGAAGCACTGTCACTTCCCTAGAATTCTGGAACTTTCCTGCTTCTGCCTTTTCAGCAGCTCCTGCTCCTGCTCTTTCCTTATTTCCTTATAACAGCCTATGTAAGCTCTTTTCTTTATGTGTTTTAGACATGTTTTCTTTCTTGTCTTTTTCAATCTCTATTACTACTTACCAATTCCTTCTTATAAGAAATAAAGATAATTAAACAAATCATAACAAATCGTGCCTGTAAATGTATGCCCTCTTTTTCACCTGTACTTTACTTTGTCAAAAGGTGGGAAACATGATGTATCACTAGTTTTATCAAAACATAAATGGTCACTGAATTGATCCAAGTTTTCAAATTGTGCTTTCCTTTTGTTTGTGTCCTTCCTCCTATTGTTGTAACTAAATAGATGATTTCCTGTACCATTCATTTATCTAAGCATTAGAACATTCCAGGGCTAGTGTTCTATCCAATACACTAGAAAGTATTATACACAAACATGGCAAGTGGATGGGAAAGGAATAAGCATTTATTAAGTGACTAATATATATCAAGCACTGTAGTAAGTTCTTTACAATATCATTTCTTTTGATCCTAACAATAACCTTGGGAGGAAGGTACTATTATTATGCCCATTTAACAGATGCTAAGGTTAAGTACAGAGACAGGCAGAGACTAGGTGAGTTGGCCATACTCACACAGCCATTTTATTATACTGACTATTCTATAGCACAGAATGGTACACTTTAAACCTATCATCCCAAGAAGGAAGCCCCATGCATGCATGGGCAATGATACCTCCATGGGTCCTGTAAATGCTGTAGTTACTGAAGACACAGGAAAGAAAATTGTCTCACAAAGGGCTTGACACTACTAAATAGCTCGATATAAGAAACTTCTGTCTTAAAGGGAACTATCAGTCCAGTCATGTCTCCATTCCTCTCTAAGCACTCTGAACTTTCTCTGCCATGACCTGAGGCAGGTACCACTCCCACCCAGTTTAAATGTTGTCTTCCTATATTAGAATGGGAGCTTCTTGAGAGGACAGACTATTTTTTACCTTTCTTTGGGTCCTCAGTTCTTAGCAAAAGTTCTGGAATATCATAAGAGCTTAATAAGTGCTTGCTGACTTGACTATGATAGCTCTGAGCCACCAATAAGTTGCTACTCCAGGCTTTCAGTCTTAATAGTATTAAACACCCTCCTTGCCTAGGACATACATCTGGGTTTAAGGAATAAAATTTGGCAGCTGCATGGAAGATAAATCAGGGTGTGGGGAGAGACAGAGAGAAAGAGAGAGGGAGACAGAGAGATGGGGAGGGAGACAGAGAGATAGAGACAGAGAGAGAGAGAGAGAGAGAGAGGGAGACAGAGAGATGGGGAGGGAGACAGAGAGATAGAGACAGAGAGAGACAGAGTCAGAGAGACAGAGAGAGGGGGAGAGAGAGAGAATATACAGGGTATGATAAATATCTACTTTCTCCAAGTTATACCATTTAAGAGCCTCATTTTCACAGCTAGAAAGGAAAACCATCAAGTACCTCTTCTCCATAGTAAAGTTCATTTCTCTCTTGTCAGAAATCTATGTCTCAAGAGGCTATGACTAAGAAAAGAATCCAAACAAACTGGGATTTCTGTGAATAGAAATGAAATAAAAGAGAGAGGGCAGGCCTATACATAGTTAATTAGCACATTATGTCATTGGCACACTAAACAATTTACTGACCTAAAACATAGGCCTTCATGAAACCATTTTCCAGGATGAGGCAATTACTGCCTTAGGGCCACTGGGCTTAGGCCCTTGAAGTCTGTTTAATAATCTTATGAGCAATAATGATTATGTCTCACTGTAACTGGCCTATTTAGCTCCCCTAAACCACCTTTTGTCAGAAAGGGTGCTATCTATACTTGTTCTTAACTCCTGAATGATTTTTAGTGACAGTAATGATAGCCAGTCCTTCTGCTTCTTCCAATGATGTGAACTCCACTTAAGTCCATTATGCTTAGAGAGCCAGAAATCAACATTCATCAACCAAAGGTTTTGGGACTGTAATTGTCATATCAAGGCATTTCTAGATATTTCCCCCTGGAAAGGAAGGAAAGAGGGAAGGCACAAGGAAGGAAGGAAGGAAAGAAAGAAGGAAGGAAATATTTAAACATAATAAGGTAAGTTTACTTGGACCATTTCCTTTGTAGTACAAATTCTGAACCTCTAGTTTTATTTAACCGTTTAGTCCAACCTTGGGTTATAATCTTTGTGAGAAACTTCTGATATGGAAACTCCTTCTATTTATGCAATCAGCAACTCCTTTCTAAGGTATAGTAACAAAAAATTTCTGGGCCACTAAGATATCAAGTGACTTGCCCACTGTTTCATAGCTAATATGTGTCATAAACAGTTATTTGTACTCAACTTTTATCAATTCTAAGGCTGGCACACTATTCACTATTCCCTCTGCCATATTTAAAAAAAATTGTATATGACAGTGCCATATAAAGAGACATATCTAGGCTCTAATCCTAGCTCTGCCACTGCATGCCTATTTAACCCTGGACAGGAATTTTTAAACTTCTTTGGGTCTCAGTTCCATCATTTGCAAAATGATAGTGTTAGACTACGTCATGACTACATCCCATCTTTTAATATATCCTGTGTCTTCTTTCAAATATAGCAACAATAATAATGATAATAACCATTATTTAGTGATTAAGATTTACATACATTACCTTGTTTACTTACTTTTTAATTTCCCTTACAAATCCTGAAAATTTTCTTATGGACAATATTTGTACAGCATGACCCTTCTGTATGGTGACTGATAAAGTCAAAATGGAATTCCATCTTCTTTTAGGGTTTATGTCATTTTTGTGTGCGATTGATTCTGAGCAGGAGAAAGACAAATAACAGCTACTAGAACAGACTGAGAAATAGAAGGAACCTACTTGCAAGACTATCAAATCCAATCCTCTGATTTTACAGATGAGTAAATAAAAGGATAAAGATGTTAAATGACTTGCCAAAGGTAACACAGCTAGCAAGTGCCTCAAGAGAGTATGAACTCAGACTTCTTGACTCCAGAAACAGATGGTGGGTTTTTATTGATACACACTGATTATCCACCAGTCATTTGTTGTTTCAGTCATGTCTGATTCTTTGTGATTCCATTTAGGGTTCTCTTGGCAGAAATACTAGAGTGATTTGCCATTTCCTTCTCCAGCTTATTTTAAAGCTGAGGTAATTGAGGCAAATAGTATTAAGTGACTTGCCCAGGGCCGCACAGCTATGGCTATTTCTGAAGTCAGGTCTTCCTGACTCCAAGCTCAGTGCTCTATCCTCTGTGCCACTTAGCTGTTACATCAATTAATTTTCTCTTTATGTTATCCTGAGTGATTTATAACATTTCGCTTGTTGGCAAAATAACACTTGGTTATTCCCAGTATTCCTTGCAGAAAAGCTTAATGAATACAATTCTTTACTTTAAGCCAGGTAAAGATTAGCTGAGCGATTGTCCAGGAAGAAAGGGGGAAATTACCCTAGAGAAATCTCTGCAGGGGTGACCCAACTCCAATCACAAAGGAAGTAAAATGCTCCTTTTTGCACAATTACAGAATGATGGAAAAAGGCATCTGTCCAGTGAGAATGTCCCTTTTATTTCCCTCCAGCTCCTCTTTGTGGGCTTAATGCACTGACTACTCTGCCATCATCATAACTCACCAGTTCTTTGGGAGCTATTGTGTTGAGGGCTAGGTTAGACCTCACAAATATAACTTAAAAGCTGGCTATGCTGCAGAGTGGAAAGCTGCACTTCAGCCCACCAAGATGTCCCTAGACTTCCTGCCAAGTCTCAGAATCCCAAGCAGACCTGAGAGACCACTATGACTCTCAAGTTAAACTCCTCCAGACTTCAGTGCTTTCATTTACAATCCTGCCTGTTTTCCTGCAGATGGATTACATTTGGCCTATGGGGGGGGGGGGGCGGAAAGATCCTGTTTATAGAGAGATGTCTTCTTTCTTGTTCCTGGTGTCTTCTCCATCTATCTTGGGGATTATCTGCTCAAGTTAGTCCCTGCCACGATTGCAATATGGGCTTTAGTGGCTTAGCACAGTGTCTGGCACATAATAAGTATTTAAGCACTTAATAATTTCACTGTCTCTCTCTTTCCCCCTTCTCTCTTTCCTCCCTTGGTCTCTTCTATTTTCCCTACCTTCCTCATCCCCTCCTTTCCTTGCCCTCCCTTTGTCTTTCATCATTCTGTGTGTGTGTGTGTGTGTGTGTGTGTGTGTGTATGTGTCTATATCCAACCCCAGTCATGATACACTGAATAATGTGCTTTGAGGATTACTTATTCCCTGAGATGTTCTTTCCACATTCAACATTAATAAAGTTAAACAAATATTAGTGCATGTAATAACACAGCTTACCTGCTTCCTTCTTTGACTTTCTCTTTGTGGAAAATCAGAAGATAATAGTATCATAAGCTTTTATAAAAGAGATACATACACACATGAATATATGCATGTTCATATGTATATGTTGTTGTTTAGTCTTCATTTTCCTTTTTTTAAACCCTTACCTTCTGTCTTAGAATCAATACTATGTGTTGCTTCTAAAGCAGAAGAGTGGTAAGGGTAGGTAATGGGATTAAGTGACTTGCCCAGGGTCACATAGCTAAGAAGGGTCTGAGACTATCCTTCATTTTGAAAGAGGATCCATGACATAATGAGAGTGGTATTGACTTTCCAGGAGTTAGATTTAAGGGAAGCAGAGGTGCACAAAGTCATTGTCCTAATTATTTCATTCCACACTCATCCAAATGTAGCAGCAGGAAAAAAGTCAAGACAACTAGCAATGGTCCAAGATGTAGTAGAAGATCTTGGTATCTTCTATGTCTCACCAAGCTCTAAGCTCTCTTCAGTGCCAGCTTCAACCACCTTCATGGATATTGGAAGGAATTGTTCTTATTCGACATTATATATATATATATATGTATATATATATATATATATATATATATATATATGTATCACATTTATGCATATATGCATTCTAGAGAGAATGACTGGTAAAAGATACTTGTTAAAATCTACTCTGCAGAATATATACATTGACTACTCTGCCATCATCATAACCCACTAATTCCTTAGTAGTTTTTTTCATTTTCTCCTTAAATACCCATCACTTAGTACAGTATCTTACAAAAGAGTTAATACTTGCTGAATTAGATTCAACTGTTTGAATTGGATGAGAAGCGCTAAGTCTTTTTTTCCCTTTTTTCTTTTTTTAATTTTTATTTAGAATATTTTCCCATGGTTACATGATTCATAATCCCCTCTCTCCCACTCTCTCCTCCCCTCTCCCAAAGCTGACAAGAAGTTCTACTGGGTTATACATGTATCATTGTACCAAACATATTTCTATGTTATTCATATTTGCAGTAGACTGATCCTTTAACATCAAAACCCTAATCAGATCCCTATCACACTACATGATCCAGCATATATTTTTCTAATGCATTTCTGGTTCCATTGTTCTTCCTCTGAATGTGGATAGTGTTCTTTCTCAAAAGTTCCTCTGGATTGTTCTGGGTCATTGCATTGCTGTTGGTAGAAAAATCTATTACATTGGATTGTACCATAATGTATCAGTCTCTGTGTACAGTGTTCTCCTGGTTCTGCTCCTTTCACTCTGCATCAATTCCTGGAGGACTTTCCAGTTCACATAGAAATCCTCCAGTTCACTATTTCTTTCAGCCCAATAATATCCCATAGCCAACATATACCGCAATTTATCCAGCCATTCCTCAAACAATGGACACCCCCTCATTTTCCAATTTTTTTTTGTCACCAGAAAGAATGCAGCTATAAATATTTTTGTACACATATTTTGCCTTATTATCTCTTTGGGGTACAAACCCAATAGTGGTATAGCTGGGTCAAAGCCCTTTATGCATAGTTCCAAATTGCCCTCCAGAATGGTTAGACCAATTCACAACTCCAACAGAGGTGTATTAATGTCCCAATTTTGCCACATCCCCATCAACATGTATCACTTTCCTTTGCTGTCATATTAGTCAATCTGCTAGGTGTAAGGTGGTACCTCAGGGTTGTTTTCATTTGCATTTCTCTCATCAGGAGGGATTTAGAACACTTTTTCATGTGCTTATTGATAGTTTTGATTTCTTTATCTGAAAAATTGTCTATTCATGTCCCTTGAACATTTGTCGATTGGGGAATGGCTTGATATTTTGTAAATTTTACTTAATTCCTTATATATTTGGGAAATTAAACCTTTGTCAGAGAGTTTTGTTATAAAATATCCTCCCAATTTGTCGCTTTCCTACTAATTTTGATTGCACTGGTATTGTTTGTACAAAAACTTTTTAATTTGATATGATCAAAGTCATTCATTTTACATTTTGCAATGTTCTCAATCTCTTGCTTGGTCTTAAATTTAATTCTTTCCCACAGATAGAAGTGCTGATAAGGCTGAAGAATTTAGGTGCAGAGTACTTGGGTATACTATTCTTAGTTGGACTTAGATGCCTATATCAAAAATTGGGGACCACTGTTTGCACCATAATCTTTTTATTTTTTCTGCTTAAGAAAAATTATTCTTTTTTAAAATTTTATTTAATTAATTAATTTAGAAGATTTTTTTCATGGTTACATGATTTATGTTCTTTCACTCCCCTTCTCCCTTCTCCCTCCCAGAGCCAAAGACCAATTCCACTGGGTTTTACATGTATCATTGTGCAAAACCTATTTCCATGTCTATTTGCAGTAGAGTGACCATTTAAAGTCAGCATCCCCATAATCTTTTAAGAACTAATTGCCTTGGAAAGGTGGTAAAGGCTATTATTAGAAAGAAAAAAATTGCTTTTGAAAAAAGAAAAGTGATTTTGATATCAATAGTTTCATGTCTTAATCAGATCTATAAAAATAACTTAGAAACAACATGACAACATTTAAAGCCCCTCATTAATAAGGAGGTAATTTTTTTTTGTCTTTCTTTATATCTCCAGGCTTAGCACAGTGTTTGGAATTTAAGAGGTGCTTATAAAAGTTTGGTAACTGATCAAACAACACTTTGGCATGGGATCATTTAATCAGGAGATCATAAAACATGAGAGTTGAAATGACTGTATCTTCCACTTTTACTATGTACATAGTTTATATATACAATTGTTTGTGTATTGTCTCTCCAACTAGGATGTAAGCAACTTGACAACAGAGACTTTTTTTGTTGTTTTCAGTGCATGGCACATGGTATACTTAGTGGCTACTGAATGACCTTGAGATCATATAGCCCAATCCCCACAATTTCAGATATGGAGTATATAATTTTCATAAAATTCAAGATTTAAATTTTTGAGAGAAATTTCAGGAATAGAAACTCACTAGCTCCCTGAATTAAGAAAGTGAACTATTTGGAGAAGGCACCATAAAGAAGCCTACAGAAACCACAAAGTGCATCAAAAGATCCAGGAAGAACTTTTGGATGTAGTGAATCTAACTGAAGGGGGTTAAACACATTTACTCTGAATATAAACTCTTATGCCAAAGGGGAGTGCCCCCTAATTGGCTTTTTGTCAATGTGCCTACCAATTATTGGTTTTGCTCTCTTTCTCTTTTGTTTCCCTCTTTTCCTCAAAGTATTTTAATTTCTTCTTAGAAAGTGCATATTGTATGCACCTCTAGTAAGAGTTCTTTAGAAACATAAGCTGGTTATGTGAAGTGGTTCATTAGGGACACTAGGCATGTAAATCTGGGAGATTTCAATATGCTCAACTCCCAAAGGAATCACAGTGAGGATTTTGTAAAGGGAACCCTTTTCTCCCAGGGTCATGAACTTTGGCAGGACCAATCAAAGTCTCTGGAGCATTCCAGCCACACTAATGGGCTGGCTCTGATAAGCAGAAAGTTCAAGACCCTGGGAGGAAGGGGTTTCCTTAACACAGGGGGTTGTCACAAAGTGTTCAATTAAACCATATGGAGGAAATACCAAACATCACCACCATGATAGTTTGCATTAAACACCTTACACTTTTTATCTCTTTACAACATTTATTTATTCTTACAACAACCTTGAGATAGAGACATTACTATTCTCATTTTACAGATGAAGAAATTGAGACAGAAGTTAAGTGACATGCCTAGAGTCACAGAGCCAAAAAAATATCAAGTCATGATTTGAACTCAGATCTTCTAAGACAAGCACTCTATGTACTGGGAGACTAAACACCCTGTCTAGCTTTGCTTTTGTCATAATTGTGATAAAAAATGATGTCCGTTCTTGAGAAGAACCTCTTTAGCTTTTCTCCTTTGGACAAGATGTGCTGAGAATTTACTGGAGGAAACTTATTACTAGATGACATGGAGAATGCTAAGAGATGATGTTATCTTCTATTACCAATTTAGGCCCTGATTTTTTTCCTTCTCTTACTTTATTTATATTCTCTGTTATATATTTTGTTTTGAAGCAATAGATACTCCTCCACAAACACTCAAACCATTCCCATTCCCTACAAAGTATATTGCCAGAGACAAAGTGAATACCAATAGAGCATTG
Organism: Gracilinanus agilis; assembly: GCF_016433145.1. Taxonomy (NCBI): domain Eukaryota; kingdom Metazoa; phylum Chordata; class Mammalia; order Didelphimorphia; family Didelphidae; genus Gracilinanus; species Gracilinanus agilis. The sequence continues at coordinate 2,749,569 of NC_058135.1, read as the reverse complement.
GACTTGGATTCATTAATATTTTAATTTGAATCCTGCCTCAGACACTTATTAGCTATGTCTCTGGGAAAATCATTCAAAGTTTCAGCCTTAGTTTCCTTAATCGTTAAATAGGGATAAAAAAATAGCTATGTGAGTTGTTATGAGAATTAAATGCCAGATGAGATTATGTACATAAATACATATCACCTAATGACTATATTACATATTGTTCAGATTCTAATATATATATATTATATTATATCATTTTTCAAACTTTAAAGTGTTATGTAAATGCTAGCTATTGTCATGATTACTGTAAAGGTTATCTTTATCATGACACATCATTATTGTTATCTGGTGATTTGATCATGTCAGTAATCACTGACATTTTATTCTTGGCTTTATGTTCTTCATGTATAAAATGAGTAGGTTGGCCTTGATGGCCTTTTATGTACCTTCCCTTCTAAACATCAAGATCACTGAATGATACCACTTTGTTAGCACATTAACCCTTCATCATCAGTGATGATTTCACCTCAAATGAGAGTGGAACAGGGAATCAAATCCACCCCCCTCCCTCCTTGTTAGATTGAAATGGATCAAATTTTGGAAAAGAGCCCTCTGTCTCCTTGAAATTATTTCTTTATCTTCTGACTCCATTTACTTTTTTTTTTTATTATTTTTTTAAACCCTTACCTTCTGTCTTTGAGTCAATACTATGTATTGGCTCCAAGGCAGAAGAGTGGTAAGGGTAGGCAATGGGGGTCAAGTGACTTGCCCAGGGTCACACAGCTGGGAAGTGTCTGAGACCAGATTTGAACCTAGGACCTCCCGTCTCTAGGCCTGGCTCTCATCCACTGAGCTACCCAGCTGCCCCTGACTCCATTTACTTTTAATTGCATCCAGCCTTTCCTCCTTTTGTTTTCTCCCTCTCCATTTTTGTGGCAAAGCTCAATATTAGAAAAGGAAATCTTTATATGAACATCAGAATGTGTTCAAGATTTTATGGTATATCAATACTAGAATTCAATTATAATCCAGCTATGTTGAGCTCTATTGGACACCAATTAAGAGAGAATTACTGCTAAACTAGTGTCCTTTAAGAATCCATATTCCATCAGTAAATGATTTCTCAAATTCCTTTCTTCCTCCTCAGATGATTTAATTTCTTAGGATTTGGCTTTGGTGGATATTCTATGTTCCTCAGTTTTAATATTGTGCTTTGTATTAATTGTTGACCAGAACAGTTGTAAATTGTGCTTCTTAGATTTTGCACTGTCTTGGACTGGTAGCCTTTTTAGTGTAGTTTAGTTGTCTTACTCTAGAGGAGGGGTCGGTAACCTTTTTGGCCGTGAGAGCCATAAATGCCACATTTTTAAAAATGTAATTTCATGCGAGCCATATAGTGCTCACAGTGCGCACTCCTGTAACACTGCGCACTCCTATAACAGTGCCTAAAAAAATTGACTTTGTGGCTTCTGCAGAAAGAGCCATATCTGGCCCTCAAAAGAGCCAGATATGGCTCAAGAGCCATCCGTTGCCGACCCTTGCTCTAGAGTATCCATAACTTTTCAGAAAGTCAGATCAGGACTCTATAGCCTTCAGAAAAATTGCGGGGACTTCAGGGAAGATGGCGGTGTAGACAGAGCAAATATTAAAACCTCCATACTCTTACACAGCAAGATAGAAAACAATACACCTCGAGAAGAAAGAGGACCAAATCTAATACTGGGACAGAGCAGGGGGAACCCTACTGCATCATAACTGGAGGTACTCCAAGAAAAAGGCTTTAATTCTTGAACTGTCAGGTCTAAGGGCATAGAAGGGGAATCCCAGGATGCCAGGATGCCTCCCCCATGTGCTGTGTGGAGTCTCCAGAGGCCCAGGAAATCTCAGGGCTGTTGGGTGCACTGGTTGGGAGAGAGGGCCTTGCTAGCACCAGTCTTAGGAAGTCAAACACAGACACTGGAGAGGTGACTGGAGGAGAAAAAACAGAGAAACACAGAAAAAACACCCAGAAGATGGTGGCTTAGAGAGAGCCAAACCCCAGACTGCAGACAGCTTGGCTTCCTCATACTGAGATAGAGAAGGCAGGGCTTCAAGAGGAAAGAAAACCAGATCAAACACAGTGGACAGTGCAGGGGGACCCCAATGCTGGAGAGCTCAGTTCAGCCAAAATGCTCCTTCTTGTCCCCCCCTGGTTTTTTGTTTTTTGGGGGGTTTTTGGTCCTTTTTCCTTCCTCTAGAGGTTTTAGCCTCAGGGCAGATAAAGAAGTAAGATTAATTCAATAGATAGAAGATTAATCCCAACAACTGAACAGACAAGAAGTCTTCAGAGGGCAGAGAAAGTAACTACAAACCTCCATTACCAGCTGAATCTTTCATCGAAGATCATTAAATATATCTGCCCAAACTAGCAGAACAAGGAAGGGAAAAAACATGAGTAAGCAACAGAAAAAGAGAAAAGAACTGACAATTGACAGCTTCTTTCAAGGAAGTGAAAAGAGAGCCAATGAAACAGAAATAGAATAGGAAGTAGTTCCAGTGAAATGGACACAGGCTTTGGAAGATCTCAAAATTCAATTAACTCAAGAATTTAAAACTCAATTAACTCAAGAACTTCAGGAACTCAAAAAGCAATCAAGAGAGGCTGAAGACAATTTGAAATACATGAACTAAAATAAGAAAATAAAGTATTAAAAGCCAGAATTGGCTAGCTTGAAAATGAAGCAAATAAGGCAAAAGGTGATCTACAAAGAAAATCAGACCAGGAAGAGAAGGATGACCAAAAAGCTAGGGATGAAATTCAGTCTTTAAAAAACAGAACTCAACAACTAGAAGCAAATGACTTCACAAGGCAGCAAGAATATATTGAACAAAATAAAATGAAAAATTTGAGAAGAATAATGAAACCTCTCATTGATTCAACCAAAGATCTGGAGAAGAGAGCTGGAAGAGACAACTTAAGAATTATTGGTTTACCAAAACATCATGATAAAAGAAAAAGTTTGGATAGCATTTTAAAAGAAATTATCAGAGAAAATTGCACAGAAGTTCTTAAACAAGAGGGAAAAGTGGAAATCGACAGGATCCACAGATCACCTCCTACATTTAATCCACAACTGACAACTTCCAGGAATATTATAGCCAAATTCAGAAACTACCAGACCAAGGAAAAAATATTACAAGCTGCTAAAAAGAAGTCATTCAGATATCAGGGAACCATAGTTAGGATAACACAGGATCTGGCTGCATCTACATTGAAGGACTAGAAGGCATGGAACACAATATTCCAGAAAGCAAGAGAACTGGATCTACAACCAAGAATCAACTATCCAGCAAGACTAACTATATAATTGCAGGGGAAAGTATGGTCATTCAATAAAATTGAGGACTTCCAAACATTCATCAAGAAAAAAATGGAATTAAACAGAGAGTTTGCTGCCCAAACCCAGAACTCAAGAGAATCAACATAAGGTAATTAAGAGAATGGGGGGAGGAGAAAAAAAAATGCTTTTCTTTAAGGGACACAACAAGTTCAATCAATTTATATCCCAAGAAGAAAAGAAGGTATTGGAAAATATTAAAAATTATTATTAACAACAGGGTAACTAGAAGAAGTTTACATAGAGGGTACAGGGACAAACTGTACAGGATGAAATGTCAAGAGATATATAAATATATATGTATATATATATATGCATATATATATGTACATATGTGTGTATGTATATTTAATACTTAAGTGCATTTAAATCAACTTAGAAAAGAACAATCAGATCCATAGGGGCAAAAAATTGATTCACTCCCTGTAGAGAAGTAGAAGGGTAACAAATGGACTGGTGGGGAGGGAAGCAATACTAGGGAGGGAAAGGGCTTGGGGGGCAGTGCTGCGTGGCTTTAAAGAACAATAAGAGGGGAATAAGAAGGGAGGGGGAAGAAAGGGAACTACAACAAGGGAGGGGATTATAGGAACTGATTAAAAACAAAACACTGGTATAAAAGGAAACAGTGAAAGAAGAAAGGATAGGACTAGGAGAGAGAATGAAAATGTCTGGGAATTCACAGTTGATAATTATAACTCTGATTGTGAATGGGATGAACTTGCCCATAAAATGGAAGCAAATAGCAGTGTGGATTAGAAACCAAAACCCAACCATATGTTGTCTACAAGAAACACACACATGAAACAGACAGACAGACATCGAGTGAAAATGAGAGGATGGAGCAAAATCTTTTGGGCTTCAAATGAAAAAAGAAGGCAGGGGTGGCTATCATGATCTCTGACAGAGCCAAAGTAAAAATAGATAAGGTTAAAAGAGATAGGGAAGGTAACTACATCCTAATAAAAGGCAATATAAACAGTGAAGAAATATCAGTACTCAATATGTATACACCAAACGGTATAGCCTCCAAATTTCTAAAGGAGAAGCTAGTGGAGCTCAAGGAGGAAATAGATAGCAAAACCATACTAGTGGGGGACCCTAACCTTCCCCATCAGATCTAGATAAATCAAACCAAAAAAAAATAAGAAAGAGATAGAGAGATGAATGAAAGCCCATAAAAATTAGAGTTAATAGATATATGGAGAAAAATAAATAGAGACAAAAAGGAATACACATTCTTTTCAGCAGCACATGAAACATTCACAAAAATAGACCATGTAATAGGGCACAGGCAAACAAATGCAAAATAGCAGAAATAATAAATGTAACCTTCTCAGATCATAATGCAATAAAAATAGTTATTATTAAGAATACATGGAGAGGCAAACCAAAAACTAATTGGAAATTAAATAATATGATTCTCCAAAATAATTTAGTGAAAGAACAAATCAGAGAAACAATTAATAATTTCATTGAATACAATGACAGTTATGAGACATCTTACCCAAACCTATAGGATGCAGCCAAAGGAGTTCTAAGGGGAAAATTTATATCACTGAGTGCATATATTAACAAATTAGGGAGGGCAGAGGTTAATGAATTGGGCATGCAACTTAAAATACTAGAAAATGAACAATTTAAAAACCCTCAGATGAAAACTAAATTAGAAATACTAAAAATTAAGGGAGAAATTAATAAAATTGAAAGTAAAAGAACTATTGAATTAATAAATAAGACTAGAAGCTGGTATTTTGAAAAAACAGATAAAATAGACAAAGTACTGTTTAATTTAATTTAAAAAAGGAAAGAAGAAAACCAAATTGACATTATCAAAGATGAAAATGGAGACCTCACCTCTAATGAAGAGGAAATTAAGGCAATCATTAAAAATTATTTTCCCCAATTTTATGACAATAAATTTAGCAATCTAGGAGATATGGATGAATATTTGCAAAAATATAAATTGCTTAAATTAACAGCAGAAGAAATAGAATACTTAAATAATCCAATATCAGAAAAATAAATTGAACAGTCCATTAAAGAACTCCTTAAGAAAAAATTGCCAGGGCCTGATGGATTCACAAGTGAATTCTATCAAACATTCAAAGAACAATTAATCCCAATACTATACAAATTATTTTATATAATAAGCAAAGAAGGAGTCTTACCAAACTCCTTTTATGACACAAATATGGTACTGATTCCAAAGGCAGGTAGATCAAAAACAGAGAAAAAAATTACACACCAATCTCCTTAATGAACCTCAATGCAAAAATCTTAAATAGAATACTAGCAAAAAGACTCCAGCAAATGATCAAGAGGGTTATTCATCATGATGGGGTGGGATTAATACCAGGAATGGAAGGATGGTTCAACAATACGAAAACCATCCACATAATTGACCATATCAACAAGCAAACCAACAAAAACCACATGATTATCTCAATAGATGCTGAAAACACCTTTGACAAAATACAAGACCCATTCCCGAAAACACTAAAAAGTATAGGAATAGAAGGTCATTTCCTAAAAATGATAAACAGTATATATCTTAAAGCATCAACAAGCATAATATGCTATGGGGATAAATTAGAAGCTTTCCAATAAGATCAAGGATGCCCATTATCACCTCTATTATTTAACATTGTACTAGGAACACTCCAGTAGCATTAAGAGAAGGAAAAGAAATTGAAGGTATTAAAATAGGCAATGAGGAGACTAAGCTATCACTCTTTGCAGATGATATGATGTTCTACTTAAAAAATCCTAGAGAATCAACTAAAAAGCTAGTAGAAATAATCAACATCTTTAGCAACATTGCAAGATGCAAAATAAATGCACATAAAACATTAGCATTTCTATATATTTCCAACATATCACAGCAGCAAGAGTTAGGAAGAGAAATTCCATTTAAAATCACCCTAGACAATATAAAATACTTAGGAATCTATCTACCAAAACAAACACAGGAATTATACGAAAACAACTAGAAAACACTTTCCAAACAATTAAAACTAGATCTAAACAATTGGAAAAACATTGATTGCTCATGAGTAGAATGAGCTAACATAATAAAAATGACCATTCTATCCAAATTAATTTACTTATTTAGTGCCATACCTATCAAACTACCAAAAACCTTTTTTTTTGCTGCATTAGAAAAAATATAACAAAGTTTATTTGGAAGAACAAAAGATCAAAAATATCAAGGGAAATAATGGGGAAAAAATGTGAAGGAAGGTGGCTTAGCAGTACCAGATATTAAACTATACTATAAAGCAGCAGTCATCAAAACAATATGGTACTGGCTAAGAGACAGAGAGGAGGATCAGTGGAATAGACTTGGGGTAAGTGACATCAGCAAGACAGTGTATGATAAACCCAAAGCGCCCAACTTTTGGGACAAAAATGCACTATTTGACAAAAACTGCTGGGAAAATTGGAAAACAATATGGGAGAGATTAGGTTTAGATCAACATCTCACACCTTACACCAAGATAAATTCAGAATGGGTGAAAGACTTGAATATAAAGAGAGAAACTGTAAGTAAATTAGGTGAACACAGAATAGTATATTTGTCAGATCTCTGGGAAAGGAAAGATTTTAAAACCAAGCAAGAGAAAATTACAAAATGTAAATTAAATGGTTTTGATTATATTAAGGTAAAAAGCTTTTGTACAAACAAAAATAATGTTGTCAAAATCATGAGGGAAACAACAAATTGGGAAAAAGTCTTTATAATAAAAAATTCTGACAGAGGTCTAATTACTCAAATATACAAGGAGCTAAATCAATTGTATAAAAAATCAAGCCATTCCCCACTTGATAATTGGGCAAGGGACTTGAATAGGTAATTTTCAGATAAAGAAATCAAAAGTATCAATAAGCACATGAGAAAGTATTCTAAATCTCTAATAATTAGAGAAATGCAAATCAAAACAACTCTGAGGTACCATCTCACACCTAGCAGATTGGCTAAAATGATAGCAGGGGAGAGTAATGAATGTTGGAGGGGATGTGGCAAAATTGGGACATTAATGCATTGCTGGTGGAGTTGTGAACTGATCCAACCATTCTGGATGGTAGTTTGGAACTGTGCCCAAGGAGCGATAAAAAAAATGCCTGCCCTTTGATCCAGTCATACCATTGCTGGGATTGAAATTTTTATTTTTATCTTCTAAGTCCACCATAGAGGATTTCCTCACCCTACTGTAAGTTTTCATCATCTAGTAATAAGATTCTTCCAACAAGTTCTCAACAGACCTTACCCAAGAAGAGAAGCTAAAGAGATTCTGTACTCCAGAGATGTATTGTTCAAAGATAGGAAAAAAAAAAGGTGTCTGCCTAGAAAAGGATCCTAGGGTCTCAATTGACTGAAACTGGAAGTTTTTTAGTGTTGTGAACATCACAGCAATATGTGGGTTGTCCATCCATACTTGCATGTTCTTGCTACATTTCTGTCCCACAAACGTTTCCGGCCATAGATTATTTTGATTGGCTCTCTCACAATACTTTTTATGAAAAAGTCATCACTGGTAGGTATCTCAAACTTTGCATGTCCAAAACACAACCATATCTTTTTTCGTATTCTTCTTCTGAATTCCCCTCTTTCTTTTGAAGACATCACCATCCTTTTAGTATTCCAGATTTGCAGCATTGGAATTGTTCCTAACTCCTCCCTCTCCTTTTAATCCACATATCCAACCAGCAGTTGCTTCTTAGTATATATACCTCTGTACTATCTATTGCATTTCTCTCATTATTGCCACTAAACTACCAGGCAATTGAGTCAGGTATAACCTAGCCTTGGGTAGATTAGCCTTTTCTCCTATACTTGCTCTACTCAATTAACAATAGAGAAAATATTTTTTAAAGTCAAAAGTGGCATTTAGATAAAAACAAAAACAATAAAAAGTAGGTTCATAGACTGAAATCCTTAGAACTGGTATTAGAGTTATCTAGTCCAAACAACCCTGCTTTATAATTGACAGATTCCAGACCCAGAGAGAAAAGGTAACTTATTCAAGGTCTCAAAACTACTGAAGTAATTATGATTAAACTTCAATTGTCCCAATTCCTTGTTGCTGACACTTCTGCTACCTTAAGAGTACCTCACACAGCAGCAACATCTTCAAGTTTATTTTCTCAGTGGGTCATTTCTTCCCAAAGGGAAATTCAGACTGATCTATCAGGAAGACAATGACCACTCCCACTGCAAAGCATTCATTACTAGAAGTTAATCTCTTTAGGACTGGAGGCAAAAAAAAAAAAAACCAAAACATTGTTTAAAGAGTGGAGAGAGGAGGAAGAGGGGAAAACGAAAGAGGGAGAAAAGTAATTTTTGAAAAATAAATCCTTCGTATAAAAAGAAAGCTGTGTCAGTAGTAAAAGGGAAAACTTCAACCTCCAAGTTTCTTCACATCTGAATGCTGAAACCATACTTATCTTTGGCATCCAACAGTGTCATTCAATCTGTTCTTAGGGCCCTGCATGCAGTTAAGCATGCACTGTATATTATTTTATGATGTTTGCCTTGGAACCGCACTTTCTGGGTACCGAGTAGTGGTGTTTTTGCAGATTCTTGTGCAAAGCCGGGAGAACCTGTTTCCAATTTTGTGAGCGTTTATTGCTAATCCAAAGTGACTGCAGCATTACCTCCAGGCCTCCAGACAGGAAGCTGGATGGGGACCTGGGTGTCTTAGAGATCCTGCTCTTCCCCTGAAGCTCTGGAAAGGGCAGTGATTGCTTACATAGGTGAAGGTGATGGCCAGGTGGGAAAGCAGACAAAGATTCAAACAGGAAGGGCTGTACAAAGGTAAAGGATTAATGGAGGTTCTTTTCCATATTTCCTTGTCCAAGTCAAGGAAAATATAACTCATTTATATAGAAAGTACATTCCTCTCTTTGGGAAAAAGGAAAATTATCCAGGTAATATAGGAATTATTATCCCCGTTCTACAAAAAGGAAGATGAGAATCAGACGCTTGACTAATAATTGTTCCAAGAATATCATAGATGTAGAGACAAAAAAAAAAGACTTTGATACCCTAACAGCAAAATTTAGCTTCCTCATTTTACAGTTTAGGAAACTAAAACCCAAGGATTAATATGATGAACATGCATATAACACTTTAGGACTCCAAAACATTCTAAATACTTTCACTTCACAGCCCTGAGAGATAGGACCTATTATTATCCCCATTTTTACAGATAAGGAAACTGAGGCTGAGAAAAAACAGGTGATTTGCCCAGGGTCAAGCAGCCAGAAAAATGCCTTAGGCCATATTTCAGATCTGGTCAGCCTGACAACAAATGAAATGTTCTCCTAGAGTCCCTTTAGGCTGGCATTTGAACCTACCACCTCTGACTGGAGAATTAATGCTTCTTCTACTATACCATGTTTCCTCCTTTACTATATTCATACAAAAAAGACACTGGGAAGTTGAATCCAAATCTCCTCATTTTTAATGCAGATTTCTTCCCATAACAAAGCATTACCTAGGTTCCCTGTCTTCTCTTCTGTACGGCCTGCTTTCCATTGCAACAAATAAAAGGTTGACTGGAGGCTCATCACCAGATTTATAAGCATTTATAATTAAAAAAAGAAAGAGAGAATGAGAAATTAAGAGATAACAGCCTAACTAGAACTGATTCTTCCTTTGGCTGACTGAGGCTTTGTACCCACACAGTGGCTTGCCATAGATCAAGAACCAAGATAAGCCCCAGCCTGGACAGCTTAGAGAGGCAGTCAGTCCAGGTCTGGAAACCATGAGTGAGAGAGTGCCCAGTCAGCTTCCCACTTGGATTTTTTAAATTTTAAATTTCTAAATTTAAAATTTAAAATTTAATTTTTAAAATTTAATTTAATTCAGTTTTTTAATTTTCACATTATTTAATTTATTTATTTTTAGAATATTTTTTCTATGGTTACATGTTTCATGTTCTCTCCCTCCTCTCTTTCCCATCTCTCCCTCCATCCTGGAGTTGACAAGCAATTCCACTGGTTTATATATGTCCTATTACCCCAAACCCATTTCCATATTATTCATATTTGTAATAGAATAATCTTTTAAAACCACAACCCCAAATTCTATACCCATATAAACAAGCAATAAATTATGTTTTTCTTCTGCATTTCTACTCCCACAGTTCTTTCTTTCCGTGTGGATAGCATTCTTTCTCATAAGTCACTAGGGATTGTTCTGGATCATTTCATTGCTATTAGTAGCAAAGTCTATTACAAATTTGATTGTCCCATAATGTTTCAGTTGCTATGTACAATGTTCTCCTGGTTCTGCTCATTTCACTCCACATCAGTTCATGGAGGTCTTTCCAGTTCTTATAGAAATCAAGCAGTTCATTCCTTATAGCATAATAGTATTCCATCATCATCATGTATCACAATTTGTTCAGCCATTCCACAATTAATGGACATCCCCTCATTTTCCATTTTTTCACTAACATAAAAAGCATGGCTATGAATATTTTTGCACAAACATTTTTTTATCTCTTTGAGATACAAACCCTGTAGTGGCATTTCTGGATCAAAGGGTATGCAATCTTTTAAAGCCCTTTCCCACATGGGTTTAAGAACCCTCCTTGCCCACTGGATGTCAAATATCATGCTGTATGTCCTTCTATGGCAAAATGTCACTTCTCTTCCCTGATCATTAGGGATGCCCATGGTGACACATTATCATTCATACTTGCACTGATGCCAGAGGACTCCAGGAGGTGCCAGTTCATGACACATAACTCTGAGATGAATAAAAGCCACTGTTCCACAGAATGGAGGTATTTTCCTTCACACACCACCTAACAACAAATTAAAGGAAAGAAAGTCAATAATGATTTTCCACTAAGGGTAGTTCTGATTATAAATAAATTTCATTTTACTGGAAATGCCCACTTAAATATGAAAAATATCACAATCATGCAATGAAGTACAAATTTATTTAACCATACTTATAAAATTTTATTTTGTCAAATCTCTCCTTATATTCAAAACTGAATTTGTGGCATCAAATAGATATTCTCCAGGGAACAATATATGATTTATGTGCAAGAACAATGAAAATGGCTCCCCATTCAAATAAGATGCCACATGAATTTACATAAATGATGCTATTTTCAACACTGATTACTAAAGCATCATCATTACAATATCATTACATTTAAAATGGTTTCTCTTGATTTTCCAGACAAAAATACTAAATTTTCCTCTTTGAACTTCAACCTTTTACTTTTGATTTCATTTTCAGGCATCAAACAAAATTAGTCTAATTTCCCTTCCTCAAGATAGCTCTGGAATATTTAAAGAAAGTTTTATCCTTCCTGAGTCTACTTCTTCAGACTATACATCTCTGGTTTTCCAGTGGATCCTCACACAACATGAACTCAAAATGCCCTTCACCCTAGGAGATACCTTTCTAGTTTATGAAACAAAGTTCTTCTTAAACAGTAGCATCCAGTTAATCAGAACGCAGGCCAGTGATATCTACTTAATAATACTTAATAAATACTAAATATTCATTTGGTCCTAGCCCATCAAAGTAGAGTACATTTTCAATCCTACTTTATTCACATCATGTTTTTCTTTTTCTTTTTTTTAAAATTTATTAATATTCATTTTTAACCTGTTTACATACTTTATGCCCCTACTTTCCCCTTCACCCCCCCGTTCTCCCCCCATCCATGGCCAATGCACATTTCCACTGGTTGTAACATGTGTCCTTGTTCAGGGCCTATTTCCATATTGTTGTTTGTTGCATTGGTGTGGTAGTTTTGAGTCCACATCCCCAATCATGTCCGCCTCAGCCCCTGCATCCAAGCAATTGTTTATCTTCTATGTTTCCTCTCCTGCAGATCTTCCTCTGAATGTGGGTAGCGTCTTTACCATAAATCCCTCAGAGCTGTCTTGTGTCATTGCATTGCTGCTGGTACATAAGTCCATTACATTCGATTTTACCACAGTATATCAGTCTCTGTGTACAATGTTCTTCTGGCTCTGCTCCTTTCGCTCTGCATCAGTTCCCGGAGGTCTCTCCAGTTCACCTAGAACTCCTCCAGTTTATTATTCCTTTGAGCACAATAGTATTCCATCACCAGCATATACCACAGTTTGTTCAGCCATTCCCCAATTGAAGGACATCCCCTCCTTTTCCATTTCTTTGCTACTACAAAAAGCGCGGCTATAAATATTTTCATACAAGTCTGTTTATCTATGATCTCTTTGGGGTACAAACCCAACAATGGTATGGCTGGATCAAAGGGCAGGCAGTCTTTTATAGCCCTTTGAGCATGGTTCCAAATTGCCAGCCAGAATGGTTGGATCAGTTCACAACTCCACCAGCAATGCATTAATGTCCCAATTTTGCCACATCCCCTCCAGCATTCATTACTCTCCCCTTCTTTCATTTTAGCCAATCTGCTAGGTGTGAGGTGATACCTCAGAGTTGTTTTGATTTGCATTTCTCTAATTATTAGAGATTTACAACACTTTCTCATGTGCTTATTGATACTTTTGATTTCTTTATCTGAAAATTGCCTATTCATGTCTCTTGCCCATTTTTCAATTGGGGAATGGCTTGATTTTTTTATACAATAGATTAAACTCCTTGTATATTTGAGTAATTAGAACCCTGTCAGAGTTTTTTGTTATAAAGATTTTTTCCCAATTTGTTTTTTCCCTCATGATTTTGACTACATTATTTTGTTTGTACAAAGGCTTTTTAGCTTAATATAATCAAAACCATTTAATTTACATTTTGTAATTTTCTCTAACTCTTGCTTCGTTTTAAAATCTTTCCTTTCCCAGAGATCTGACAGGTACACTATTTTGTGTTCACTTAACTTATATATAGTTTCCCTCTTTATATTCAGGTCATTCACCCATTCTGAATTTATCTTGGTGTAGGGTATGAGATGTTGATCTAAACCTAATCTCTCCCATATTGTTTTCCAAATTTCCCAGCAGTTTTTGTCAAATGGTGGATTCATGTCCCAAAAGTTGGGCTCTTTGGGTTTATTGTACACTGTCTTGCTGACGTCATTAACCCCAAGTCTATTCCACTGATCCTCCCTTCTGTCTCTTAGCCAGTACCATATTGTTTTGATGACTGCTGCTTTATAGTATAGTTTAATGTCTGGTACTGCTAAGCCCCCTCCCTTCACATTTTTTTTTCATTATTTCCCTTGATATTCTTGATCTTTTGTTATTCCAAATGAACTTTATTATAGTTTTTCCTAATTCAGTAAAGAAATTTTTTGGTAATTTGATACGTATGGCACTAAATAGGTAAATTAATTTGGGTAGAATGTTCATTTTTATTATGTTAGCTCGTCCTACCCATGAACAATTAATGGTTTTCCAATTGTTGAGATCCAGTTTTATTTTTTTGGAAAGTGTTTTGTAGTTGTTTTCGTATAATTCCTGTGTTTGTTTTGGTAGATAGATTCCCAATTATTTTATATTGTCTAGGGTGATTTTAAATGGTGTTTCTCTTTCTACCTCATGCTATTCTAATGTGTTGGAAATATATAGAAATGCTGATGATTTATGTGCATTTATTTTGTATCCTGCAACTTTGCTAAAGTTTTTGATTATTTCTACCAGCTTCTTAGTTGATTCTCTAGGATTTTTTAAGTAGATCATCATATCATCTGCAAAGAGTGATAGCTTAGTCTCCTCATTGCCTATTTTGATACCTTCAATTTCTTTTTCTTCTCTAATTGCTATTGCTAGTGTTTCTAGTACTATGTTGAATAATAGAGGTGATAATGGGCATCCTTGTTTCACTCCTGATCTTATTGGGAATGCTTCTAATTTATCCCCATTGCATATAATGCTTGTTGATGGTTTTAGGTATATACTGTTTATTATTTTTAGGAAGGGTCCTTCTATTCCTATACTTTTCAGTGTTTTCAATAGGAATGGATGCTGTATTTTGTCAAAGGCTTTTTCAGCATCTATTGAGATAATCATGTGATTTTTGTTTCTTAGACTGTTGATATGGTCAATTATGTGGATGGTTTTCCTAATGTTGAACCATCCTTGCATTCCTGGTATAAATCCCACCTGATCATGGTGGATGATCTTCTTAATTACTTGCTGGAGTCTCTTTGCTAATATTCTATTTAAGATTTTTGCATCTATGTTCATTAGGGAGATTGGTCTATAGTTTTCTTTCTCTGTTTTTGGTCTACCTGGCTTTGGAATCAGTACCATATTTGTGTCATAAAAGGAATTTGGTAGGACTCCTTCTTTGCTTATCATATCAAATAATTTGTATAGTATTGGGATTAGTTGCTCTTTGAATGTCTGATAGAATTCACTTGTGAATCCATCAGGTCCTGGTGATTTTTTCTTAGGGTGTTCTTTGATGGCTTGTTCAATTTCTATTTCTGATATGGGATTATTTAGGTATTCTATTTCTTCTGCTGTTAATCTAGGCAATTTAAATTTTTGTAGATATTTATCCATATCTCCTAAATTGTTATATTTGTTGCCATATAATTGGGCAAAATAATTTTTAATGATTGCCTTAATTTCCCCTTCATTATAGGTGAGGTCTCCCTTTCCATCTTTAATACTGTCAATTTGGTTTTCTTCTTTCCTTTTTCTTATTAGATTGACTAGTACTTTGTCTATTTTACCTGTTTTTTCAAAATACCAGCTTCTAGCCTTATATTTTAATTCAATAGTTCTTTTACTTTCGATTTTATTAATGTCTCCCTTAATTTTTAGTATTTCTAATTTAGTTTTCATCTGGGGATTTTCAATTTGTTCGCTTTCTAATTTTTTGAGTTGCATACCCAATTCATTAATCTCTGCCCTCCTTAATTTGTTAATATATGCATTCAAGGATATAAATTTCCCCCTGAGTACTGCCTTGGCTGCATCCCACAGAGTTTGGTAGGATGTCTCGTCATTGTCATTCTCTTCAGTGAAATTGTTGATTGTTTCTATGATTTCTTCTTTGACAATTTGGTTTTGAAGAATCATATTGTTTAATTTCCAATTGTTTTTTGATTTGCCTGTCCAGGTGCCCCTACTAATTATTATTTTTATTGCATTATGATCTGAGAAGGTTACATTTATTATGTCTGCTCTTTTGCATTTGTTTACAATGATTCTATGTCCTTTTACGTGGTCAATCTTTGTGAATGTACCATGTGCAGCTGAAAAGAAGGTGTATTCCTTTTTGTCCCTATTTATTTTTCTCCACATATCAATTAAATCTCATTTTTCTAGGACTTCATTCACCTCTCTTACCTCTTTCTTATTTATTTTTTGGTTTGATTTATCTAGATCTGAAAGAGGAATATTTAAATCTCCCACTATTAAGGTTTTACTATCTATTTCTTTCTTGAGCTCTGCCATTTTCTCCTTTATGAATTTGGATGCTATACCACTTGGTGCATATATATTGTGCAGTGTTATTTCCTCATTGTTTATACTGCCTTTAATCAGGATGTAATGACCTTCCCTGTCTTTTTTAATCATATCTATTTTAATCATATCTACTTTAGCTTTGTCAGAGATCATAATAGCAACTCCTGCCTTCTTTTTTTCATTTGACGCCCAAAAGGTTTTGCTAAAGCCGTTAACCTTAAACTTGTGTGTGTCTACCAGCCTCATATGTGTTTCTTGTAGACAACCTATGGTAGGATTTTGGTTTCTGATCCACTCTGCTATTTGCTTCCATTTTATGAGCAAGTTCATCCCATTCACATTCAGAGTTACAATTATCAGTTGTGTATTCACTGACATTTTTGTATCCTCCCCTAGACCCACCCCTTCTTCTTACACTATTTTCTTTTAAACCAGTGGTTTGCTTTGAGCCAGTATCTCTTATCCCCTCCCTTGATTGACTTCCCTTTCTGCCCCTCCATTGTTATTCCCCTCTTTTTGTTTTTTAAAGGCCTAATGAATTCCCTCCTCTCCCTTTTTTGACCACCCCACTCCTCTATTCCCCTTGGTTTGTCCCTTCTGATTTTCTCATTAGGGTTAGATAGAGTTTTTTATCCGAATGGATAATAAAGCTATTCTTCCCTCTCCGGGTTGATTACACTGAGAGTAAGGTTTGATTATTCCCTCTTAATGCTCTCTTCCTCTCCTTCTTATAATAGTATTTATCTCCTCCCCTTCCCATGCCCTCTTTGTGTGTAATAGAATGTCCTATTTTTCTTATTTACTCTGATTTTTCTTGGTGTCCCCTACTTTTCCCCTCCTCTTTCCCACCCCCATGTCATCTTAGACCATTTAGTATCCTATCCTCTCCCTATGAATTATTCTTCTGGTTGCTATAATAGTGAATATTATAATAGTGAATAGAGTTCACTACAGAGGTTTATACATAGCATTTCTCCACATAGTAATACAGATAATTAGATCTTATTTAAGCTCTTAAAGAGTCAAATTTTAAAAAGTATAAGTTTTCTTTATTTTCCCTCTGTTTCTTATTTACCTTTTCATGTTTCTCTTGATTTTTGTGGTTTGGGTATCAAACTTTCCATTTAGTCCTGGTCTCTTTTGTGCAAAAACTTGGAAATCTTCTATCTTATTGTATGCCCATACTTTCCCCTGGAAGTATATAGTCAGTTTCAATGGGTAGTTGATCCATGGCTGAAGGCCCATTTCTCTTGCCTTTCTGAATATTGTGTTCCAAGCTTTGCCATCTTTTAGTGTGGAGGCTGCCAGATCCTGTGTGATCCTGATTGGAGCTCCTTGATATTTGAATTGTCTCTTTCTGGCTTCTTGTAAGATTTTTTCTTTTACTTGAAAGCTCTTGAATTTTGCTATTATATTCCTTGGTTGACTTTTCTGTGTCCAGTGTAGAGGGTGATCTATGGATCCTTTCTATGTCTATATTGCCCTATTGTTGTAGAACTTCAGGGCAATTTTGCTGAATAATTTCTTTAAGTATGGAGCCCAAATTTCTATTAATTTCTGCCTTTTCTGGAAGACCAATGATTCTCAAATTGTCTCTTCTCGATTGGTTTTCTTGGTCTGTCACTTTCTCATTAAGATATTTCATGTTTCCTTCTATTTTATTAGTCTTTTGACTTTGTTTTATTTGTTCTTGTTGTCTTGATAGATCATTGTGTTCTAATTTTTCAATTCTAGCCTTTAAGGACTGGTTTTCGGCTATAATCTTTTGGTTTTTGGGTATAATCTTTTGGTTTTCCTTTTCAATCTGGTCATTTCTGGTGTTCAATTTGCTTATCAGTTCATTTGATTTCTGAGCCTCACTTTCCAATTGCAAAATTCTGCCTTTTAAGCCGTTATTTTCTTGCCAAATCTCTTCCATCTTCTTCAACATCTCATTTTTTAACTCTTAAATAGCTTGTGACCAGCTTTCATTTTTTTGGTAAGGTTTGGATATGATTACTTGTTTGTCCTCCTCTGTTGTCTGGATTTTCTCTGTGTAAAAGTTGTCAAGTGTTCCAGAGTTTTTCTTGGTAATCTTTTTCTTCTTCTGGAGTTCTCCACTTGCCATCATTAGCCCCACCCCTTTTCAGCTTTGTCTTCACACTCAGGGTCTGCCTGCGCTTTCTAAGCTCCTGTGGGCTCTGGTCTCCTTGTCCTCGGGGTCAGGCCTCCTGGTAGACCCTAGTCTGCCCCTCTGCCCGAGGCTCCTTCAGCAGTCTCAGGGGCTGCTTCCACAGCCTCACTCCCTTCCGCTCTGGGTCCTCACTTGAGGTCCAAGCCTGGGCTGGAGATCTTTATTAAAGCCTAGGGCACTGCCTTAACCCACACAGAAGCTAGGGAAAGTCTCTGCATTAGAGATCTTTATTCTCACTTAGGGCACTGTTTTCACCCAGGCAGAAGCTAGGGAAAGTCTGTGGGCTGGAGATCTTTATTCGCACCTGGGGAGATGCCTTCACCTGCATAGACACTCGGGAAAGTCCCTGCATTAGAGATCTTTGTCCCGGCCCGAGGCAGTGCCTTCACCTGCACAGACGCTTGGGAAAGTCTGTGTGTGCCCCCTAGCCACTTGGGGTCCCTTGTCTTGCAGCACACAGGTACAAGCCCTGGGGCTGCTAGTGATTTACTGGTTGCCCCAGTCCTGTTTTCACTCTTGTGTGTTGGCCTTGTTGTTGTGAGAGGTGTGTGGTGGGGTGGGAGGGGCTTCTTCCTCTCACATTTTAGTGAGAGCTGTTTCACCCCTTTATAGTGTGGAGATGCCCCGATTCTCCGTACCTTCAATGCTGCGCCCTGTTGTGGGGTTCCTTCATTCGTCTGGATTCGTTTTTATTTCCCCCTGAGGAGTCCTGTATGCTTCAGTTAGGAGAGATTGAGCAGTTGCTCCTTACTCTGCCGCCATCTTCTCATGTTTTTCTTCAACCAATCAGAGGAGGAGAAGGTTATATACTGATCTTAAGTCTCAGTTTCTACACATCACTTCTTATCTGTCACTTATCTGGTTAGCAAGATGTGAAAGGAATCGATGCTATCTCTATTCCCCACATAGACATGCATGATGAGATATATTTTATGTATACACACATATGTATTCCAGTAGAATACCCCCCAAAATTTCTTTAGTCATGTTTTGTTTAACATAAAAGAAATATATATTATAGTCTGTGGATAAGCATTTAGCAAGCATCTAGTATGTGCCAGGTACTGTTTTAAGTGTTAAGCAAAGAGGCAAAAGAATCTCTGCACTAAAGGATCTCACAATCTATTTCTAATAGAAATACTTATTTCTAATTAATATAATAAAATGAATATGATATATACTTAATGCATATATTAACACATAAAACTAAGCTCGGACCTCTGGCATACTCTACTGGCGATGTCCCACCATGTTGACACTGAGCCATTAACATTGTGCCTAGACATTCAGCCAGGTTTGAATCTATCTATTATTACTTTGTCATCATATTAGTCAATAGTGCTCTCATTCAGAAGAATAACATGAATTTATTTTTCAGGTATTTTGCTCAAACTTAGGTAAGCTGAGTCCAATGAATTCTCCTCATCTGACAGTTAAATAATCTTGTCCAAAAAGGAAGTAAAGTTAATTTAGTATGACCTACATCATTATGTTGTGCCTTTGACTTAAAATGAACTAATTATTTTTATTAGTGAGTAAAGTCTAGGATTGACATTATTTTACAGGAATAAGTGTTGATTTGATTATTATTCCCAGACTTAGAGGTGGAAAACTGAAATATTTGAGGGTGAGCAGGGAGAGACTCACTGCTTACTGCATGAAAAGAAGACAGAGGGCAATGTGTTGGGTCTGGAACATGGGTTGCCCATGGTAAACATTTTCTCATCTGAAGCTCAGGAGTCCACTATAGGAACTTTAGTGCTGGATCCTGGTCCATGGCACATGTTGATAGTATCATATGCCAACCTGGAAAAACACAGAACCACTAAAACAGTTACAAAGAATAAGTCTTTAATCAGGCCAAGGAAGACAGAATCATAAACAAGCTCTAGGACTCTGGTAACAATGTCCCTAGGAAAATGCACCATAAATAGGAATGACCATCATGGGAATTACCAATGAAATGAAGAACTCGGAGTCCTATATATACTCTATGGAATAATGGAAAGGAAGGACAACTGATTGGCTTACAAGGAGGCTAGAGAAGGAGGATTCCAGTCAGGGACTGGACAACCTGTGCAAGACCTAGTTAACAGGGAAAAACTTCCAAGACAAAACAGTACTTAAGATTTGAGTATCTCTATCATTCTAATTAATTCTAATCAATCTCTCCCCCCCCTCTCCCCCTAACTTTTCTCTCCCTTTATCTCCTTCCTTCCCCCACTATCAATAATTATGAAAGTCTACAGGCTTTGCAAACATCAGTTCTACCAGTAATATCCTGTCTTTCTCCCCTCTTCTCTTCCTCTTTCATTCCTCTCTCTCCTCCACACTGTTCCCATAATCTGCTTCATTCATTCAACTTTATGCATGCAAAGCTTCCTATACCTTTTTCTCTTATACTCATGGAACTTCTTTTTGCCTTTCCCTTGCTGACCTCTCATACTGACTTGCCTTTGCACAGCATTCTTACCCAGGTAGTCCAAAGATTCTGTCTCTCAGGGTGCATTATTTCCTCTGAACAAGCTCCCTAATTTGCAGATTTATTCATGCCAATTTGAAAAGAAATGAATTACTAACTACTAGAGCAATCAGGAAAAGTAGTTTGCTGAATGGAGAAATGAGCTAATCACTAGAGGAAAGAGTGAAGATTTAAGTAAAACAAATAAAACTCACAAAAACATCAAAAGCATTTGGAATAACACTTTTCTTTATTATAGCAACACTAGAACATGAATCTTAGAATTCAAATTGATCCTATCCTAGTAAGGGTACCTGATTACCAGAGGAGTGTTTTGATCAAATCAGTACATGACTGTCATTGCCTATGGTTTACATTTAATGGAATAGTTTTTTAACTGCTTTAAAAGGTACCCTTTTCAGAATGTGACACTTCTGGTTATTGACATGGACAGAAACAAATGCAAATGTGAGTCTCTGTCAGAGCAGCAAAGACAGAGAAACAATGCAAAATCTGCCTTAGGGTAATATATTCCAATCCCATATTTGCATATGACAGGTTGGAAAATTTGGGAGTTATTAACTGCAGAACTCTGACCCCCAGAACTGGGTTATTATTGAGAAATATGCTTCTCCTAGTAATGGTTTAACATGTAGTGATGAGAATTTGGTTATTCATTATAAACAAAAATGATGTTTCTCAAGATAAGAATCCAATTCTGAACCTGGAATTAGTAGAGTAAAATAGCAGGTTTCCAAGCCTAGTGAAAACAAGGCTTTTGACTCCAGCATCTTCCTTGAAGAAGAATTGGTTGATGCAAGAGTCATTGCACCACTATTTACTGCTAAGGATGTAGATCACTCAATAATCATTTATAAATGTATGTGTAACCACTGTATTAAGTGCTAAGAATTCAAATACAAAAAAAGACATGTCTGACTTCAAAGAGCTTACATTCTAAAGGATGAATAAAATTCCTAAAAGGAAGCTGGAGAAGGAAATGAGTCTCAGGTACACACCAAGTATGCGTGTGTACCTCAGCCTCAAACAACTAGGGCCTTAATCTGTATGTAGTCCTATCCCAGGGAGGTGTGGAAGATACCATACCCAGCACAATGACTTGCTAGAGGATTCTGGAGGAATACAACCAGGTCAAAACGGAAGAGGCATCAAGCCTAGGCTACCTGGGATGTGGGGGAGGGGAATCTCAAAACCCAAGCAGAATTGGAAAGATTTCTTTTTTTTCTAAAGGAGCTTAACTTTACCTTAGCCAATACCATCAACTTTCAGGGGGTGAAAGTATGGAATGGGGAAATGTGGATAGATAAGTTTCTTTCTTAAAAATAAGTGGGATTTTGAGGGTGCTGAAAGCTCAGCATGAGTAAATATTAGAATGACAACTACAGAAAACTAGCAAGAACTCAGATTACTTTTAGAGTTTAGTGGCATCCAAGGCAAGAGAACTGATCTTCTTGTCCCTGCCCTACTAAGACTGCATCTGTTTTACTGGGACAAAGTGACTATTGTGGGAGAGTTTCCTTGCTGAGTACCATCTCATCTAGCCACATCTCTTTTGTACATTGTTAGCAATTCACCCACTTCACTACTGCTTCGCCAGGTGGAAAAAATATGTTTTCTATATATTTTTATAAGCTTTATAAAATGCATTGCATGTATGAATAACTTGAATGTGAATGAAATAAAGCATGGTTAAAAAGCTGAAAAACTAGCTCATTCATGCACTATTTGGAGCATATGTCATACTAGAACAGCAGGTATTTAAAACATCAAAATAATTAGGCAATTTGGATTGAACCAGCATCACTCAAAACATCAAAATTACAGAATGGACAATATTTTTAGTAAACCTAGAACTATACAAATTCATATACATATATATGAACACATGTGTTCATATATATATACATATATATTTCCATATGGGAAGAAATTACCTCCATTGTAACATTTTATATTGTAGATGGTTATGTGAAGGCCATTATATTTCTTCTTCTTTTTTTTCCTTGTGTGTACCTAAAATGATTTGAGCAGATTTAGAGGTTTTAGTACAATAACCAAACCTTTTTACAAACTGATTTTAACCATAGCTAAAATCCTTGGCCCCTGCTTCAGAGCTCCATTAACAGTTGCTGTTTATGTTAGCATGAGCTCTATGGAAGCCATAGAGGAAATCATACCTTGCTTGTCCATGACCTTGACCTTCAGAGATCCAGCTCTCCCCTCATAGACATAGAAAGGTGTTGAAGTCTTCATGTGGTTTCTGTCTTTTGCAAAAGGAGCACCTAAATCAATAACAAAGTCCCTAGAAAGATGATCACTTAGTCATCAAGCTTCCTCATTAAAGGATATTCCTTTCAGCCTTCTACAAGTACCTCTATGAGCTACCGAGGCCTCTTTGGGCCAGGTGCACTTGTGAAAATTTTTCTAAGCCTAGGAAATCTTAATCATGCCAAGTCATTTAAGGGAAGGAATTTGGATGGGAGTGCTGCTTTTTCCATCATTTTTTCTGACCCCAAACTAAAGAGTAACTGCTATAACTAGTGGACAGCCCCATGAAATAAGAACTGGAAGCCATTTATTAATCATTCTGTCTTTCTCAGTTGGCTGTAGCTATGCTGAATGCTGAGTAATAGGAGCTCATAAAAAAGAAAACACTCTATCACAACATGTTCCTCTCTTCCTTAGGCAAAGAAAAGGAAGCCAGTCTCAACCCTGCCCAAATTTTCCAGTCAAGTCCATTCTTTCCAAAGGAAAGGTTAGGCAGTGGTCTTCAGTAAATAGATTGGATAACAAAAAAAAATACAAGCTTCTCAATCTGAGTTCATCAATGAGATTGAATAACTGGGGCAAAATACTCCATTTTTCTTTCTTATTTCAGTTAATATACTCATTTTGAAGTATTTGATTTGATTTGATTTGAAGATTGTTGAAGAAATTTCTATAAAATATTTCCAATTCCTTGAAGATAAATGTTCCATGAAAATCAGGGACTTCAGTATGACTGGGGACTTGAATTATTCAGGTTATCCTTGTTCAACTTTTTTCTCTCTAGACTACCAAGGGGTTGAAACTTTCTTTTTCTCCAGACCATATCACCTTTGGGAAGCTCTAAATACTAAAAGATAGCAAAAATCTCCAAATAAAAAGCCTCCCAAATATCATTTATGCACTGGCTTTATGACTACTCATACTTTCCCTTTTCTTTATAGTATTTTATTCAAGTTTTTTTCTTTAAACAAGATCAAATCTGTGGTACCTGAAGACTACCAGGTTGAATTTTCTAAGAGGCAGTTGGTAATATGAAACTGGTGCTCAAGAGATAGGTTAGGGAAATACAGACCTGGGAATCATATGAAAAGACTTGATAGTTTAATCCATGGAAACTAATGAGTTCACCAAGTAAGATAATATAGGAAAAATAGAGGCCAAAAAAAAAAGCCCCATTACCAAATATCTGGAAAATTCTCCAGAAAATAGATCTCTACAAAATCACAATGGAGTCATTTGTCTAGCCCATCTCAGCACAGAGAGACAGATAGTAAGGTTTGTGGACATGGGATGGGGCTGAACCATGAGCCTTCAGTATATTGAATACTACAGGACTCAGAAAAAGCCAGTGCACCAGGACAAGAGAAAATCCAAGATTCATGCTGGGAAATCACTAGATCCATTCCAGGATACTGCAATACAGATAGGTGCTAAAAACCAGCTTTGTCACATATTATGCAGGACAAATTGAGAAGTTAGTTTCACTAAGAGAGAAGTGTCCTAGGTAGGAATATCTTGGGATGTGTATGAAGAAAGGGGAAAGTTCAAAAGTCAGCAGCAGAGATGTGGCTCAGATTCGAAGCTCAGAACAGGATCTTACCTAAAGCATCTATTGCAGAGAATAACAAGATCAAGAATCCCAGACCAAGGGGAAACCTACACTTGAACTATAAAGTCTTCCAGCTGAGTGATAGAGGTGGAATGTAGTAGTAGATTGCTATTCCTCAGACCACTGTAATAGCACTCAAGTAGAGATATCTCTGAATCAGACCATTTAGGGAGCACCAAAATCTTACAGGTCCCCATCCCGTCTCTAAGATCCTGGAATAACAATACTCAATATCCACAAGAAAGCAGCAACTGGACTAGAACAAGCCTTCTCTCCAAAAATTTGGCCAACCCCAGCCCTAAAATAAAGCCCAAAGTCAGAAAGTAGAGTGGAAGAATAGAGAAAAAATGAAATAAAAACTCACCATGATAAGCTATGGTGATGGGAATGCCCAAGACACAAATGCAGACTAAGACAATTATTATAAAACTTTTATAAGTTTTTTATAAAACTTCAGAGGAAACCAAAGATTCAAGCTCAACTAGAATTACTAGAAAAATGAAACAAAGAAAAAAAAGAAAATTTTTAAGAACTAAAAATATTAACATATACACATATGATAGAAATGGAATGAGAGTGCTTAAAAAATAGAAAATAAATGAGAGCTATGAAAGAATTAGAATGAGAATTGACACCTTTGCACAAGAGGTAGAAGTCTTGTTCAAGTAAAAAAATCTATAAAATTATAATGAAACAAATAGAAGCCATGACTTAATGAGGAAACAAGAATTCTTAAATCAAAGTCAAAAGACTGAAAAAAAATAGATGTAATTTATCTAATAGCAAAAAGAACTGACTTGGAATACAGATCAAGGAGAACAAATTTAAGAATCACTGGACTATGTGAACAGTATAACAACAACAAAGAAGAGCCTTGCCATCCTATTTCAAGAAATCTTTAAAAAAATCCCCCTGATCTCTTAGAACCAAAGGCAATGTGAAAAAAGGAAGACTTCACTAACCATCTTCTGAAAGAAATTACAAAGTGAAAATTCCCAGGCACATCACAACCAAAATTCAGAGTTTCCAGGTCAAAGAAAAAATGTTGCAAGTAACCATAAAGAAACAATTCAGGTTACTGAGGGAGCCACTGTCAAAATCACACATGATTTACCAGCCACCACTATAAATAATTTCTCTGAATTTTTTTAAATATGTCTGATTGATCCTTTTTTCACTTTTATTTTATTGAGGGGAGGAAGAAGAATCATATTAACTACTATAGATATTGTAGTCCTAAATTCTTTAAAAATTATTGTTTGGTAAGATGTACCATCTAATTATAAGATCATATCATAGATGGAGAACTGGACAGTACCTCAGAAGTCAGCTAAGTTACTCATTTCATCTTACAAAGAAAGGAGCTGAGACAAAGGGAAGTCATACCATTTGCTCCCAAAATCTCATTTAGGAAGAAATAGAGTCAGGATTTATAATTCCAAAATTAGTCCTCTTTTGACTATCTCACTAATAGATTTAGGCTCTTCATCGGGCAGCAAAGTCACAAAATGCCATATTGTACCCAAGATGTAGCATCATCTAATGGAAAGCATCAACCTTGGCTTGATACCATGATAGCTCATGGCTATCTAGGGAGATAGTCTTTCTTGGGCAGCAAATAGAACACATTTCCTAGTTTATGATTAGTAGTTCTAGCCACCAGAAAAATTTTTTGGCCAATGATCCTGAGAAGTTGGATAATGTCTTGGCTGAATTTGCCTCAGATATATATGTCTTTCTGACCCCATGAATTTCCCAGCCAACACTGACCTAATAATTCCCAACATGTTGGCCAGAGCCAGAAGAGAGATGATACCAATTGTTAAATGAAAAGAACTCCCCACTGGATGAGTTGGAGAATTTTATTTCAGAACTCAGATATGTCCCTGGAAGCCCAGTCAGGGTTGCAATGATGAAAAGATAGAAATGCAAGTGTAGACAGGGAAGGGATGAGTCATAGACTATCCTAAAGCCTTCTAGACAATGAGTTAGCCCTTGAAAAGTCCTTGTTCATTTAGGACAAATGAAAGAATGGTGGGCTTAGAACAGGAATCCTGGGTTTGAGTTCTCACTCTTAAATGTACCTACAAGCTATGAGATGTTGGCCAAGACACTTTATTCTTCAGTCTTGGTTTTTTCATCTACAAAAAGGGATATTAAAATTCCTCAAAAAAGGAGGACACCAAATACTTTATGGAGCAGTTACAAGATAACTTTGATAACAGTAAGGCTGATAATAATAAATATGACTTGTTATTATTAGGTTAGAATGAAGTCATTCTAGAAATGCAATTAGCCAAGTAATTTTCACAATCTTTCAAGGATGAACTTGAGAGAGGAAAACTGTCACCAATTCCCTCTAAATTGATTAAGCATTATGCCTTGTCTTCTAACTCACCCTATAAAGTGGCTAGCTGCCTAAAGCTAGAGTCAAAAAATAGCCTAAACAGCAAGAAAGGGTCTTGATTGCAAAAGTGGGGGATTATAGTTATGGAATAGCCACTGTCAGATATAATATGATTTATGAGCTAGATCATCCAGTTTTGCTAAACATTTTTTTTCTTTTTTAATCTTTGTTTCAAGAGAAGACTTGCTAAGTTCATATGGTAGAAAGGGAACTTTTTGGAAGTAAATTGATATTAAAATAAATGCTATAATCAATAAAAAAATAAAAAGTAGGGGAAGGGTTCTTCCCTGGTGTTTCAGCTAAATTTATTAATTCAAGTTCCTCAATAATCAAGAGTTAGGAAATAGACATTAGTGATTCTGAGGTTAACATAATAAGAAATTGTCAGAAGTCAAACCTGAATCCATCCCATAAAAATGAAAACATCTTATTTTCTTTTATTGTTTGGGCCTTGTGACTCAATTGGCATAAATCTTTTAGGTCCATGTTGGAGAAAAAAGGAAATTTTGATCTCAACTACTTAAATTTTAAGTGCCTAACAGGGGAAAGAGAGTAAATTGAAATGATAGAGCCTACATAATTTTTAAATTGTCTAGAATATCAAATAGATGGATTGTCAAATAGAATGTCAAACCTTGAGCTCAAATTATACCAGCCTACATCTCTCCATCTTGACTCAAATACTAGCAAAAAATATTGTTAGCTGTTTTACTAAAATGTAATTTTGCTGAGTCAACAACATAATGATGATCTACTGGGTTGCTTAACTTGTCAGAAAATGATTACAGAATCATAGAATTAGAGCAAGGATAAGCCTTACAAGTCACTGATGTTCAACCCCTTCATTTTACAGATGAGCAACTGAGACACATAGACAAGTAACTTGTCCTGGGTCACAGAGGTAATATTTGAGATAGGATTTGAACTCATGTCTTATTGGCTCTAAGTATATAGCATCTTACCATCATAGTGCTAGGACTAGACTTATGCTAACTATTAAGTGATGAAATCAGATCAATCTGGTTCTTTGCACCAACATTTCCTAAAACTTGATTATTCAGTCATTTTTTTGGTTAGGCTTGTCTCTTGATTACCCCACTTGGAGTTTTCTTGGCAAAGCTCCTGGAATACTTTACCATTTTCTTCTCAAACTCATTTTACAGATAAGGAACTTGAAGCAAAAATGGTTAAATGATTTGCCCAGGGTCACATAGCTTGTAAGTGTCTAAGGTCAGATTTGACCTAAGTCTTCCTAACTCTAAATTCAATGCTCTATACACCATACTACATTACGGCCTTTTTTAAATTACCTTTTCTAAAATGCTCATAAGACATTCCTTTATTATCATGGTCTAGGATTTGATGAAGATTAAACTCACTAACTCTGAGGGTGACTTCCTGGTTAAGATGATGGCAGAGTAAAAAGCAGCTGCTTAATCTCTCCTAACCAAAATATACAGGACTCCTCAAAAAGACATAAAAACAAATCCAGAGGAACAAAGGGACCCCACAACAGGGTGCAGCATAGGAAGTACATGGAATCATGGCATTTCCATGCTATAAAGGGGTGAAACAGCTCTCACTAAAATGCAAGCTGAGCAATCCCCTCCCCCACCCCACACCACTAACAATGCCAAAACCAGCTTACAAGAGTTAGAGCAAGTTTAGGGCATGCATTAAGTCCTTGGCAGCTACCTGGGGTCACCAGGGCCTGCTCCTGAGAGCAGCAAGACTTAAGACCCCCAAATGCTAAAGAACACATGTGGACTTTGAACGTAGACCCTGAGCACAGGCACGAGTGCGGGCGCGGACTCAAGCCCAGACAGGGATCCTGAGAGCAGATGCGGACTCAGATCTTGAGCACAGGCTAGGACCTTGAGTCGGGATCCAGTGCAGAAGGGGTTCACAATTGTGGAAGCAGCGCCCTGAGACTGTTAAAGGAGCCTCAGGCAGAGGAACAAAAAGGGGAACACCAAGAGGCTTGACCTGGAGAACAACTACACCTGAGACCTCAGGAGTCTAAAGAGCGCAGACAGACACTGATTGTGAGGATAAACCTGAGAGGGCACAGGGCTAACAATGGCAAGCCAGAGACAAGAACCCCAAAAGAGAAAGATCATCAAGAAGAAATCTGTAACACTCGACAACCTTTACACAGATAAAATCCAGACAAAAGAGCAAACAACAGAGGAGAACAAACAAGGAATCATATCCAAACCTTCCCAAAATAATGAAAACTGGCCTCAAGCTATTGAAGAGTTCAAATCTGAGATGATGAGAAAAATGGAAGAGATTTGGCGAGAGATGTGGAAAATAGCTCAAAAGAAAATAAACAGGTTAGAGGACAGAAATTCCCAATTGGAGAAAGAAGCCCAAAAATCAAACGAAATGGTAAGCAAATTGGAAACCAAAATCTGGCAAGAAAATAACAGTTTAAATGGCGGAATTTTACAATTGGAAAGTGAGGCTCAAAATTCAAATGAACTGATAAGCAAATTGAAGACCAGAATTGACCAGATTGAAAAGGAAAAAACCAAAAGATTGTAGCCAAAAACCAGTTCCTAAAGGCTAGAATCGAGCAATTAGAAGTTAATGATCTCTCAAGACAGCAAGAAGAAATAAAACAATGTCGAAAGACTGATAAAATAGAAGGAAACCTGAAATATCTCAATGAGAAAGTGATAGACCAAGAAAACAGGTCTAGAAGAGACAATCTGAGAATCATTGGTCTTCCTGAAAAAGCAGAAATTAATAGAAATTTGGACTCCATACTAAAAGAAATTATTCAGCAAAATTGCCCTGAAGTTCTACAACAAGAGGGCAATATAGACATTGCAAGGATCCATAGATCACCCTCTACACTAGACCCTGAAAAGACAACCCCCAGGAATATAATACCTGAATTCAAGAGCTTACAAGTAAAAGAAAAAAAATTTACAAGAAGCCAGAAAGAGACAATTCAGATATCAAGGAACAACAATCAGGATCACACAGGATCTGGCAGCCTCCACATTAAAAGACCGCAAGGCTTGGAATATGATATTCAGAAAGGCAAGAGAACTGGGTCTACAACCAAGGATCACCTATCCATCAAAACTAACCATATACTTCCAGAGGAAAGTTTGGGCATTCAACAAGATAGAAGATTTCCAAGTATTTGCACAGAAAATACCAGGATTAAATGGAAAGTTTGATATCCAACCACAAAAATCAAGAGAAACATGAAAAGGTAAGTAAGAAACAGAGGGGAAAGAAAGAATACTTGTATTTTTAAAATTTGCATCTTTAATGGCTTCAATATGATCCAATTATTGGTATTCTTATGTGGAGAAATCTTATGTATAATTCTCTGTAAGGAACTCTATTCACTATTATAGTATTCATTATTATAGTAATTACAAGAATTATTCATAGGGAAAGTTTGGAATACTAAATGGTCTAAGATGATATGGGGGTGGGAAAGAGGGAGGTGAATAGTAGAGAACACCAAGAGAAACTTGAATGAATGAGAATAATAGGATATTCTATTACACACAAAGAGGGCATGGGAAGGAGTAGGGATGAATACTATTATAAGAAGGAGAGGAAGATAGCATCAAGAGGTAATATTTAAACCTTATTCTCAGTGTAATTAACCCTGAGAGGGAAGAGTAGCTTTATCCATTGGGATATAAAACTCTATCTAACCCTACTGAGAAAGTCAGAAGGAATAAACCAAGGGGCATAGGGGAGTGGGGAGGTCATAAAAGTGAGGGGAGAAGAAGGGGGAGGGAATTCATTAGGCCTTAAAAATAAAAATAGGGGAATAATAAGGGAGGGGGTGGAAAGGGAAGTAAATCAAGGGAGGGGACAAGGATTACTGGCAGAAAGAAAACCACTGGTTTAAAAGGAAATAGTATAAGAAGAAGGGGTAGAACTAGGAGAGGATACCAAAATGTCGGCTAATGCACAACTGATAATTATAACTCTAAATGTGAATGGGATGAACTCACCCATTAAAAAATCCTAGAGAATGAACTAAGAAGCTGTTAGAAATAATCAACAACTTTAGCAAAGTTGAAGGATACAAAATAAATGCACACAAATCATCAGCATTTCTATATATTTCCAACACATCACAGCAGCAAGAGGTAGAAAGAGAAACACCATTTAAAATCACCCTAGTCAATATAAAATACTTAGGAATCTCTCTACCAAAACAAACACAGGAATTATATGAAAACAACTACAAAACACTTTCCAAACAATTAAAACTAGATCTAAACAATTGGGAAAATGTTGATTGCTTATGGGTAGGATGAGCTAACATAATAAAAATGAACATTCTACCCAAATTAATTTACCTATTTAGTTGCCATAGCTATCAAACTACCAAAAATTTTTTTTTTACTGAATTAGGAAAAACTATAACAAAGTTCATCTGGAACAACAAAAGATTAAGAAAATCAAGGGAAATAATGAAAAAAAAAA
The DNA here is from genome assembly GCF_016433145.1 of Gracilinanus agilis. Lineage (NCBI taxonomy): Eukaryota > Metazoa > Chordata > Mammalia > Didelphimorphia > Didelphidae > Gracilinanus > Gracilinanus agilis. The sequence goes on along the minus strand of NC_058135.1, from coordinate 2,718,402 downwards.
TGTGAAGGAAGGGGGCCTAGCAGTACCAGATATTAAAATGTACTATAAAGCAGCGGTTATCAAAACGGTATGGTACTGGCTAAGAGACAGAAGGGAAGATAAGTAGAATCGACTTGGGGTAAGTAACATCAGCAAGCCAGTGTATGATAAACCCAAAGAGCCCAACTTTTGGGACAAAAATTCACTATTTGACAAAAACTGCTGGGAAATTTGGAAAACCATATGGGAGAGAATAGGTTTAGATCAACATCTCATATCCTACACCAAGATAAATTGGGTGAATGACTTGAATATAAAGAGGGAAACTATAAATAAGTTAAGTGAACATAGAATAGTATATTTGTCAGATCTCTGAGAAAGAAAATATTTTAAAACCAAGCAAGAGTTAAAGAAAATTACAAAATGTAAAATAAATGATTTTGATTATACTAAATTAAATGCTTTTGTACAAACAAAAACAATGCAACCAAATTCAGAAGGGAAACAATAAATTGGGAAAAAACCTTTATAACAAAAAACTCTGACAGGGGTCTAATTACTCAAATATACAAGGAGTTAAACCAATTGTATAAAAAAATCAAGTCATTCCCCATTTGTTAAATGGGCAAGAGACATGAATAGCCAATTTTCAGATAAAGAAATCAAAAGTATCAATAAGCACATGAGAAAGTGTTGTAAATCTCTAATAATTAGAGAAATGCAAATCAAAACAACTCTGAGGTATCACCTCACACCTAGCAGATTGGATAAAATGAAAGAAGGGGAGAGTAATGAATGCTGGAGGGGATATGGCAAAATTGGGACATTAATGCATTGTTGGTGGAGTTGTGAAATGATCCAACCATTCTGGCTGCAATTTGGAACTATGCTCAAAGGGCTATAAAAGACTGCCTGCCCTTTGATCCAGCCATACCATTGTTGGGTTTGTACCCCAAAGAGATCATAGATAAACAGACTTGTATGAAAATATTTATAGCTGCGCTTTTTGTGGTGGCAAAAAACTGGAAAATAGGGGTATGCCCTTCAATTGGGAAATGGCTGAACAATTTGTGGTGTATGCTCGTGATAGAATACTATTGTGCTCAAAGGAATAATAACCTGGAGGAATTCCATGTGACCTGGAAAGACCTCCAGGAATTGATGCAGAGTAAAAGGAGTAGAGCCAGAAGAACATTGTACACAAAGACCAATACACTGTGGTAAAATAGAATGTAATGGACTTCTGTACTAGCAGCAATGCAATGACCCACGACAACTTTGAGGGATTTATGGAAAAGAATGCTACCCACATTCATAGGAAGGACTACAGGAGTGGAAACAGAAGAAAAACAACTGCTTGAACACATGGGTTGAGGAGGACATGATTGGGGACTCAATGTAGACTCAAAACTACCACACCAATGCAACTATCAACAATTTGGAAATAGGTCTTGATCAATGACACATGTTAAAACCAGTGGAAATACGCATCAGCCATGGGGGGGGGGGGCTCAGGAGGTGAAGGGGAAAGAGCATGAATTATGTAACCATGTTAACTTTTGTAAAAAATAAATATTAATAAATGTTTTAAAATAAAAGGAAAAAAAGAAAAAAAAGAAAAAAAAAGATTAAACTCACTTTCCTCTAGATTACAATTTATAGTTTTCCTTGAAAAAAGTAATAGCTAATGTATAGTACCTACTAAGTGCTGGGTACTATGCTAAATATTTTTTTACAGATTTCTCATTTGTGCCTCACCACCAAGTAAGGTAGATGTTGTTATTATACCCATTTTACAGAAAAGGAAACTGAGGAAAATATTAAACTAACACACCCAGAGTCATATAGCTAAAGTGTTTACAGAAAATATTAAACTAACACACCCAGAGTCATATAACTAAAGTGTTTATACAAGTGTCTCAGGTCAGATTTGGACACAGGTCTTCCTGACTCCACGCATTATTTCCACTGCACAACTTAGCAGTGGAAGGAATGTTTAATCTTATCTGCTTTGGGTATATTTCTCCATTTCTCCACTGTCCCACAGTGTTTTTTTTTAAATGTTATATTGATAAATCTTAGTTTTGTATCCCTTTACTTCTCCTTTCTCCTCCCAGGACGTCATCCCTTAGAACGTATTCTATAGTATTTCAAAGATAATTAACAGCAACTCATCAATTGTTTCAGGACTAAAAGACATAATTTTTTGGGTCTGGTGATGTGAACTCATCAGTGATGGTTAAATGTTCCCTTAGAACGCCCTCAGTTACTTTCAGTTTCCTATAATTCATTATTTGTTTTGTCTCATCCAAACCTAAAATGTTTCTTCTTGGATGAGAAAATATTAAAGGGAACTTACGCTCTCTTCTCTTCTGAACAATGGTCCTGACACTTATTTGATATTTGTTGTTGTTGTTGTTCAGTCATTTAAGTTGTCTTTAACTCTTCAGGTGTGAGAAGGGAATTCATGTGTTAATTTGATTGATCAGAGATTTGAACTTCCCTTCTATTTGTTTTGAAATTTTGTCAATCAGCAACCATGAAATTGATCCCATAGGCACTGCTCCCCTTCCCCCACCCCCATCCCCATAGTGTACAATTTAGTAAGTATAATCACTTACTAAATGCTCATTTTGTGTCAAGAACTGTTTTAAGTGTTGAATACAAATAAAAACACAATCCCTGCCCTCAATATAAGTTGGAATGACTGGAAGGATGATAAAATCCTCAACAGAAGTCCATTGTAGAATTTATCTAACTATAATACCCAAAATAGAATTTCATTGCCCACAACAGGAAATGATAAAAATGCAATCATCATCTTGATTAGGCTCATTAAAATTATTATAAAATAAGGCAGCCAACTATTCCATGAAATATTTCTTCTCTATTTTGGAGGCAAAATGAAACTACTTTAATCATCATTGTTTGACTGTCCACAGAGAACTATGAAACTCTCTTCCACTTAGCCTCAGTGTCTTTATGTCTAATCATTTTATTTATAACTAAAATATGGATATTACTATAATTCAATTTCTCTAATCATATCCCACCAGGCAGAGATGGAGGACTAAGTTGGTTGTTTATAAGCAATTTAAAATTGTCCCTGTGTGTGTATGTGCTGGGGGCAGAGAGAGTATACTGAAGCCCCATTCATTCCTTTTTTTGCCAGAATCCTGATTCAAATTCCAATTCAAACAGACTTGTTATTGCTTTTATTTCTTGCTACTATTTTTTTTATTCCTTGTTTCTCTTTTCAAAAACCTGGTTCTACTCTGAATGGGCTATTCTAGTCATCTTTATGCTTTCTCCCTAATTCAACATAATCTTCATTGTTATATGCAGGGAAGCAATTGCTATGGAAGAGGAACCACCATCCTTGCCACAATCTATACCAACTCCCTACTAGTTAGATTACTGCCATAAGACAGAGAAGTCCCATAGCCTCTTTCTCTGCATCAAGCCCTCAGCCCCAAAGTATAAATTTTCCTTTCATCCCACCCAAACACCTATTTCTACAGAATCAACTCTTATGAAAATGTAACCCACCAGTTAATTGCTTCAAGTACATCAGCACAATCCCCAAACCACTTCTAACCATTTTTTAGTCACAGCTACTAAAAACTTGGAAAAGAAAACTTCCCATCACTAGAATCTTTAGGACTTTCAAATGGTGTAGCAACAAAAATAGAAATGGTTTTATTAATGAAAATGACACCAAAGATAGTTTGTTATCATAGACTTTGCATTGTACAATAAGAACCATCAGTCTTTTCCATGAGTTTCCATTAAACTATGAGGTTTTTAAGAGCAGTGACTGATATCTCTTGCTTTTCTTAATATTAGCAGTCCTTAGAAGAGTGCTTGTAGCAGCTGCTTTTAAAATACTATTTGATTTACTAACTAATTTGCAACTGAAGTCTCTTATAAGTGTGTCCTCCATTAGAATGTATGGTTCTTGAGAGCAGGAACTCTTGCTTTTTTTATTGGATTTTTAGTGCTTGTTGTTCTTCATCCACTTTTAGCCATATTTAATTCTTTGGGACCCTAATTGGGGGGATTTCAGGGCAAATATACTAGAGTGATTTACTATGTCCTTCTCCAGTTCATTTTACAGATGAGGAAACTGAAGTAAACAGGGTTAAGTGACTTGCCTAGGGTCGAACAGCTAATAAGTATCTGAGGTCAAGTTTGAACTCAGGAATATGAGTCTTCCTGACTTCAAACATGGTATTCTATCCACTAAGCCACCTAAAATAACAAAAAAATTTCATTAATTTCTTGGTCCTTACAAGTAAAATAAATTATTTCATTTGTTAGGAAGGTGTCATTAACTTTACTAATTCAACTGTCCTCTCAAGGACAATGTCAGTGACATAAGCTGAAGCTAACAAAAAATTGATCCACCAGAGTCTCTTTTAAGTAATAACCCTAAAGGAGTAAATAGGATAAAAACCATTCAATTCAGAAGCCAGTTCTTCAGTTTTCAGAGTGGAAAACTCATCATGCAGTGTTTCATTGGCACTATTTAAAGGATTTGGAAAGAGTACAAATGTCTTTAATTCCATCTGAAATTTCCTTGCTGAACCTCAGTGATATAGGATCTTGTATGGTTAAATTTATCTTTACCTATTGCCAGTTTCCCCCATCAATTCCTGCCTGCTGCTTTAAATTTTATCAAATTTTGGATACAAAGTCTGGTGAGGGTCTTATAAAATGTATTATATGAATCTTTTACAGATTTATGTTATTTTTTTAAATGTTTAAAATCTGGCCAGAAAAACCTGAGTTTCTGGGAAGTGAGTGAACAACTGTGTGGTGTTGGCATCCCACTAAGAACCATGCTGAGCTAATTCTTGCTTCTAAGACATTTGTAACTCCCCAGTTCCATAGCACAAAACAAACCTGAGTCATTTGGCTTCATAGTTGTTTTCAGAGTGTAACTGTTGAGGTCATCCTTTCTTTTCCATTTTTTGCCCAAGAAGAGACAAAACTAGAGATTAAGTACCCAGTCTTTTAAGAGAGGCTTCTAAAATGCTTTTAGTGAGTAAAACCAACTAGTCAATCAACAAACATTAAGGGTCTACTATGGTTCAGACACTATGGATACAGAAATAATTACTAATTATTTAATTATTTAAAATAATAATTCTCTAGGAGTTTACATTCTAATGTGGATCACAAAAATGCATACATCTGTTTGTGTAGGATAAATATAAAGAAAATAAATACAAACTTTGCATGATAGCACATAGTACTACCTATATAAGATCATTTGCCTTTTCAAAGTTGGGGATGGGGAGGGAAGGTAGGAGAGAATTTTGACATCAGGAAACAAATGTTAATACTTGTTTAAAATATTCTGCATGCAATTGGTGGAAAATACAATAAAATATTATTGGGAAGCAACAAAAAATAAATACAAATAAAGGGAATATAATGTAGTTTGGGAAGGGCATGAGTAATAGGGAGTATGAGGAAGACTTCCTGGAAAAAGTAAGTCTTGAGATAAGTCTTAAACAAAGAGAGGAATTTGATCAGGAGGTACTATATTCCAGGCATGAAGGATAGTCAGTGTGAAGATAGTGATATGAGACATGGCATGCCATCAGTAAGGGACAGAGATAATAAAAATTACCAAGTACATTTCAGTTCATTTAACATGTCCCTATGTCTTTTACATGGAAGATATTTTTTTTTATTTTCTCCCCACTTTTTAAAATTATAATTATTACTTATCCAATACTCCTCTTGATTTCAGGATCTATTCAGTACAATATGAAATATGAAAAAGTATGTACAAAGTGTTCCTTACAGTTCAGATAACATGTGTAGGTTGATCATTTGAAATATTAGAAGACTTAGTACAGCTTATGAGTCATCATGATAAAGGTAAGCTCATTAAGTATGTATATTCTTTGAGTGATTGCATCCCTTAATCTTGAATGATCCTTTTCCATATCTATTCAGTAGTCCATTTTGAGAGCATACTTGCATTCTCTCAGAACTCCCTAACATTGCTACAATGAAACCTAAATTGTTATTATTAATAGCTTACATTCTTTTAAAATCATTTAATTAATTAATTAAGAATATTTTTTCCATGGTTACATGATTCATGTTCTTTCCCTCCTCTCCTCCCTCCCCACTCCAGGAATAACTCACATTTCTGTAAGACTTTTTCATAGACTCATAAATTTAGATTTGGAAGAGAGAATAGAGACAATATAGAATGATCTCCTTTTACAGATGAGAAAACTGAGATTCAAAATTAAATGATTTTCCTAAAATAATAAGGTAGCAAGTGAAATAGGTCTAATTTGAACTTTTGACTCCAAACCAGACTTTCTACATCATGATACTGCTTTCTTCAAAGGAGGTTTCCTCATAATCATCTGGAAAATAGTTAATACTAACATCACCTCATTTTATTGATGAGGAATTGAAACTTGGAGAAGAAAATAAGTTAGTGGAAAGAAAACTAACTTTGAAAGTCAGAGGACTCAAAATATTGTTGATAATTCATAATTCAGATTATTAATTCATATCCCCTAACATTGGTACTAAACCTCACCTTGAGTAGATAATGTGACTGAAAAGAATAGTTAATTATTATAATACTTAACTAATCATATGAAGTATTATAGCTACCATACAGAAAATAGAGATAAACTGCTAGATTGTTTTAGGAATGTTTAAAGTTAAATGATACACAATGAGATATTCAATACTCAGTACTTTTTTGAAAAAACACAAAACTAAATTATAAATGATTTGAAGCTTTTTCCTTAATAGTAAAGACAAAAACAAAATAAAACAACAAAAAAACATGTCTCTTTGGATGAAGATTTCTTTTCTTTCCTTAATTAAAAAAATGTCTAAAGTTGCAAAGTACTCAAAAACAGTATGGTGACAAACTAAAAGTCACTGCTTTGTCAGCAAAATACTGTTAGATCATATAGATAACAGTGTTGAATATATGAAGAAAGAAGCTTTGGAACAAATTATACAGTATGGGAGGTTTGCTACACAGTTGGATAAAAGTGCAGATGTTTCTAAAGTGTCTTAGCTTATGGTATTTGAAAGATTCTGTTTCAATAATGAAATACATGAAGAACTATTTATGTGTGAGCCACTAAAGGAAAACTATATTGGAGAAGATATATTCTTAATAGTAAATGACTTCTTTAATAAAAATAATGTTTTATGGGGGGAAAAACTGTGTAAGTGTAGCCACTGAAGGAGCAGCTGTTTTGACTAGAATAAAAAAAGGATTATAGGATAAGGTTTCAGAGATGGTACCACACGTGAAATTCATTCTCTGCATTATTCCTTAAGCAAGCTATTTCACCAAAAACTTGGAGTGAATGGAACAGGATATCATGGTTGTAGTTAATTTTATTAAAAGCAAGAACTTTAAATATTAGAATCTTTATTATACTTTGAAATAAGATGGGGAGAGATCATGAAAAAATTGTTACATAGATTAGTTGGTTATCTCATAGAAAAGTGCTTAAAAGTGTTAAAGATGAAGTTTATACCAATGGGAAAGAGATAGGGAGAGAAAATAATTTAACTTCACTTTCTTCTGCTGGTCAAATAAGGATAGGACAGAGAGAAAGACTTTGGTGGAAAAATGTATTTGAGTACAAAGAGAAATAGATAGGAAAAGAGGAAAAGGGGAGGAAGGAAAAAGAAGGAAGATACATTTAATTAAGAAAAGAAAAGCAAAACCTAAATTCAGAGATAGAATTGTGAGGCGGGGTTTAAAAGGAAAGAAAAAAAAGGGTAAAAACCTGTGACTGAAAGATAGGTGGCAAAGATAAGTGGGAAAAGAGAGAGACTAGAAGCTGGTGGTATTAAATATAGAGCAATGGTGCTAAGTATACTCCTCTCCCACTGAGTATCTTCTTTGTGAAAAAGAGACAGAGTACAAGAAAAAATGGAAAATGGAAGAAAATAAGGTAGAAGACAAAATACAATGAGTATAACTGTGAATGCAAAAGTTATGAACTTGCCCATAAAATAGAAAAGATTAGCAAAATATATTAGAAATCAGAGTGCAACAATATTTACAGGAAAGGTTCAAGTACAAAGAAGTATAAGGTGTTTAAAATAATATAGAGCAAATTTGTTATACTTCAATTAAACTTAAAAAGCAGAAATGAGAAAACATTTAGAAACAAACATGGAAGCAGAGTCAAGATGACCATTTAGAAGCAACAAAAGTCGAGTCCTCTGTGAAAACCCTTCCACACCAATCAAAAACAAAATGCTTCAAGGGGGAGAGAAAACCAAATCTAACAACAGGAGAGAGTTGGGGGACCTTCCTGTTCAATTCAATTTAAAAAGGTATGCAGAGAAGGCTAAATTTTCTGATTTAAGGAAAATAAAGAAGGAAGGTCCCAGAACCCCTCTCCCACCTACTGATCTGAGACTTGGGCAGTTGGTGGGATTTGGGGGCGAGGGCACCAGCCTAAAGGCAATGCCTTGCTACCATAGCTATGGAGGAAGTTAAAATGGAGGGCAAAACACAAACAGTAATCATAACTCTGAATGTGAACTGGATGGACTTACCAATAAAAAGGAAGTGGATAGCAGAAATTAAAAACCAGAATCCTACCATATGTGGTCTACAAGAAACACACTCAAGGCATGTAGACATACACATGGTAAAGGTAAGAGGGTGGAGCAGAACTTACTGGGATGAAATTGAGACAAATAAAGCAGGAGTAGTAATTATGATCTCATTCAAAGCTAAAGCAAAAAATAGATCTCATTAAAAGAGGTAAGGAAGGTAATTACATGTTGATGAAAGGCAGTATAAATAATGAAGAAATATCATTTATCAATATATATGCACCAAATGATACAGCATTTAGATTTCTAAAGGAAACTAAAGGAGCTTAAGGAGGAAATAATAAAGTCATACTAGTGGGAGACCTCAACTCCCCCAAGGACGGTCCCAAGCCTGGCTGAAAAAGGAGGAGGGTTGGGCGAGGGGCTAGCAACCCCACCCCGTAAAAATCTCACTTGCTACAGAAACTGCAACCTCATTAAACCAACAAAACCAAGGATCGCCTAGTCTGGAAGATTGCTCTCCAACAGAGTCCATGACGGGTGCTGGTGAAAGCCTCTGGGAAGCCAGTTCGCTAATAAATCTTCTGACGACCAAGGCAAAAACAAGAATAACAACATGGAACATAAGAACCTTATACGAAAGCGGGAAACTCGCTCAGGTAGTAAACGAGATGAAAAGATATGACATCAGGATCCTCGGTTTATGAGAGACCAGATGGAATGGAAGTGGCCAGACCAGACTGACATCAGGCGAAACCATCATTTACTCTGGCCATGAAGACCCGGACCATGCCCACACCCGGGGAGTAGTGCTGCTCATGACACCTGAAGCAAAAAAGGCGCTGATAGGTTGGGAACCTATCTAGTCAAGGCTTATGTCAGCAAGGTTTAACTCAAAGGGAAAGAAGATCACCATCATCCAATGCTACACACCCACCAATGCGGCAGAGGAAGGGGAAAAAGAAGAGTTTTACAGCTCCCTACAGGCACTACTTGACGGTGCACCAAGAAGAGACCTGAAGATCGTTATGGGAGACTTGAATGCAAAGGTAGGAGAAGATAACACAGGAAAGGAACTCATCATGGGAAGGCATGGAGTTGGCACCATTAACGAAAATGGAGAGCTCTTTACGGATTTCTGCGCCTTCAATGATCTTGCTATGGGGGGTACTATATTCCCACACAAGAAAATTCATAAGTCAACCTGGACTTCGCCTGATAGAAGGATGGAAAATCAGATAGATCACATCACAGTTTCCCGCAAGTGGAGAAGAAGCCTTCTAGATGTTAGAGCAAGACATGGTGCAGATGTGGCCTCGGACCACCAACTCCTGGTGGCAACTTTTAGAAACAAGTTGAAATCATTCAACGACCTTTCAGGCAGATTACATCACAAGTTCAATGTGCAAGATCTAAAGACCAGAGAGAAGAAAGAAGCATTCAATCGCGAAATCAAGAAGAGGTTCGCGGCCTTGAAAGGACTCACGGGAGAGACAGTTGAAGACCACTGGACCAAACTCCAGCAGACCTGGAAGACCACCTGTGCAAAAGTCCTGAGAAAGAGAGAGAGAAAGCCCAAGGAGTGGTTAACACAGGAGACATGGGCCAAGATACAACAGAGAATATATTTGAAACAGAAGATCAGCCAGTGCCAAGATCAACAGGAGAAAGAAGAACTTCAAACACAGTACTGGGAAATTAACCATCAGGTCAAGAACAGTGCAAGATATGACAAGAGACGATTCATTCACGATATGACTGAAGGAGCAGAAACAGCAGCTGGGCAGGGGAACATGAAGAGGCTATACGAAATAACAAGAATTCTATCGGGAAAGAATTACAATCCTAGCAAGCCAGTGAAGGATAAGACAGGCAAGACAATAACAAGCGATGCAGGGCAGAAAGCCCGCTGGGCAGAACATTTCAAGGAGATCCTGAACCGACCACCTCCACCAACTGTTCCGGACATACCACCAGCCACTGAACTGCTCCAGGTGAACACGGGCCCACCTACCAAAGTTGAGATCATCAAAGCCATCAAGACCATGAAAAACGGCAAGGCTGCAGGTCTAGACGGCATCCCCCCTGAAGCACTCAAGGCAGACCCAGAAATGTCAGCGGAGATGCTACAGCCCCTCCTACAGAAGATCTGGGAACAGGAACAAGTCCCAACAGACTGGAAACTAGGCTAACTGGTGAAGCTACCCAAGAAAGGTGACCTATCCCAATGCAGCAATTGGCGAGGAATCATGCTTCTATCCACTCCCAGCAAAATCCTGACCAGAGTAATCCTAGAAAGACTGAAGGAGGCCTTAGACAAGAAACTGAGAATAGAACAAGCAGGGTTTCGCCAGCACAGATTGTGCACAGACCACATCATTACCTTATGAATCATCATCGAACAGTCCATCGAGTGGCAGTCCCCCCTCTATATGACTTTCGTGGATTTCGAGAAGGCATTTGACAGTGTGGACAGGAACATCATCTGGAGATTGATGCAGCACTACGGGATTCCCCTGAAGCTCATCAACATCATTCAGCGGTTATACCAAGACTTTACCTGCCAGGTCATCCACAATGGGAAACTGACGGCTCCCTTCACAATGAAGACCAGAGTGAAACAAGGTTGCATGCTCTCGCCCCTTATCTTTTTGATGGTCATAGATTGGATCATGAGAAGAATTACCAAGGACAGCAATGCGGGCATCCAATGGACTCATACCAAGCAGCTTGAGGACCTTGACTTCGCAGATGACATCTGTCTCCTTTCTCACAAGCAGCAGGATGCGTAAGCCAAACTTGCACGACTCTCTGAAGAGGCAGAGAAGACTGGTCTGAAGATCAACAAGAAGAAGACCGAGGTGATCACAGTCAACAGCAAACAGGACCTGCCAATCCAACTACAGGGAGAAAACATCAAGGAGACGGACCACTTCACCTATTTGGGTAGCATAGTCAGCAAGGACGGCGGGGTAGATGAGGACATCAGAAACTGAATCAACAAAGCTAGACATGCATTTAACACCGTGTGGTCTGTCTGGACCTCCAGAACACTTTCCCTCGTCACTAAGCTCCGAATCTTCAACACCAACATAAAGGCCGTCTTCCTATATGGATCAGAAAGCTGGAGAGTGATGAACGTCAACACCAACAAACTCCAAGTCTTTGTTAACAGATGCCTGCGCCACATCTTGAACATCAGATGGCCTGAAAAGATCTCCAATGCCAGACTCTGGGAAAGAACTATTCAGTATCCCATCAGTCAGGACATAAAGAAACGTAAGTGGAAATGGATAGGACATACGCTATGAAAACCGGAAGACAACGTTGCCAGACAAGCATTGAGCTGGAACCCTCCAGGGAGGAGGAAAGTCTGAAGGCCAAAACAGACCTGGCGAAGATCTGCCGAAAATGAAACAAAGACCGTTGGAATGACATGGGCCCAGCTGGGGGAAGTTGCCCAGAACAGAGTCCGTTGGCGTGAGATGGTTGGGGCCCTGTGCTCCTAGGGAGTCAACAGGAATAACTAGTGGGAGATCTCAACCCTCCTCTATCAGAACTAGATAAATCAAACCAAAAAATTAATAAATAAGAAAAAGGCAAGGGAAATGAATGAAATGTTTAAAAAATTAGAGTTAATAGATATCTGGAGAAAAATAAATAGGCATAAAAAGGAATATACCTTCTTTTCAGCAGCACATGACACATACACAAAGATTGACCATGTACTAGGGCATAAAAACATTGAAAAGAAATGTAGGAAAGCAGAAATAATAAATGCATTTTTTCGGACCATAATGCAATAATAAAAATCAAAATCATAAACAATAAGGGCTTAAGGAAAGGCAGATTTAAAATTAATTGGAAACTAATTCTAATTCTTCAAAACTGGTGGGTAAAAGAACAAATCAAAGAAACAATGTCTAACTTCACTGAAGAGAATGCCAATGAGGAAACAACTTATCAAAATCTATGGGATGTAGCCAAAGCAGTACTCAGGGAGAAATTTATATCCCTGAGTGCTTATATCAACAAATCAGAGAGGGAAGAGGTCAATGAATTAGGCATGCAACTTACAAAACTAGAAAGTGTATAATTAGAATTTGCTCCCCAGAACTCAAAATCCTAGCTTCCCATGTTCCCTCTCATATTACATGGTAATGTAGGGAGGATATAAATTTTGTGTAGCTCCACCCTTGCTCTTCTTTTCCCTTAATCATGGCTGGGAAGCCAGGCTTTATGCCAGGCAGGAGAATCTACTCTCGAAATTTTATTTTTGTTAAATAATTAGATTTGAACTTCTAGTTCTTTTAGTTTGTTTTTTTCTACTTCAAGTGGTTAGTAATAAACTTTATAAAATATAATACTTGGAGTTATTGACTACTAATATAAATCTTACAAAAGAGAACAAATTTAAAATTCCTGGATAAAAACTAAAAAGGAAACCCTAAAATCAAAGGAGAAATTAACAAAAATGAAAGTAAAAGAACTATTGAACTAATTAATAAGACTACATGCTGGTACTTTGAAAAAAGCCGATAAAATAGATAAAGTATTGGTTAATCTAATAAAAAAGAAAGAAGAAAATCAAAAGAAAAATATCAAAGTTGAAAAGGGTGAGCTTACCTCTAATGAAGAGGAAATTAAGATAGTTACAAAGAACTATTTTACTCAACTGTATGGCAATAAATATGACAATCTAGGTGAAATTGGTGAATATTTACAAAAATATAAACTGCTTAGATTAACAAAAAAAGACATAGAATACTTAAACAATCTAGTCTGAAAAAAAGAAATTGAAGAAGCCATCAAGGAACTCCCTAAGAAAAAATACCCAGAGCCAATGTATTTACAAGGGAATTCTATCAAACATTTAAAAAACTAATCCCAATACTATACAAACTATTTGACAAAATAAGCAAAGTAGGAGTTTTACCAAATTCCTTTTATTAACCATTTATTAATATTCATTTTTAACATGGTTACATGATTCATGCTCCTACTTTCTCCTTCACCCCCTGCATTCCCCCCACCCATGACCGATGCACATTTCCACTGATTTTAACATGTGTCATTGATCATGATTATTTCCAAATTGTTGTTAGTTGCATTGGTGTGGTAGTTTCGAGTCTACATCCCCAATCATGTCCACCTCAATCCATGAGTTCAAGCAGTTGTTTTTCTTATATGTTTCCTCTCCTGCAGTTCTTCCTCTGAATGTCCAAATTCCTTTTATGACACAAATATGGTGCTAATTCCAAAGCCAGGTAGATTAAAAGCAGAGAAAGAAAACTACAGACCAATCTCCTTAATGAACATAGATGCAAAAATCTTAAATAGAATATTAGCAAAAAGACTCCAGCAAGTTATCATGATATTAGAAAATCTATCCATATAATTGATAACATCAACAACCAAATCAACATAAATCACAATAGATTCAAAAAAGCCTTACAAAATACAACACCCATTCCTACGGAAAAAACTAGAAAGTATAGGAATAGATGAGTCTTTCCTAAAAATAATAAACAGTATATATTTAAAATCATTAACAAGCACCATCTGCAATGGGGACAAATTAGAAGTCTTCCCAATAAGATTAGGAGAGAAATAAGGATGCCCATTATCACCTCTATTTATTTAACATTGTATTAGAAACACTAGCAGTAGCAATTAGAGAATAAAAAGAAATTGAAGGGATTAAAGTAGGCAATGAGGAAACTAAACTATCGCTCTTTGCAGATGATTCTAGAGAATCAACTAAAAAGCTAGTGGAAATGATTAACAACTTTAGTAAAGTTGCAGGATACAAAATAAACCCACATAAATCATCAGCATTTCTAATATTTCCAACACATCTCAGCAGCAAGAGTTAAAGAGAGAAATTCCACTTAAAATCACTCTAGACAATATAAAATACTTAGGAATCTATCTGCCAAGACAAACACAGGAATTATATGAACACAACTATAAAATACTATCCACCCAATTAAAACTACATCTAAATAATTGGGAAAACATTAATTGCTCATGGGTAGGATGAGCTAATAAAATAAAAATGACAATCCTACCCAAATTAATTTACTTACTTAGTGCCATACCTATCAAACTACTAAGAACCTTTTTTTTTACTGAATTAGAAAAACTGTAACAAAGTTCATTTGGAAGAACAATAGAACAAAAGATCAAGGGAACTAATGAAAAAAAATTTGCAGGATGGGGACTGCCTCGCAGTACCAGATCTTAAACTATACTATAAGACAATGGTCATCAAAACAATATGGTACTGGCTAAGAGACAGAAGGGAGAATCAATGGAATAGACTTGAAGTAAATGCCCTGAGCAAGACAGTGTACAATAAATCCAAAGATCACAGCTTTTGGGACAAAAAACCCACTGTTTGACAAAAACTGCTGGTGATATTGGAAAACAGTATGGGAGAGATTAGGTTTAGATCAACATCTCATACCCTACACAAAGATAAATTCAAAATGGGTAAGTGATTTAAATATAAAGAAGGAAACCACAAGTAAATTAGATAAACATAGAATAATATACCTGTCAGTTCTATGGAAATAATTTATCACCAAGCAAGAAATAGAAAATCACAAAACAAAATGAATAATTTTTATTGCATCAAATTAAAAAGGTTTTATATAAAGAAAAACAATGAATCCAAACAGAAGGGAAGCAACAAATTTGGGAAAAAATCTTTATAACAAAAACCTCTGATAAAGGTCTAATTTCTCAAATCTATAAGGAGCTAAAATCAAGTTTTTGCCAATTGACAAATGGTCAAGGGATATGAATAGGCAATTTTCAGATAAAAATATTAAAACTATCAATAAGCACATGAAAAATGTTCTCAATCTCTCATAATTAGAGAAATGCAAATCAAAATAACTCTGAGGTACCCACCCCAAACCTAGCAGATTGATCACTATGACAGCAAAGGAAAGTAATAAATGTGGGAGGGGATGTGGCAAAATTGGTACACTAATGCATTGCTGATGGAGTTATGAATTAATCCAACCAATCTGGAACGCAATTTGGAATTTTACCCAAAGGACTTTAAAAGATTGCCTGTCCTTTGATCCAGCCATACCACCACTGGGTTTATACCCTAAAGCAGTGATTCCCAAAGTGGATGCCACCACCCCCTGGTGGGTGCTGCAGCAATCCAGAAGGGTGGTGATGGCCACAGTTGCATTTGGAGGTGGTGAATAACTGTAAGGGGGTGGTGATATTATGTGACAGGGGGTGCTAAGTAATATTTTTTCTGGAAAGGGGACGGTAGGCCAAAGAAGTTTGGGAACCACTGCCCTAAAGGGATAATATGGAAAAATACTTGTACAAAAATATTCATAGACATGCTCTTTGTGGTGGCAAAAAACTGGAAAATGATGGAGTGCCCATTGACTGGAAAGTGGCTGAACAATTTGTCCTGAAAGGAATAATGAACTGTTACATTTCGATGTGAGCTGGAAATACCTTTAGGAAATGATGCAAATCAAAAAGGGAAGAACCAGGAGAACGTTGTACACAGAGACCGATACACTATGGCATAATCAAACGCAATGGACTTCTTTACTACCAACAATGCAATGATCTGGGACAATTTTGAGGGACTTATGAGAAAGAATGCTATCCACATCCAGAGAAAGAATTGTGTGAGTAGAAATGCAGAAAGAAAACATTTCCTTGGTCACATGTTTGATGGGGATATGATTAGGGATACTGACTTCAAATGATCACTCTATTGCAAATATTAATAATATGGAAAGAGGTCTTGATCAATGATACATGTAAAATCCAGTGGAATTGCTTGTTGACTCTGGGAGAGAGGAGGGGAGAGAGAACATGAATCATGTAACCATGGGAAAATATTCTAAATGAATTAAATAAATAAGTAAATTTAAAAAATAAAATAGAATTAAAATAACCCCCCCAAAAGAAACAAACATGAAGGTTCAAAGAGAAGCAAAGGATGGTACACATATTTGCATAATTGAAAGGGAATATAAGAGAGATAAGAAACATTTTTTTCTCAAAACTAATAATTTCAAGGGTATTCACCACCACAAAGAGAGCTGCTATAAACATATAAGTAAATTTCCTTTTTCCCTGATCACCTTAGGAAGCAATCCTAATACTGGTATTGCTAGGTAAATAGCTATAAACATTTTTATAACTCTTTGGACATAATTCCAGAATGCTCTCCAAAATGGTTAGGTCAATTCACACTTCCACCAACAGTGTATTAGTGTCCCCTATTTTTTTCCACATGCCCCAAACATTTGTGATTTTGACCTTTTGTTATTTTAGCTAATCTTAAAGATATAAGATATCTCAGAGTTGTTTTGATTTGCATTTCTGTAGTCCATAATGATTCAGAGCATTTTTATATGGCTACATAAAGCTTTCATTTCTTCATCCAGAAATGGTCATGTTTGTATTTATTGACCATTTATCATCAAGAAATGCCTCACAATCATATACATTTAATAAAATTCTATCTTTATTTTAGATATGAGACCTTTTCATGTCTAAAAATTCCCAATTTTCTTCTTTTTTCTTCTAATCTTGGCTAAATTAGTCTTATTTGTACATTTTTTTAATTTGTTATATCAAAAGTATCCATTTTATATCCTATAGCCTTGTGTATTCATAAATTCTTCTCCTATTCATAAATCTGAAAGGTAGTATGTTCCTTGTTCATCTCATTTGCTTATGATATACCACTTTATGCCTAGACTATGTATGCATTTTGATCTTATCTTGGTTAACGGTTTAAGATATTGGTCAGTACTTAGTTGTTTTCCAATTTCCCCAATATATTTTATTAAACAGTGAATTCTTATCCCCAAAACACGGATCTTTACTTTTGTCTGACATAAGGTTACTATAATATTTTACAGCTGTCCATTGTATTTTTGTTCTTTTTCACTACTACTTTTCTATTTCTTAGTAAAATATTTTTAAACTATCTAGTTTAAATAATTACTGATTTATAATACAGTTTAAAATCTGGTGCTGCTATACCTCCTTCCTTTACACATTTTTCATTAATTTCTTTCATATTCTTGACCTTTTAGTCTTCCAAATGAATTTATTATAATTTTTTCTATTTCAATAAAATGCTTTTTCATAATTTAATTGGGATAGCATTGAACAAGTAGATTAGTTTAGGTAGGATTGTCATTTATTTTATATTGGTTCTGCCCAACTATGAACAATAAATATTTCTCCAATTACTTAAATCTGACTTTTTTTGTACAAAAAGTTTTTTTATAATTATGTTCATTTAGTGCCTAGCTTTCTTTTGGCAAGCACACTCCCAGGCATTTTATTCTGTCTATGATATTTTATTTTATTTTAAAACCCTTACCTTCCATCTTAGAATCAATACTGTATATTGTCTGAATGTCTGAAGCCAAATTTGAACCCAGGACCTTCTGTCTTTAGGCCTGGCTCTCAATCCACTGAGTTATCCAGCTGCCCCCTATCTATGGTATTTTAAATGTAGTATCTGTTACTACTTCTTCTTGCAAGGCGTCATTGGTGAGATATAAAAATGTTGATAATTTATGTGACTTTATTTTATATCCTGCTACTTTAATAAAATTATTGGTAGTTTTTTTGTTGGATCTCTAGGATTTTCTATATATTCTATCATTTTGTCTGCAAAAAGAAGTAGTTTCATTGCCTCTTGCCCAATCTGATTCCTTCTAAATGATAGATTTATACATGATTTTGTAGTGACTTATTTAGAGCCCTTTCAAGTAAGGTCAGAAGTAAATTAAGAATGCCACTATTTAATATAATACTAGAAATGCTAGCTATAGCAATTTCACAAGAAGAAATTGAGGAAATACACATGTAGCAAATGACATAATGGCATATTTAGAGAGCCCTGCTACTTTAAAGAGGACACCTAAAGAGGTGGCACTATTACCACCTTTCTTTCTTAATGTTCCCACTTTAAAAGCTAAAGAAAGAAAAATAAAATAAAATTCCTGTAAGATATGAGATATGATATGAGATATGATATAAGATATGATATAAGATATGATAATTTTAAGCAAAATAAGTCAACACATTTGTCACATAAAAAATGTATATCCCTGTCCCTTTTGACTAACATCAATCTGTCAGGAAGTGAATAGAATGTTTCATTTTAGGTATTTTCAAACATTGGATGGTTATTCCATTGTCAGTCTTTGGATCTTTCAAAGGTCATTTTTTCCCCTTCCGAATGTTACCCTTGCTCAAATTATTCTCCCAATTCACATTGTTCAGGAAGTTTTCTAGCCTCCCTGGAAAACAATCTCAACTGTATTGGGAAATTATATTATTAAATAAATATTATTAATAAACTTGCATAGAAGATCATAGAATATTGATTTAATAAGAGAAATGTTGCCATTTTTAAAAAATTAATGAGGAAATATCCGAATACAATAAAATTAACTTAGATAAGGAAAATTATTTTGGTCAGTTGTTTCCATTGTCTCTGACTCTTTTGTGACCCTGTAAGAAGTTTTCTTGGCAAAGATACTACAGGGATTTTCCATATCCTTCTCCAACTCAATTTGTAAATGGGAAAACTGAGGCAATCATGGTTAAGTAATTTGCTCAGATTCATACAGATAGTAAGTGTAAATAGCCATATTTGAACTTAGATATTCCTGACTCCAGGAACAATTCTCTATCCATTTATACCACCTAGCTAATGCTCAAAAATGATAATGGATACATTAAAAATCAAGTAGAAGGCTAAAAAATGACCACTCCATGTATAAAATAAGTGTGAGTAATTGAAAATTAAAAAAAAACACTTCTATTTATTTATTCTGTACCTGCTTCTCTGAGTATGTGTTGTCTCCTTGGATAGAATGTAAATTCTAGTATTACAGTGAGAACAGGGATGAATTTTCATTTGGATTTTGCATTTTCAGGATAATAGCTGATAATATGTTGTTGTTCAGTCATTCCATCATTACCAACTCTACATACAATGTATGGGATTTTTGTCCATGGGGTTTTCATGGCAAAAGATATCAGAGTGATTTGACATTTCCTTCTCTAGTGTGTCCCCATTTTATAGATTATGGGTTCAATATATTAAAAGGTGGTTGTCAAATAATAATCTCAAGTCCAAATTGACTTTTATGGAAGTTTATTTACAATTAGGAAGGTTGAAGGTAGGGAAATTGAGAGAGAAACTCTGGCCTGGACCATAGGTCCAGACCAGGTAAGAATTTAGAGGCCCAGCAGAAGGGTGCAGAGGCGAATTAAACAAGGCTTCTAGCCACGAGGACTTTTACAATAAGAGAGGCAAGAGAGGCCTCCCTGAGGGTGGGTGGAGCCTCCATAAATGCCAAGGGAGAGAGAGTCAGCCTAACTTATCCACGTGACAATTCAAAGGGAAGCAGTCAGAGGTCCCACCAGAGTCTCAGCATTCCAACATTCCTCCATGAACCAGAAAAGGTCCTTTGGCAGATGCTCTCTTCCACCGAAGACCTCAGCTGACTGAGGACCTTCTCCTTTTAAAGGGGTCACTTATGCATCACTTCCTGTGCCTCCCTCCTAATTTGCATATCCAATCACAATAAACAATTCTCATAGGCCCGCCTAGGGGGCAGTCAGTTGATTCTGATTCGTCCCTCATTCTAGCACACTTGGGTTATGGACCTCCCAGAATTAGAGGTTTTTTCACCTTTGGTGATTAAATCTAAAGATGGGCAGTGTAGACTTAATCTAGTTATCACAAGATAAAGAACCAAGGTGAATAAGAGCCAAGTGACTTGCCCAGGATCACACAGCTTATAAGTATCTGAGACTGGATTTGAACTTGGATCTTCCTGACTTCACATCTGGTGCTCTATCCACTACATCATCTGGCCATTCTGCTAGAATATAATATGTGCATGATTAATAGTTTTTGATTGGTAGAGTCTCTTTTACAAGGAGTTCCTTATTTCTAGGGAGATAGTGATAATATTAAAGTTGTCTGGCATCTATATAGTGCTTTGACATCTACAAAACACCGGATATTTTTGTTAATAAATAATGTGGTATTGAAAAAAGAATGGTATATATGAGAGTCAATATACATGCAGCACCCTGCTTTGCCTCTGAGAAAACCACTTAAACATTTTGGGTTTCAGTTCCCTCATCCATAAGATGGGGTTAATGATGCTAGACCCAAACAAAGAAAAGTTTACAAAACACTCCATAAATTATAAAATAGTATACTCAATTCATCCATTATTATTCCTTGTTTGTCTGATTTTCATTGATGCTGCAGCACTTCCCTAAAAGAGATAAACAAATAGAGTAAAACAAATATTTATTATTATGTACACATAGAGTAATTTTATAAAAATTGCTGAAGAATGCAAAGCTAGAAACAAGGGGAAAAGTTAGAGAGGAAAGCTATGGCTCACAATCAAGAAAAGCTCCTGAATAATCAGAGGCATCTATAAGAAGAGTGAGTCTCCTTATAAGATAGTGAGTCCTCCATCTCTAGAGCTCTACAAATAGAAGGTTTTTTTTTGTTTGTTTTTTTTAAACCCTTGTACTTCGGTGTATTGTCTCATAGGTGGAAGATTGGTAAGGGTGGGCAATGGGGGTCAAGTGACTTGCCCAGGGTCACACAGCTGGGAAGTGGCTGAAGCCGGGTTTGAACCTAGGACCTCCTGTCTCTAGGCCAGACTCTCACTCCACTGAGCTACCCAGCTGCCCCCCAAATAGAAGTTTTAAAAGACCAAAAACCATCTTAATCTAAAACCATCTTAGTAAATGAACTAAACCAGATTGAGGATAACTGATAGAACTCATCATCAAATTAAGGAGATGTCTATCCTAACCATGGGAAGACTTTCCCCAATAGAAAGAGTGGACAAGAACAATTGGGTTCTAATGGCCATGAAGGGAGTTGTAGCAGGTGCTGTGGAGCACTTAAGGGTTGGTCAGACAATGAAAATACCTTTGTATTCTGGGCCATCACCAGTGGTCTTGACTTTTGTCTTGTTTCTGTACTTGGATGACTGGAAGAGGGAATGAGGCTGACACATGCAAGTTCCAACATCACTCCTGGGTTCCAATAGTCCTCTATAAAAACAAAGGATGAACAATATAAAGACCATCATGTTATTGAATGTTATTTGTTGTTTGGAATGCTATTGAGAAGATTCCTGTTTAGTTATTCAGTAGCTTGAACTAGATATCTTTTGCCATTTCAGCTCTGAGAAGCTACACAATTTAACCTAACTTGATCATTTAAAAAATCACAACTCGAAGATTATAGACTGGTGCCCAAATACAGCATCAGATACATGCTAGCTATGTGACCCTGGGCTAGTCACTTAATGCCTGTTTGTCTCCGTTTCTTTTTTTGTAAAATAAAGATAATCATACCTACCTTCCAGGGTTGTTGTAAGAATCAGTTGAGATGATAATCTTAAAGTACTTACCACAGTGCCTAGTGCATATTCAGTTCTATATAAATGTTAGCTATTATTATCATGATTATGATTTTCATCAGCATTATTATTGCTGATAAAAATAATACCTACAAAAGGTTGAATTGTTTAAAGGAAAATGCTCAAAAGAAAAATGAAAACCACAATATTTTTAAAGTTATCAATATTATTCTTTTTAATTCTACTGAGTCACTAGAACTCTCCTATATAACATGGGGAACTGCCAACTTTGGGAAAATGTGCCCCAGTTAAAATGAAATGTGTTTCTTACTAAGAAATGTTGCATTTAAATATGCTCGGTCATAATTTCTAAGTGCCAGGCCTTCATTTTGGCATGGAATTTTAACATGAGTTGGGGGCACCATGAAACATTGGCCTCAAGTGACCAATTATTATTTTTACAATAGAAGAAAATTGCTACCAAGGAATGGGGAGTGAGTCAAATACCAATCTGAGTAATCATCCATGAAAAACCAGCTTGTGATCTTTCTACATTCCAGATGCTTTTAGAGTAGAAACAATGAGAAGACCATATTAAGATTCAGAAATTATTGACCTTTTTTGTGTCAAAGACTCTTCTGGAAATCTAGGACCTTGTGGTCCCATTCTTAAAAGAATGTTTTTAAATATTTGAACAAAATGTTCTATTTCATTTAGAAATGTTATTTTTTCCTATCTGAATATGACTCCCCTGAAATCTAAGAATCCATGTATTAAAAGTTTTCTAAATCCTCAGCTCCTTTACTGGTCATTTCAATATGAAATTTTTTGTGGTAATATCATGTGAAGAAAACAAACATGATAGGATATAGAGAAGGGGAAAGAGTCTAAAGGAGGGATTAAGGAGTCCATTTATCCAAGATTATGCAGGTACTAAGTGAAATATGTGAATAATATAGATGGTAAGTTTGTAGTATTGGTATATCAAGGTTTGATGGTTACTTGATACACCACAGAGGGAATGGGGCTGACAAGCCCCTTCCAGGTCCAGAATGCTATCTGACTCTTTGACCAAGGTTTAGAAATATCAAACACAGGGTTTATTGTTATCCACTGAAGTAGGACAGAAGAATTAGGAAAAGGAATCCCTAATCTATGAGATTCTAGATAAACATCCCACCTTCTAAAACCCCCTCACAGAGTTGCCTTCTTTATCTTGATGCTCCCCATGCCCTAATCTGTCTGTCTAGAAACCCCAGCTATTCTAACTACCTGACTAACTAATCCTCTCAAATATCATTTGTTCAGATAATTACAGTTCATCAGAGTAGTAGTGTTGAACCCTTATTCAAAGAGTTCAACCCACTTTGAGTTTGGCCCAAAATGGCTTCAGGCCTTCTCCCATAATCAGTTTACTGGCTTGCTGGCAGAAATCATTATAGCAGTTGGGATTCTCTCTCAGGTCACAGAAACACAGTTAGATGACAGCACAGATGACAGAGTTGGTATGATCTCTACACCATGACACCAGGACAGGTAGCTTTAGCTCCACTGGAAAAAGGCAGGCAAACTCCCACTTGGCTCACACAGATTCCAGTCACAGGAAGTTGCAACTCTCAGCTCTCCCAAGGAACCAAAAGTACCCTCCCTTCCCCCCACCCACACATCCAGTCCCTCTGTGTCCTTTCTTATATCTTCCATATACTCTAGAATAGGGTCTATAAAGTTCCATGGCATGCGGCAAGATCCCTCTTTGCAAAGTCTCCTGTCTACTCCCTATTTGCAAACCATTGCTTCCTTCTCCCCTTATATAAGTAATAAAGCCAGGAATCAAATTCAAAGGCAAATCCTCAATGCCCAGGTTAAATCTACTTTCCATAATACCATCCTGTCCAGCTTTGGTGCACAATCTACAATGTGCTGGTCCCAAAGTCAGAAAGATTTCTGTTAAAATATGACTTCAAACTCTGATTTGCCTGGCCTAGGACAAGCCATTTAGCCTCTCAATTTTAGTTTCTTCAACTTTAAGATGGGTAACTTAAAATAGCACCCACTTCCCAGGGTTGTTGTGACAATCAAATGAGATAATAATTGAAAAGTGTGTAGCAAAACTGCCTAGCACATAGTACGTGCTTAATACAAAAGTATGCTTGCGTTCCTGTAGAATTTTACATATGTGTCCCATTGAATGCTATAATGTGAACAACACAGGAGGGAGAACATGGCATAAAGCATGAAGCCATTCACAATTTTGATGGTTGAGCAGGAGGTAGAGTCCTGGTGAGGTCCTTGTTAATCAAGATGCCACAAAAATAAAGTAAACAGAAATGGTTTCAATCTATCCATATACAGACCAATGTCCACATAAGAATCTATTAGATTCAGATCATAGTGCAATAAAAATAATAATCAGCAAGGGCACATGGACAGGCAAATCAAAAACTAATTGGAAATTAAATAATATGATTTTCCAAAATCAGATAGTTAAAAAACAAAACATAGAAACAATTAATAATTTCATTGAAGAGAATGAAAATAATGTGACATCCTACCAAAATCTGTGGGATGCGGCTAAAGCAGTACTCAGGGGAAATTTATATCCTTGAGTAACTATAATAACAAATTAGAGAGGGCAAAGATAAATGAACTGGGCATGCAAATAAAAAAACATTAATTACACTAGAAAAGGAACAAATTAAAAATCCCCAGTTAAAAACTAAATTAGAGATTATAAAAATCAAAGGAGAAATAAATAAAATTGAAAGTAAAAGAACTATTGAATTGATAAATAAGACTAGGAGCTGGTATGTTGAAAAATAAATAAAATTGACAAAATACTGGTCAATCGAATTTTAAAAAGGGAAGAATAATTTAATTAATTAATTAGTTAATTAATTAATTAAAAGAAATAAATTAAAGGATTAAAAAAGAAGAAACCAAATTAATAGAATACTTAAATAATGCCATATCAGAAAAAGAAGTTGAACAAGGCATCAAAGAACTCCCTAAGAAAAAAATCCCCAGGACTAGATGGATTCATAAGTGAATTCTATCAAACCTTCAAAGAACAACTAATTCCCATACTATCCAAACTATTTGACACAATTAGCAAAGAAGGAGTTCTACCAAACTCCTTTTATGACACAAATATGGTACTGATCCCAAAGCCAGGTAGATCAAAAACAGAGAAAGAAAACTACAGACCAATCTCCTTAATGAAGACAGATGCAAAAATCTTAAACAGAATACTATCAAAAAGAATATAGCAAGTGATCATGAGGGTTATTCATTATGATCAGGTAGGATTTATACCAGGAATGCAAGGGTGGTTCAACATTAGGAAAACTGTTTACATAATTGACCATATCAACAAGCAAACCAACAAAAACCACATGGTTATCTCAATAGATGCTGAAAAAGCCTTTGAAAAATACAACACCCATTCCTATTGAAAACAATAGAAAGTTCAGGAATAGAAGGGCCTTTCCTAAAAATAATAAATGGTATATATCTAAAACCATCAACAAACATCATCTGCAATGGGGATAAATTAGAAGCATTCCCAATAAGATCAGGAGTGAAACAAGGATGCCCACTGTCACCTCTATTATTTAACATTGTACTGGAAACACTAGCAGTAGCTATTAGAGAAGAAAAAGAAATTGAAGGTATTAAAATAGGCAGTGAGGAGACCAAACTATCACTCTTTGCAGATGATATGCTCATGGGTAGGATGAGATAATATAATAAAAATGACAATCCTACCCAAATTAATTTACTTATTCAGTTCCAAACTGTTATGAATAATTTATGGGGCAGGATAGAAATTTAGGATAGGTAGCAGGCAGGCTAAGGGCAAAATCTAGGATGCCAGACATGCACATTCAATAGAATGCAGGTGGAGAAGTGGGGGGGGAGAAAGAACTGTCAGGGCTGGAGAAAGGAGGATTTGGAGCTGTTGTCCAGCCAGCTGTGACTCTACAAGTTGTGGATCTTTGGGATTTTGGAGAAGATTGGAGATACCATCTATCAATTCAAACCTAGGTAGAAGGAAGAGTCTGCATCTGGTAGATAGCTTGCAGATAACCTTCCCTCCCTAGAGTTCATAGGATTACTGGTTGAGCAAGGATTTAGTTCCTGTACTCTGAAGTCATCAAAGGATCAGCCTGGACCAGTTGTGAGAATATCAATATCCCAGCCCTTTCTTTATCTGCCTGACTGAAGTTCGTTTAGCAGAGAAGCAGAAATCCAGCTCAGTCCTTAGGATTCTATTTGACAGCTGGCTGTTCCCTGAGTTTTAGATATACCTTACCCTCTTCCCTAAACCTGAAAACATTAAAGTGGTTTTGTTTACTTCCTGTGTCTTCATCTACCCCAAGGAAAGAACCCACTGTTAGATATCTTCCAAAACCTGAGTTTCCAGGGCTAGATTGGTGACCTAGGTTGACTGTCAACTGTCATTGCCAATCTGAGTGTGTACTTTGCCCATTACCCATTTCCCACATCCCTTGTGAAGGTTATCTTGTGTGTCCTAACACTAGTGTGTTTGTGGGAGTGGTCCCTTTTGTATTTAACACCCTTGTATGTACTTGTTATTCCCCATTTACCTATCTCAATACCTATCAAACTACCAAGGAATTTTTTTTATTGAATTAGAAAAAAATATATAACAAAGTTCATTTGGAAGAACAAAAGATTAATAATACCCAGGGAAATTATGAAAAAAATGCGAAGGAGTAGCAGTACCAGATCTTAATATGTACTATAGAATAGTGGTCATCAATACAATATGGTACTGGCTAAGAGACAGAAGGGAGGATCAATGGAATAGATTTAGGGTAAATGTCCTCAGCAAGATGGTATATATAATATAGCCAAAGATCACAGCTTTGGGGACAAGAATACACTGTTTGATAAAAACTGCTGGGAATATTGGAAAACAGTATGAGAGAGATTCAGTCTAGATCAACAGTTTACACTCTATACCAATATAAATTCAGAATGGGTAAATAACTTAAATACAAAGAAGGAAACTATAAGTAAATTAGGTGAACATAGAACAATATACCTGTTAGTTCTAAAGGAAATAAAAGAATTTAAGATCAAACAAGAAATAGAGAATATAAAAAAATTTAGAATGAATAATTTTGATTATATCAAATTAAAAAGGGGTTGTACAAACAAAACCAATTTATCCAAATAGAAAGGAAGCAACAAATTGGGAAAAAATCTTTATAACAAAAATCTCTGACAAATGTCTAATTTCTCAAATCTATAAGGAACTACATCAATTATACAAAAAAAATCAAGCCATTCTTCAGTTGACAAATGGTCAAGGGACATGAATAGGCAGTTTTCAGATAAAGATAGGGATATGGGATTGATGAGCTAAAACCCTGTTTAAGCCTCTGCATTGGTTGATTTGTACAATAGCCCTGCAGTTAGCATAGAGACAGACAGTCCGATCTTATGGAGAGTTAAACTTCTTGGAGTTAGTCAAAAGAATTACATTCTACTTTTGTGTCTACCAGTAGCATATCATGTTATACACACACACACACACACACACACACACACACACACACACACACACACACATATTGCTTTTACAAAATCTACATTTCCCAATCTCCTCTCTACTCCTTATTCTCCCTCTCCTCCTCACCTTCCACATCCCCACCCCTTTCTCTCCTCCCCTTACTCAGGCCATCCCTTAAAACAAATAATTTAAAAGGAGTGTGTAATATAATAATATTCCATCATCTACTATACCTTATTTAGCCATTTCCAATTTGTTTTTGCTACTACAAAAAGTATTTCTATAAATATTTCAATGATTTCTATGTCTGTTCTTTTTAACATTTGCTTTCATGGAATATGTACCTAGCAATGGAATCTCTTTGCTTTCCATTAAGCAAAACTTATGAAAATTTTAAGCACTTTCTTAACATAATAGAAAGTTCTTTGAGCCTATGTGAACCAAATTATAAATTTACCAAAAATACATCACTGTCCCCAATTTTGTACACCTCCAACTTTGGCTAGTCCCATATTTTGCTATTTTAAAATTTTTTTCCGCATAGAAAATGAAATACTGAAGTCATCTTGATTTGAATTTTTTATTATTAATAGTTAGAGCATTCTTATAAATGGTTGTTAATATTTTGAAATTTTTTCTTCAAATCATGTTTTTATAACTTTTAACTACTTATCTATTGAATAATGCCTTTTCAGGTTATTTGTTCAGTAAGTTCCCTACTTCTTATGGATATTAACATTTCATTAAAGACATTATATTTGCAGATTTCCTTTGCCAGTTGACCCCTTCCCTTCTCATCCTAATTTCTGATTTTTATCATTTAAAAGCTTTTCAATTTCAAAGAATTAATTTTATTTTATTTTATTCATCTTTATTGCCTATTAAGAGTTACTATAACAACTTAACAATTGAAAATGAATGCTACAATACTTCAGTGACAAAGTTTGGCCACTAAAAAAACCTTTGAGAAGATATCTCTCTCCATTCTCTGCTAAGGTCTGGGAGTATAGGTGTAAAAAAAAACTACAGATAATGCCAGATATTTTCTATGTGTTGTCTAATTTTCTTAACTCCCCTCTTTAATTTTTTTCTTTTAAGGAATAGGGAAGAGAGACAGAGACAGACAGAGACAGATAGACAGACAGTGAGACAGAGACAGAGAGGGAGAGGGAGAGAAGGACAGAGAGAGGGAGAAATAAGGAGGGAAAACAAGGAAGGGAAGGGAGTTTATTTAGTCTCTACTATTTTATCATAACTATACTAGGCCACTAAAGAAAAAAGATAAAAATGAAACATAACCTACTTATAAGGGGACAATATAATTCACTTCAATAAGTATTAACAAAATATCTACCTCCTGGTAGATGCTGCTGTTGTGGGGAATTGAAGTGAACCCCCTGGATTCAGGAAGGGTACCCTTTGCAAGAATGCAAGACTTCAAAATGTAGCTTAAAAATCGAAAGAGAAATGTATTAATTTAGATGGTAATGTTGAATTTGGCCAGGAGAACAGCATAGATGGAAAGCTGCCTCCCAGAGGACATCATTTCTAGGGGCCTTTATGCTCATTACAACAGGCAATATATGACTTGAGGAGAGTATGCACTCAGGCACAGGGTTGGGGGGTAGTGGTCATTTGACAGGAGTCAGACTGAAGACAAAGGAGGTGACCCTCCTAGTTTAGTGGACAGATAGATATCTTATATACAACCTAAAAGTATCAAGGAGGTGTATCTCTATGTCTATCTCAAAACTTAACTGAGGATAATCCATTCAAGAGACTTTCCATTTAATGTAGATGTAGTCTTATCAGGAGTTAACAGATGTTTTAGGGTTAGAAGTCACAAGTACGTAAGGAAACAAAAGAATTTTCCTGCTAACAGTTTGACCTAAAACACTTTGATAATTTGGGGAGTACAACATCCTCTGCCACTGCTAGGTGCTAAGAATACAAAGACAAAATTCCAGTGATTTTTCCCTCTTTTGGAAAAACATATAGGGTGAGAATAGGTATGAGAGGAGATTTAATTAATTGATGATTCTGGATGTTTAGTTTGCAGCTAATACATATTTGGAAGAAACAATCTAATTATAAACTCTGGTTTTCATCTGATTTTCTTTAATTATATGCTTGTACTGTTTGACCCTTTCCCAACACACACACACACACACACACACACACAAAATCCCCTATAATCATCTCTTCAGCCTCACAAACCACCAGGATAAATTTCAGTCTAATTCCCTAGAGCAAGCAGATGCCACAAAGCCCTTTTTATTCCCAAACTGAATGCAGAGTTGGACAGATATCTTTTATTTTTAAAGAGACTGAACAAAAGACTGATGTTCTTTTCCTCAGTTTTCTGATTGATTGAAATCTAGAAACTCAAGAATTAGTGCTCTAAACAGTTAAGAATAGCTTATCACACAATCTGCTTGCCTACTTTGCTTTTAACAAGTTTGTTTAGTAAGTATATTATGATAAAAGTATATGTTTATAAATATTTAGTTATCCGCTGCCTAAGAGTGTTGGTGCCTTCCTTGTGATTTCACTACAGAAGCTTGCATAGAATTACTAGTCTTTTTTTTCTTGTTTTTTTTCCCTTTTTGTTTTAGAATTACTAGTTTTGATCACTTAGATATTAATAGATGATAAATGATGACAAAAACAACCCCTATGGCAATTCCACTGTACAAGGGGCAACCTGTGTCAAATGATAGAAATTACGGAATCCATAGTTTCTATTCTTCCTTCTCTTTCAGGAAGGTAGGTGGTTCAATGGGTAGAGTATAGGACTAGAAATCAGGAAGATCTGAATCCAACTATTGCTTGTGACATTTATGAACTATTTGACCCTGGATATGTCATTTCACATTGAAGGGTTTTAATTTCCTCATCTGTCAAATGGAAATAATTATACATCACAGGGTTGTCATGAGGAGCAAGTGAGATAATGTATAAAAACAGTGTGTAGACTTCAAGTGTTATATAAATATGAATATTATTTAAATGTCTGAAATATGGGATGAAAATGAATAATTACCAAGAATTATGTATAGAATTAGTACCAATAATCATAATAGAAAAGAAATAAAATTGCTAGCCCATGACCCTACTTTTAGCATGTCTATCCAATATTTATAAGAATGATCTACACAACATATTGAAATAGAATAGAAAAGACTGTATTAAGTTCTGATTACGTACTGAGCATTGTGCTAAATATTGAAGATGCAGATGAAAAGTTAAGAGAATCCCTGTTCTCAAGGAGCTCATATTCTCATTAGAGAATACACATAAAAGAGTGTCCAGCTTCATGGCAGATGGCAATACCAGGTGGTCTTTATAGTCTGACAGGCAAGGCAGATGGTAATTCCCCATGGAACTTGGGGGATATATGAAGAATATCTTTAATAAAAATATTAAAGGAAACAGACAGGTTTTCATGAACAATATTCTATAGCAGGCCATATGTTTATACTCACACAGTAGACTGGAAAATACAGAAAACCATATAACACTGTTTGGCAATTATTTTATTTATAAATTTTTTGTAATTCTGAATTTGATAGATAACATCAAACTTGAACGTTTCTTCATACAAATAAGAGAAAATGAATATTGTATGTAAAAACATAAATCTCATTCCATTATAGCTTATTTAAAAATAATACGAAATTGAGCAAATTAATTCCCAAAACTGCCCTACTTATTTTGATTTCCAACAAAATTATCTTCTGTTGTCTTTTGTGCATTTTAATTACTTCATGTGCTTTCTTTCTTTTTTCTTCCTTCCTCCCTCCATTCTTTCCTTTTCTCTTTCCTTTATATATCAGTTCTTTCTTCTATTCTTTCTTCCTTATTTTACTTTTTTCTTTGTTCCTTTCTCTCTCCCTCCCTCTCTTTCCTCCCTTCTTCCCTCCCTTCTTTCCTTTGTCCTTTCTTCCCTCCTGTCTTTATTTCTTTGGCTTTTTTATGGTTCTTTTTTCATTCTTGCATATCACTCTGATTCCCAGCCCTTCTTTTTTCCTTCTTCTAACTCCATTTTGTAAAACTCTTCTATAACAAGTTCACATAGCAAATCCACATTTTGGTAGTTTCCAAAAATATATGCTTCATTATGACCTATGATCACTATGATCACTTGTTTGCCAAGAAGGGTCAAGCATTCTTCATCTTCAGTCCTTTGGAGTTCTAGGTAGTCCTTGAAATGATTAGAATTCTAAAGCCTTTCAAAGTTACTTCCTCCCCCCTTTATAAAATTGTATTCATTATATAAATCTGTTATCTAGTTCTATTATCTTTAGTCTTGTTTAGATCTTGAAAATATTTCCAAATTTCTCTAAACCTCTGGCTTTCATAATTTCTTATAGAGTAAATACATTACATTAATAATTTGTTCAACCATTCTCCCTTATATAGTCTTTCCTTATATAGTCATTCCCTTAGTTCCAACTCTTTTAAACAACAAAAAATATTTCTAGCATATGTGTGTTTAATGTGCATGTATAGCTATGCCAATTTATAGCTCTACCAATTATGCATTAGGGTACCTGTAATTCTATATTCCTTGCACCAATGGTCATCTTGCTTTATTTGTCTTCTTTGAAATTCTAATGAGTGAGAGGTCTCCAAAACAGTTTATATTTTCGTTACTTTTATTATTAGTGATTAGTTTTATTATTAGTTATTAGGAACCTTTGTCATATGATTATAGATAGTTTATAGTTCTTCCTTGAAAATTGTCTGGTCATATCCCTTGACATTTATCTAGCTCTTACCTTCCTTATCTCTTTTAATCAGATCTATTTTTTTGCTTTGCTTTTATCTGATATCATAATTACTACTCCTCCTTTTTTATCCCATTTGAAGCCCAATAGATTCTGCTCCAACCTCTTTTACTCCATGTGTATCTACCTGCCTCAACTGTGTTTCTTTTAAACAACATAAGGTTGGGTTATGGTTTTAACCCACTCTTCTATCTGCTTCTGCTTTTTGGGTGAGCATCCCACTTATATTCAAAGTTATGATTACCACCTTTGTATTCCTGTCCATCTTGATTTCCTCTTTTAATCCTATCTTTTCTCCTTTTACTCTTTCCCTCCACACCAGTGTTATGCTTTTAATCACTCCTCCTTTTTATTACACCCCTTCCCACCACCAACTATAATCTTTCTACTTCTCCATAGCGTAAGATAGGATTCTATACTCCCAATGAATCTGATTATTCTTCCCTCTCTGAGCCAATTCCAATGAGGGTAAGGTTTAATTGTTACCTGTCACCACTCTCATCCTCCCCTCCAGTATAATAGTCCCTGCTCCCCTGCCCCTTGCCTCTTAATGTGATATGATTTACCCCATTTTACTTCTCTCTTCCCATTCTTCTTAAGGCAATCCTCTTTTTCATCCATAGATTTTTTTATATATCATCCTAAACAGCTTACTACTACACCATTCTAATTGTATGTATTGTATGTATTTCTTCTAACTACTATAATAATGATAACAATTTTTAAGAGTTAAAGATATCATCTTTCCATGTAGGAATGTAAACAATTTAACATTATTGAAACCTCTATTTTTTTTTTCTCTTTCTTATTTACCTTTTATGCTTCTCTATAACTTTGTATTTGGGAAACAAATTTTCTGTTTAAGTCTGGTCTTTTCTTCAGGAATTCTTGGAAATCTTCTATTTTATTAAATGACCATACTTTCCCCTGAAAGAATATAGTCAGTTTTGATGGGTAGGTGATTCTTGGTTGTAAATCCAATTCCCTTCCAGAATATCATATTCCAAGTCTTCTAGTCCTTTAATGTGAAAGCTGCCAAATCCTGTGTAATCCTGACTGGGGCTCCATGATATTTTAATTGTTTCTTTCAGACTTCTTGTAGTGTTTTTTCCTTGGCCTACACACTTTTGAACTTGGCTATAACATTCCTGGGAGTTATTCTTTGGGAATTTATTGCAGAAGAAGATCCGTGGATTCTTTCAATTCCTATTTTACCTTCTTGTTCAAGAATATCAGGGTAATTTTCTTGAATAATTTCTTGTAATATGATGTCTAAGTTTTGGTTTTTTGGTCATGACATCCAGATAGTCCAGTAATTCTTAAATTGTCTCTCCGCAATCTATTTCCTGCATCATTTGTTTTTTCAATGAAATATTTCATATTTTCTTCTATTTTTCATTCTTTTGATTTTATTAATTCTTGATGTGAAGTTGTGAAGTCATCGGTTTCCATTTGCCTAATTTTAATTTTTAAATTTGTTTCATGACCTTTTGGTCCTCCTTTTCTATTTGGTCCATTATCCCTTTCATTGAACTCCTTTTTTTTCATTGAATTTTTTTGCCTCTTTCTCCAATTGACCATTTTTGCTTTTTTTTAAGATGATTTTTTTTCTTTTTGCATTACTTTCACTTCTTTCCCCCATTTTTCTTCCCATTTTTCTTCAACCTGTCTTATTTGATTTTTAAATTCATTTTGAGTTCTTCCAGTCCTTGAGACCAATATCCATTTTTCTTTGAAGTTTTGTTGCTGGGATCTCACTATACCCTATTGACTCTGTGTTTCACTCCTTGTTTCCATAGACATTCGCTATTTGCTCATTTTCCCAGCCTTTTTATGTCTGTGGACTGGGAATTCTGAAAGCTACTGACTCTGTCTCCTCTGCTGCTGGTTTGTAGAACTCTGCACTATTAGCTACTTTATCTTGGGCTAGGTCTTTACCACATCAGTATGGGCTTGAAAAGGCCCAGTGCTATAAACTTCCAGGCTTCACTGAGGGGTGGTGCCAGGGCCTGGAACTTCAAAGGGTCAGTTTGGGGCATGAGGTGCTCTGTTTTTGCTGTATCCAGAGTCCCAGGATTCTGAAGCTGACCTATACCCAGTCTTGGATCCTAGCACAGTAGGTGGAAGGATGGTTGGCCAACACTCCTCTATGTACAGTTTTGTTTCTGGTTCCCCCTTATCCTTTGAAAATTGACTCTCTCTACCTACATTTGAACTTATATTCAACAGGAGTGCCCCCTCATTCCATCCTGCTATTGGTTTTTGACTCCTGGTGTTTTGAGGCAGTTTTTTTTTTAAACCCTTGTACTTCGGTGTATTGTCTCATAGGTGGAAGAGTGGTAAGGGTGGGCAATGGGGGTCAAGTGACTTGCCCAGGGTCACACAGCTGGGAAGTGGCTGAGGCCGG
>NC_058135.1:2671802-2683520 GCF_016433145.1 Gracilinanus agilis | reverse complement strand
CTAGGTTCAAACCCGGCCTCAGCCACTTCCCAGCTGTGTGACCCTGGGCAAGTCACTTGACCCCCATTGCCCACCCTTACCACTCTTCCACCTATGAGACAATACACCGAAATACAAGGGTTAAAAAAAAAAAAAAAAAAAAAGATTGGTTCCAAAGGACTGTCAGAGAGATTTTAGCTTTTGCTCCTACTAAGCCACAATCTTGACTCCACCCCCTTCTCACCCCATTTATCTAGCTTTGATCACTTCCTCCTTCCTCCTTGCTGCTTTCTTCTCTCAATTGTCATAACACAATTAGAATATTTAGAATTAGAATTAGAATATCCTAATTCTCTTCCTACCTGTCTATCAGTTTATTTCAGTACTCTAGACAAGAAATATAGCAATGTATCAGGAGAAGAAATAGACGATCTAGGCAAGCCCATGTAGAAAGACACTCTTCTCTTTTGTCCTAGACCACTGGGTTGTTAACCTTAGTCTACGGGAGTAACAACTTCTGATTATCAATCTTTCTCTCTGGTCAGTTTTTCATCTTATCACATTGGATGTACTCATAAAGTTTACAAAAACAATAACACTAGACTTGGAGATTCCGGGGTAAATCTCACTACCTCCTCCTTGGAGAGGGGAAACTAAATTATGTTTTCTGCATATTCTAGACTTATTTTCCCTCAATTTCCATCACCCAAATAATAATACACAATGGTTAGCACATGGTTATAATCTAGTATAAAGATGTCCAATACCAGTAGGAAACAGAGACAAAGTGATGGAAAAATCAGGAAGAGAAAGCATAAAAGTCTGTCTAACATTGACTTTTGAAAATAACATAGAATTAAATACATACGACTGCAAAGATTGTAAAAATTTTATCCTGTTTAAATTCTGGAAGGTGCAAGCTTCCTTCATATCTAGAAGTTGTAAGCAATGGTGAATGTCCCTGAATGACAATCTTACCAAACAAGGTTTATTTAATAACAAAGTACCTACTGATTTTTGACTACCATATCAGCCAACCATCCTCAATGGCAGCCTTCTATTTTCAAAGCTTCTCTGAATGTAAGATTTAGGGAAAAACTGAGTACCAACATTTCTCCAAATGGAAGATATACTGACATATAGCAAACTCCACATCCACTCCTTCCTTCTGGTGTCTTTTCCCCAGAGCTCTCCATGAATATCAGAAGTCTGCATGTAGTTGGTGACTTCAGTTGCCAATGGAATCCTGGAGAAGAATCTTCATTCCCAGGGAAGCAGAACAC
The DNA here is from genome assembly GCF_016433145.1 of Gracilinanus agilis. NCBI lineage: Eukaryota > Metazoa > Chordata > Mammalia > Didelphimorphia > Didelphidae > Gracilinanus > Gracilinanus agilis. The sequence goes on along the minus strand of NC_058135.1, from coordinate 2,682,258 downwards.
ATGATAGAAATAGTTTTAAGCATGTTACTAATTATAACATATACAAATTAATTTAAAACTTGTCAATCCAGAGGGCTGATTGGGAAAGGATGCATAGTGATACCAGAACAAGAATGAGGAAAAAATGTCTAACTGCTACATTGGCGTTTAGAATATGAAAGGAGCTAGAAGAACAACACCATTGATTGGGATCCTTGAGGAGGATTTATTGAAAGAGATGGAGAACAATTACACAAGATGGGAAGCCATGGCTGGTTAGGAATCTGCCCTGCAGGAAGTGACCATATTGATAAAATAACACATGCATTGAAGAATAATGATAATGTTTCAGATAAAATTTTAAAACTATAAAATGCATTAAAGGTTTACATCCTCATTGATAGGAATTCCCTAACTCATATTTCTATATTTGACTAGACCATCACCACAATAAGACAAATATTCTATTCCTCTCTAACCAATTTGCTATCCTACTCACCACAATGGGTATTTCATAAATTCTAATCTCTCCTTGATCTTCCCAAACTATACTTTCCTTTCTGTTTAACTTCTTAGCTGAAAATATAGTACTCTTCTGAACTGGAAAAATAAAATGAGACCATTGATTTAGAACTTGTCCAGACAGGATTATGCATGAACTTGATTTTGGAAAATCAGTAATAATTATTTCAGATAAGTTTGATTCTGTACAAAACTTAATGGTGAAAGAATTGTCTATTCTCACTAGGATTTGAAATGAGTAATGGTTACAGATTTGAATGTTTGGACATAGCTAAAATATTTCACTTAACTGAAAATAGGGAATATAATATTTTCTCTAAAAGTAATTAATAGCCAGCCTGATGCAGTGAAAAGAAGTTTTTTACTTTAAAGAAGCAGATGGGAAGGAAATCCCTAATAAGAGCTGTCCTAGCTGCTTAAGTGAAGATTAGTGTAATAAAATAAGTGTAAAGTATATAAAAATTAGTAACAGCTTTCTGAAAGAATCTGTAATGTAATATGGAAAAAACTTCTGTATGATCTAAATTTTGGGTTTTCAAGTGAGTCAATAAAAGAAGCTTTAAATTTGTTGATCTATAAATGTGGAATGGGACAGGTATTAAGAGTTTAGTATACATGGTTTAAGGATAAACATATTTAAATGCAATTTGTTAAAATTTAATTTGGGGTAAACAGAATTAACGTATGAAATTTATATTGTGAAGAAAATTAATACCTGAAGTGAATTTGATAATGGAATATGGAAAGATATCATATGTATTGTTTTTTTTATTTAGAATATTTTCCCATGGTTACATGATTCATGTTATTTCCCTCTCCCCAATCCCATACCCCATAGCCAACATGTAATTCCATTAGGTTTTACATGTATCATTGATAAAGACCTATTTCCATATTATTGATAGTTGCAGAAGGGTGATTATTTAGTGTCTACATCCTCAATAACATCCCCATCAACCCATATGTTCAAGCAGTTGTTTTTCTTCTGTGTCCCACCGTTCTTCCTCTGAATGTAGATAACTTTCTTTCTCATAAATCCCTCAGCATTGTTCTGGATCATTGCATTGCTTCTAGTAGAGAAGTCCATTGTTCAATTATACCATAGAGTGTCAGTCCTTGTATATAATGTTCTCCTGGTTCTGCTCCTTTCATTCTGCATCAATTTTTTTTTGTTATTCCAGATGAACTTTGTTATAGTTTTTCCTAATTCAGTAAAAAAGTTTTTTGGTAGTTTGATAGGTATAGCGCTAAATAAGTAAATTAATTTGGGCAGATTGGTCATTTTTACTATGTTAGCTCATCCTACCCATGAGCAATCAATGTTTTTCCAATTGTTTAGATCTAGTTGTTTTTTTTTTAAACCCTTAACTTCTGTGTATTGACTTATAGGTGGAAGAGTGGTAAGGGTAGGCAATGGGGGTCAAGTGACTTGCCCAGGGTCACACAGCTGGGAAGTGTCTGAGGCCAGTTTTGAACCTAGGACCTCCCATCTCTAAGCCTGGCTCTCAATCCACTAAACTACCCAGCTGCCCCCTAGATCTAGTTTTAATGTTTAGAAAGCGTTTTGTAGTTGTTTTAGTATAATTCCTGTGTTTGTTTTAGTAGATAGATTCCTAAGTATTTTATATTGTCTAGGGTGATTTTAAATGGAATTTCTCTTTCTAACTCTTCCTGCTGCAATGTGTTGGAAATATATAGAAATGCTGATGATTTATGTGGATGTATTTTGTAACTTGCAACTTTGCTAAAGTTGTTGATTATTTCCACTAGCATTTTAGTTGATTCTCTAGGATTTTTTAAGTAGACCATCATATCATCTGCAAAGAGTGATAGCTTTGTCTCCTTATTGCATATTTTAATACCTTCAATTTCTTTTTCTTCTCTTATTGCTACTGCTAATGTTTCCAGTACAATGTTAAGAGGTGACAATGGGCATCCTTGTTTCACTCCTGATCTTATTGGAATGCTTCTAATTTATCCCCATTGCAAATGATGTTTGTTGATGGTTTTAGAGATATACCATTTATTATTTTTAGGAAAGGCCCTCTATTCCTGAACTTTCCAGTGTTTTCAATAGAATGCATGTTGTATTTTTCAAAGGCTTTTTTCAGCATCTATTGAGATAATCATGCGGTTTTTGTTGGTTTGCTTGTTGATATAGTCAATTATGTGAATGGTTTTCCTAATGTTGAACCATCATTGCATTCCTGGTATAAATCCCACCTGATCATAATAAATAACCCTCGTGATCACTTGCTGTATTGTTTTGTTTTTGTTTTTGTTTTTGTTTTTTTTAATTTTAAACCCTTAACTTCTGTGTATTGACTTATAGGTGGAAGATTCATTGATCTCTGCCATCCCTAATTTGTTAATATATATACTCAAGTTGGAATACAAATTAAAGAACTAGAAAGGGAAAAATTAAAAATCCCCAGATGAAAACCAAATTAGAGAGCATAAAATTAAAGGAGAAATTAATAAAATGAAAAGTAAAAGACTTATTGAATTAATAAATAAGATTAGAAGTTGGTGCTTTGAAAAAAAAATAAAATTGACAAAGTGTTAGTCAATCTAATGGAAAAAAGAAAACCAAATTAACAGTATCAAAGATGAAAAGGGAGACCTCACCTCTAACAAAGAGGAAATTACGGCAATTATTAAAAAATATTTTGCCCTATTATATGGCAATAAATATAGCAACTTAGGTGAGATGGATGAATATTTACAAAAATATAAATTGCCTAGATTAACAGTAGAAGAAATAGAATACTTAAATAATCCCATATCAGTAAAAGAATTTGAACAAGCCATCAAAGAACTCCCCAAGCAAAAATCCCCAGGACCAGATGGATTCATAAATGAATTCTATCAAACCTTCAAAGAACAAGTAATTCCAATACTATACAAACTATTTGACACAATTAACAAAGGAGTTCTACCAAACTCCTTTTATGACACAAATATGATACTGATCCCAAAACCAGGTAAATCAAAAACAGAGAAAGAACACAGATGCAAAAATCTTAAACAGAATACTATCAAAAACAATACAGCAGCTGGGTAGCTCAGTGGATTGAGGGCCAGGCCTAGAGACAGGAGGTCCTAGGTTCAAATCTGGCCTCAGACACTTCCCAGCTGTGTGACCCTGGGCAAGTCACTTGACTCCCATTGCCTACCCTTACCATTGTCTATACTACCTTTTATCAGGATGTAATTCCTTCCCTATCCCTTTTAATCAGATCTATTTTTGCTTTGGCTTTGTCAGATGTCATAATTGCAACTCCTGCCTTCTTTTTCTCAGTTGAAGAACAACAGATTTTGCTCCAGCCATTGACCTTAACCCTGTGTATGTCCACTTGCCTCATGTGTTTATCTTACAGACAAAATATGGTGGGATTTGGATTTTAATCCACTCTACTATTTGCTTCAATTTTATGGGCAAGTACATCCCATTCACATTCAGAGTTATGATTGTCAGCTGTGTTTTCCCCATCATTTTGATATCCTCTCCTAGTTCTGCCCTTTCTCCTTTTGCTATTTCCTTTTAAACCAGTAGTTTGCTTTTTTTAAAAACTCTCACCTTCCATCTTGGAATCAATACTGTGTATTGGCTCCAAGGCAGAAGAGTGGTAAGAGTAGGCAATAGGGGCCAAGTGACTTTCCCAGGGTCACAGCTGGGAAGTGTCTGAGGCTAGATTTTAACCTAGGAACTTTAGTCTCTAGCCCTGAATCTCAATTCACTGAGCTACCCAGCTGCCCCCAAGTAGTTTGCTTTTAATCAGTCCCCCTTATCCCCTCCCTTAGTTTACTTCCCTTTCTGTCCCCTCCCTTTTTGTTCCCCTCTTATTATTTTTAAGGCCTATTAAATTCCCTCCCACCTCTCTTTCCCTCCCTTTTTGAACTCCCAATCCCACTACTCCCCTTAGTTTTTCCCTTCTGACTTTCCCTGTAGGGTAAGATAGAATTCGATATCCCAATGGAGCTGCTCTTCCCTTTCAGAATTGATTCCACTAAGAGTAAGGTTTAAGCATTTCCTTTAACACTCTCTTCCTCTCCTTCTTATAATAGTATTCATCCCCTCACCTTCCCATGCACCTCTTTGTATGATATAGATTATCCTATTTTTATTATTTCTTCAAGTTTCTTTTGGGGCCATCTTCTATTTCCCCCACTTTTCTTTTTCGTATATTGTCTTAGACCATTTAGTACTCCATCCTCTTCCTATGAATAATTCTTCTAATAATATAATAGTGAATACAACTTTTGAGAATTATACATAACATTTCCCCATATTGGAATACAAATAATTTGATCTTATTAAAGCCCTTAAAGAAGTAAATTAAAAAGGGAAAATATTTTTTTTCTTTCCTCTCTCTTTCTTATTTACCTTTTCATGTTTCTCTCGATTTTTTGTGGCTGGACATCAAACTTTTCCACTTACTTCTGGTCTTTTCTTTACAAATACTTGGAAATCTTCTATTTTGTTGAATGTCCATAGTTTCCCCTGGAAGTATATAGTCAGTTTTGATGGGTATGTGATATTTGGTTGTAGACCCAGTTCTCTTGCTTTTCTGAATATTGTATTCAAAGCCTTGCATTCTTTTAGTGTGGAGACTGCCAGATCCTGTGTAATCCTGATTGGTGCTCTTTGATATTTGAATTGCCTCGTCATGGTTTCTTTTAGTATTTTCTCCTTAACTTGTAAATTCTTAAATTTGGAGATTATATTCCTTGGGGTTGTCTTTTGAGGATTTAGTATAGAGGGTGATCTATGGATTTTTTCAGTCTATTTTTCCCTCTTGTTCAAGGAAATCAGGGCAGTTTTCTTAGATAATTTCTTGATGTCCAGATTTCTGTTTACTTCTGATTTTTCAGGAAGACCAGTAATTCTCAAATTGTCTCTTCTAGATCTGTTTCCTTGGTCTATCATCTTGTCATTAAGATATTTCATGTTTCCTTCTATTTTGTCATACTTTTGACTTTGCTTCATTAGTTCTTGCTGTCTTGCAAGATCATGGGCTTCTACTTGCCCAATTCTGGTTTTTAGAGACTGGTTTTCTGCTATAATCTTTTGATTTTCCATTTTGATTTGGACTATCCTTTTTTATGGTTTCCTGCTGTTTAATTTGGGTCTCTAATTTGCTTATCATTTCATTTTATTTTGGGGCATCTTTCTCCAATTGGGAGTTTCTGTAGTTTAAACTACTAATTTCTTTTTGAGCTATTTCCCACTTTTCTTGACAAATCTCTTCCATCTTTCTCATGATCTCAGATTTGAACTCTTCAAGAGCTTGTGACCAATTTTCATTTTTGGGGAAAGGACAGGACGTGGTTATTTGTTTGTCCTCCTCTGCTGTATGCTCTGTGCTCAGGATTTTTTCTCCATAAAAATTAGCGAGTGCCAGTGCCTTTCTTTTGTTCTTTCTGGTGGTTATTTCTTGGACATTGCTTGCCATCACTATGCTGGTATTTCCTACTCAGCCAGAAGTCTGAGTGAGGTAGGCAGGCTCTCTGTGTATGGAGCTTTGGAGAAGTTTTTGCCTAAGGCTACTTTACATAGTCTCAACACAGCTTTTACTGTCTGCTAGGCTTCTGCTATCTGCTGCCCCTCTCGGCTCTATTCCTGTGCCCAAAATCTGTGCTCTCTATCCTCCTGGGTTCTCAAGTCTAGCTGTTCTCAGGGTCAAGTCCCTTTTGGTCCTAGTCATCTGCCAAGACCCTAGAGATTGCCCCACACTTGCTGCTCTGCCCAAGGCTCCTTTTTGAGTCTCAGAGAAATGCTTCCCCTGTCTGTTGCCCCTCAGCTCTAGGTCTGAGCCCAAGGTCCTCTCACAAGGTCCACGTTCTTTAGGCTCTTGGGTCTTAAGTCTTGTTGCTCTCAGAAGCAAGTCCCTGGTGGTCTTAGTTTGCTACCAAGAACTCGGAGAATGCCCCATGCTTGTTCTAACTCTTTTGCACTGGTTTGACTTTGGCACTGTAGGTGGGGTGAGAGGGATTGATCAGCTTACATTTTAGTGGGAGCTATTTCACCTCCTTATATCATGGAAATACCCAAATCCCACCTATCTTTGATGCTGTGCCCTATTGTGGGGTCCCTTCGTTCTTTTGGATTTGGGTTTTGAGTCCTTTTGAGGTATCATGTATGGGGTGGTTAGGAGAGTTAAGCGCCCTGCTTCTACTCTGTAGCCATCTTAACCTGGAAGTCCCCTGGAAAGGTATTTTCAGACATCATTTTCTGGTCTGGGCTTGAAGAAAGCATCATTATTGGCATGGGTGCTTCCTCAAATTTTAGCTACTTCCATGCTGTATTAAGAACTAGGAAGTAAAATACAATGCTGAAAATATTACACACATACCAGAATCATCTAATTTTTTTCTAACTTGAGTTATCATATACTATCTCATATGATATGATATACAATGAGGCTAATACTAGCCCCCTCAGACTCTTGTTAGCCTCTATTAAATGGATTATTGTTGTGGGAATCCAAAAAATATCACTAAATATTCTAATGCCCATGCTATAGCCAGAGATATCTGTAAATATTATAAATCTGAAGAACCCGAAGTGTCATGCTCAAGATCCAGCTTGCTGGACCCCTTTTTACTGATCAGTTTTTCACATTTCCTTTAGAATTCCCTTGAGAAAGGAATATTGGGAGCATAAAGGAGATCATATTATGTATAAGGCAATTAGTTCTAGGATTTGGGGCAGTTGACTCTGGAGGACTGGTAATAAAAGACTCTCATTTTTCATATAAGGAAAATGAAAATCAGAAAGGGAAAGGAACTTATCTAAAGTCACACAGGTATTAATAAATCATTCAAAAAATGTATTAAGTGGCCACTATGTGCCAAGCACTCTGCTAGATTCAAGGAATATTATGGATAAAATGAAACAGACCTTACACATAAGTAGTCTTTGGTATAATAATCTCAATAATGGTTTGCAAAATGCTTGGCAAATATTATCACATTTCTTATTCCCAACAACACTAGGAAGTAGTTAATATTATTGTGCACATTTTAATAGACAGAGAAACTGAGGCAAACAGAGCTTAAGTGACATATGGCTAAGTGCCTGAGGTCAGATTTGAGCTCAGATCTTCCTGAAGCCAAGTCCAACTCTTTGTCCACTGTTCCACCTAACTGCCTCATCTAGTCAAAAGAATATTTGAAATGGAATCTGAAGTCCTGGAGTCAAATTCTGGCTCTGCACTTGAATAGCTGGTTCTCTCATCTTTCTGAGACTTGACTTCCCTGAAGGAACTGAGGAGGTTGAATTAGATGACTTGACTCTCTCTTCCAATTCTAAATCTACAGTTCCAGGTCTGTGGGAAGCAGTGAGACAGAGAAGACCTGCCTGAACTAAGGAATAATGGGTTCGAGACCTATCTTTGATTCCAGCTGTGTGACTCTGGGCAAGACAATTAACCTTAGAGGGCCCCAGGGCATTTTTCTAAGACCATAATTTACAGATAAGTTGCTGAATTCTATCACTGGCAGGAATGTGCTATACTGGTGCAACCACAGGTCTAGACCACAAAAAAAATAAAAATAAAAAATCCTTGGAAGACATTGCTCTGCAAATAGAGCACATTACTCTGGCCAAGGTCTCAAAGTAATTCACTAGCTAAGCTCCCTTGAGAGCTTTGAAAATTTTTCTTTTTGTCTGATGCAGTAACCACTTGGCTACTCTGCCCACCATTATAAATTTGTACTAGTCCCACTTCAAACTTCCCAAACTCATGGGCTTTAGAATTTGGCAGGACCTTTAAGAGGTCTGTGGAAGACTTATTTTTTTCTTTTGTCTAAGCCCATGTTTAGTTCATGGGAAATGCACTGTAATTAAAACAACACTGTTTCCTGGCTGGAGAGAAACCTGTGACAAGAAAAGAAATGGCAAGTGGAGGGTGGGAAGACCAGTAAGATCATGTATCTCCTCATTGACCTTTTGTCTTAGATTATCCCAGAGACTTGACAAGTAGCTAGATGTGGAGTGACTGACAAAGCTTGCGATAAAAAGGGGAATTTAGGAAAATGAGTCCAGATAAATACTTGGTCAGGAGGACGGGACACTGAGAAAGAAGGGATAAAGAATGAGGCTCTGCTTTTTCTTACTTTTTCAGTAGACATGTGTCTTAAGGTCAGGCCTCAAAATCACAAATTAATGGAATGAGTCCTAATTCTTTAGATAATTCTACATACTTGACATATATTCAGTACTTCAACTAAATAAGTATTTGTTGTGTACAAGCACCACCACTACTGCTCCACAACATTTATAAAGTACTTAAGGTTTACAAAGTGCTTTACATGTATCGATAATATAATTTTATTAAGTACAAGCTTTACATATATATGTACATATATATATACATATATAACTAATATATTGTAATAATATAATAGTAATAATATAATAGCATTTATATAGTTCTTTAAGATTTGAAAGTCTGGAGGGCAACTGGGTGGCTTAGTGGATTGAGATCCAGGCTTAGAAATGGGAGGTCCTAGGTTCAAATCAAAGCCTCAGACACTTCCTAGTTGTGTGACCCTGGGCAAGTTACTTAACTCCCATTGCCGAGCCCTTACCACTCTTCATAGTATTGATTCTAAGACAGAAGGTAAGCATTTTTTGGGGAAAAAGATTTGGAAGTTTGAAAAATGTTATATTATGTCATTTGTTCTTTACCATGAACCTTTAAGATAAGTGCTATTATTTATTCATTTCACAAATGAAGAAACTGAGGCTGAAAGACATTAAGTGACTTGCTCAGGGTCACACAGGTAATGATCACTTACAATTGGACTTGGTACTCTGACAGGTACCTTTCTCACTTCCTCCAATGGCTTCCTGATTCCAAGTCTTCCACCTTCCACTCTATCTACTCTTCCATCTAACTGTCTCTACCATAAAATTTAAATAGTCCCTATCCTTGAAAAGCTTATGTCCCACTTTGATTACTTCTTATTTGACTATGAGCAAATCATCTCATCTCCCTAAGCCTCAGTTTCCCTAAGTATAAAATTAAAGAATAAAGAAATTAAAGAATTAGATGACTTCTAAGGTCCTTTCCAACTCTAGGTCTCATATCTTGCTGGAGGAAAGCAGAAGATGCAAACACAAATAAGTACATGAAACATAGGTAAGTAATCACAAGGGCATATAGAGAGAGGAGTGTTAATAGCCAGGGGAATCTCAGAAAGTTTCATGTGTGAGGTCATCCTTCGGTTGAACCTTGCTGGGAACTAGGAATTCCAAGAAAGGGAGGTGAGGAGAGATAACATTCCAGGCATGGAGGAATATTAGCACAACAGGAGGCAAACTTGACTTATAATATGGGAAATGGAATGTGGAAGAACAATTTGGAGAAAAGTTTGCTTCCAGGCAGATGTGCATGACTTACTCTGCTTCCCTTGCCAGGTGCTAAGGCGATCTACACTTATTCCTCATGGCTCTTGGGTCTGCTAATGCTACCAGCAGGTCAGCCTTTTATAGCCTGACAAGTGGCCTCTCCTCTCCTCATGTACCACCCGAAATCCCATTTCCCATGTGCTAAAAGTGGAGCAATAGGCTGAAAAATGTTTGTGAAAATCCTCAATCCCATAGCCCTCAATATTTCCAGAGTTCTTCATGTCTTGAGGCATTTTGTTGCAGTGAAAAGAACAATGAATCCAGAGCAAGAAGACCAATGTTTAAACTCTGATTCTAGCACTCACTTTGTGTGTGACATTGGGCATGGCACTGAACCTCAGTGGGATTACTTGATTTCTAAGTTTCTTTCCAGCTGCAAATTACATTGTGAGTTGTTTTTTTTTAAGGCAGGGATTGTCTCTTGCTTCTTTTTAAATTCTCAGTGCTTAGTACTGTATGAGGCCCATACAGAATAGGAAGCTGGGAAGGAAGGAAGGAAGAGAGAGAGAGAGAGAGAGAGAGAGAGAGAGAGAGAGA